>NW_026781369.1:0-359227 GCF_030144855.1 Hypanus sabinus
CAATCACAATCTGACTGACCATCACCCTGCTGAGTGCAGTGTGTTGTACAATCACAATCTGACTGACCATCACCCTGCTGAGTGCAGTGTGTTTGTACAATCACAATCTGAGTGACCATCACCCTGCTGAGTGCAGTGTGTTGTACAATCACAATCTGAGTGACCATCACCCTGCTGAGTGCAGTGTGTTGTACAATCACAATCTGAGCTGACACTCACCCTGCTGAGTGCAGTGTGTTGTACAATCACAATCTGACTGACCATCACCCTGCTGAGTGCAGTGTGTTGGTACAATCACAATCTGACTGACCATCACCCTGCTGAGTGCAGTGTGTTGTACAATCACATTCTGACTGACCATCACCCTGCTGAGTGCAGTGTGTTGTGTACAGATCACAATCTGGCTGACCATCACCCTGCTGAGTGCAGTGTGTTGTACAATCACATTCTGACGACCATCACCCTGCTGAGTGCAGTGTGTTGTACAATCACAATCTGACTGACCATCACCCTGCTGAGTGCAGTGTGTTGTACAATCACATTCTGACTGACCATCACCCTGCTGAGTGCAGTGTGTTGTACAATCACAATCTGACTGACCATCACCCTGCTGAGTGCAGTGTGTTGTCACAATCACAATCTGGCTGACCATCACCCTGCTGAGTGCAGTGTGTTGTACAATCACAATCTGACTGACCATCACCCTGCTGAGTGCAGTGTGTTGTACAATCACAATCTGACTGACCATCACCCTGCTGAGTGCAGTGTGTTGTACAATCACATTCTGACTGACCATCACCCTGCTGAGTGCAGTGTGTTGTACAATCACAATCTGACTGACCATCACCCTGCTGAGTGCAGTGTGTTGTACAATCACATTCTGACTGACCATCACCTGCTGAGTGCAGTGTGTTGTACAATCACAATCTGACTGACCATCACCCTGCTGAGTGCAGTGTGTTGTACAATCACAATCTGGCTGACCATCACCCTGCTGAGTGCAGTGTGTTGTACAATCACAATCTGACTGACCATCACCCTGCTGAGTGCAGTGTGTTGTACAATCACATTCTGACTGACCATCACCCTGCTGAGTGCAGTGTGTTGTACAATCACATTCTGACTCACCATCACCCTGCTGAGTGCAGTGTGTTGTACAATCTCAATCTGACTGACCATCACCCTGCTGAGTGCAGTGTGTTGTACAATCACAATCTGACTGACCATCACCCTGCTGAGTGCAGTGTGTTGTACAATCACAATCTGACTGACCATCACCCTGCTGAGTGCAGTGTGTTGTACAATCACAATCTGAGTGACCATCACCCTGCTGAGTGCAGTGTTTTGTACAATCTCAATCTGACTGACCATCACCCTGCTGAGTGCAGTGTGTTGTACAATCACAATCTGACTGACCATCACCCTGCTGAGTGCAGTGTGTTGTACAATCACATTCTGACTGACCATCACCCTGCTGAGTGCAGTGTGTTGTACAATCACAATCTGACGTGACCATCACCCTGCTGAGTGCAGTGTGTTGTACAATCACAATCTGACTGACCATCACCCTGCTGAGTGCAGTGTGTTGTACAATCACATTCTGACGTGACCTCACCCTGCTGAGTGCAGTGTGTTGTACAATCACAATCTGACTGACCATCACCCTGCTGAGTGTAGTGTGTTGTACAATCACAATCTGGCTGACCATCACCCTGCTGAGTGCAGTGTGTTGTACAATCACATTCTGACTGACCATCACCTCCTGAGTGCAGTGTGTTGTACAATCACATTCTGACTCACCATCACCCTGCTGAGTGCAGTGTGTTGTACAATCACAATCTGACTGACCATCACCCTGCTGAGTGCAGTGTGTTGTACAATCACAATCTGACTGACCATCACCCTGCTGAGTGTAGTGTGTTGTACAATCACAATCTGACTGACCATCACCCTGCTGAGTGCAGTGTGTTGTACAATCACAATCTGAGTGACCATCACCCTGCTGAGTGCAGTGTGTTGTACAATCACAATCTGACTGACCATCACCCTGCTGAGTGCAGTGTGTTGTACAATCACATTCTGACTGACCATCACCCTGCTGAGTGCAGTGTGTTGTACAATCACAATCTGAGTGACCATCACCCTGCTGAGTGCAGTGTGTTGTACAATCACAATCTGACGTGACCATCACCCTGCTGAGTGCAGTGTGTTGTACAATCACATTCTGACTGACCATCACCCTGCTGAGTGCAGTGTGTTGTACAATCACATTCTGACTGACCATCACCCTGCTGAGTGCAGTGTGTTGTACAATCACATTCTGACTGACCATCACCCTGCTGAGTGTAGTGTGTTGTACAATCACAATCTGAGTGTGACCATCACCCTGCTGAGTGCAGTGTGTTGTACAATCACAATCTGACTGACCATCACCCTGCTGAGTGCAGTGTGTTTGTACAATCACAATCTGACTGACCATCACCCTGCTGAGTGCAGTGTGTTGTACAATCACATTCTGACTGACACATCACCCTGCTGAGTGCAGTGTGTTGTACAATCACAATCTGACTGACCATCACCCTGCTGAGTGCAGTGTGTTGTACAATCACATTCTGAGTGACCATCACCCTGCTGAGTGCAGTGTGTTGTACAATCACAATCTGACTGACCATCACCCTGCTGAGTGCAGTGTGTTGTACAATCACAATCTGAGTGACCATCACCCTGCTGAGTGCAGTGTGTTGTACAATCACATTCTGACTGACCATCACCCTGCTGAGTGCAGTGTGTTGTACAATCACAATCTGAGTGACCATCACCCTGCTGAGTGCAGTGTGTTGTACAATCACAATCTGACTGACCATCACCCTGCTGAGTGCAGTGTGTTGTACAATCACATTCTGACTGACCATCACCCTGCTGAGTGCAGTGTGTTGTACAATCACATTCTGAGTGACCATCACCCTGCTGAGTGCAGTGTGTTGTACAATCACAATCTGACTGACCATCACCCTGCTGAGTGCAGTGTGTTGTACAATCACAATCTGAGTGACCATCACCCTGCTGAGTGCAGTGTGTTGTACAATCACATTCTGACTGACCATCACCCTGCTGAGTGCAGTGTGTTTGTACAATCACAATCTGACTGACCATCACCCTGCTGAGTGCAGTGTGTTGTACAATCACATTCTGACTGACCATCACCCTGCTGAGTGCAGTGTGTTGTACAATCACAATCTGACTGACCATCACCCTGCTGAGTGCAGTGTGTTGTACAATCACATTCTGAGTGACCATCACCCTGCTGAGTGCAGTGTGTTGTACAATCACAATCTGACTGACCATCACCCTGCTGAGTGCAGTGTGTTGTACAATCACAATCTGAGTGACCATCACCCTGCTGAGTGCAGTGTGTTGTACAATCACATTCTGACTGACCATCACCCTGCTGAGTGCAGTGTGTTGTACAATCACAATCTCAGGACCAGAGGACATCACCCTGCTGAGTGCAGTGTGTTGTACAATCACAATCTGACTGACCATCACCCTGCTGAGTTGCAGTGTGTTGTACAATCACATTCTGACTGACCATCACCCTGCTGAGTGCAGTGTGTTGTACAATCACATTCTGAGTGACCATCACCCTGCTGAGTGCAGTGTGTTGTACAATCACAATCTGACTGACCATCACCCTGCTGAGTGCAGTGTGTTGTACAATCACAATCTGAGTGACCATCACCCTGCTGAGTGCAGTGTGTTGTACAATCACAATCTGAGTGACCATCACCCTGCTGAGTGCAGTGTGTTGTACAATCACAATCTGACTGACCATCACCCTGCTGAGTGCAGTGTGTTGTACAATCACATTCTGACTGACCATCACCCTGCTGAGTGCAGTGTGTTGTACAATCACAATCTGAGTGACATCACCCTGCTGAGTGCAGTGTGTTGTACAATCACAATCTGACTGACCATCACCCTGCTGAGTGCAGTGTGTTGTACAATCTCAATCTGACTGACCATCACCCTGCTGAGTGCAGTGTGTTGTACAATCACATTCTGACTGACCATCACCCTGCTGAGTGCAGTGTGTTGTACAATCTCAATCTGACTGACCATCACCCTGCTGAGTGCAGTGTGTTGTACAATCACAATCTGACTGACCATCACCCTGCTGAGTGCAGTGTGTTGTACAATCACAATCTGACTGACCATCACCCTGCTGAGTTGTAGAGTGTGTTGTACAATCACAATCTGGCTGACCATCACCCTGCTGAGTGCAGTGTGTTGTACAATCACATTCTGACTGACCATCACCCTGCTGAGTGCAGTGTGTTGTACAATCACAATCTGAGTGACCATCACCCTGCTGAGTGCAGTGTGTTGTACAATCACAATCTGAGTGACCATCACCCTGCTGAGTGCAGTGTGTTGTACAATCACAATCTGACTGACCATCACCCTGCTGAGTGCAGTGTGTTGTACAATCACAATCTGAGTGACCATCACCCTGCTGAGTGCAGTGTGTTTGTACAATCACATTCTGACTGACCATCACCCTGCTGAGTGCAGTGTGTTGTACAATCACATTCTGACTGACCATCACCCCTGCTGAGTGCAGTGTGTTGTACAATCACAATCTGAGTGACCATCACCCTGCTGAGTGCAGTGTGTTGTACAATCACATTCTGACTGACCATCACCTGCTGAGTGCAGTGTGTTGTACAATCACAATCTGAGTGACCATCACCCTGCTGAGTGCAGTGTGTTGTACAATCACAATCTGACTGACCATCACCCTGCTGAGTGCAGTGTGTTGTACGAATCACAATCTGACTGACCATCACCCTGCTGAGTGCAGTGTGTTGTACAATCACAATCTGAGTGACCATCACCCTGCTGAGTGCAGTGTGTTGTACAATCACATTCTGACTGACCATCACCCTGCTGAGTGTAGTGTGTTGTACAATCACATTCTGACTGACCATCACCCTGCTGAGTGCAGTGTGTTTGTACAATCACATTCTGACTGACCATCACCCTGCTGAGTTGCAGTGTGTTGTACAATCACATTCTGACTGACCATCACCCTGCTGAGTGCAGTGTGTTGTACAATCACAATCTGACTGACCATCACCCTGCTGAGTGCAGTGTGTTGTACAATCACTGTGTGGTTAACTCTCAATTATTAACTGCAGTTTGCAGTATAGTCACACTGTGACTCACCCTTACCTTACTAAATGCAATGTGTTGTACAGTGATTAACTGCTGCTAAAAGGAGTGTGTGTGTACAGTCACCCTGTGATTAACTCTTACCCTCAGCGTCCCAGGTAGGAAGTGCTTTCCCTGGTCTCCACCCCCTCGGGCAGTGAGTAACATAACGGTGCTGTCTGTCCTCTTCCAGCTCAGCGGTTTCCCCGCGCCACGCCGGCCTCGCCTTCCACCCATAGCATCGCCACCTCCACCGACCGCACCCGCTTCCCGCGAGGGACCTCCAGCCGCAGCACCTTCCACGGGGGGCAGCTGCGTGAGCGGCGAGGGGGGGCGCAGAACGGCTCTCCCACCTCGCCCACCCATCCCGCCGACGCCACGCCGCTGCCCCAGAGCCGCAGCCGAGCCTCCTCCAACCTGTTCTCCAAGCTCACCTCCAAGCTGACCAGGAGGTAAGAGGGTGGAAGGTATTGGGGAGGGTCAAGCCCCTGGGACGACCGCCTCCACCTCTTTCACACCCCCCCCCCAAGTGAAAGGGGCAGAGCATTTAGGTAGGGGGAGGGAGCATGGGCTGGGGGAGTGGGCACCTTGAGGTCTTCACATCTCTGAGGGAGGGGGCCTGCCTCCCAATCTACCTCCACCTCCATGCAGGAGGAGGGTGGGCCCCCAGCCTACAGCAGGGAAGAGCCCAGCATTACCCAGAGAGAGTAGTGGGTGGGCAGAAGAAGGCAGGGATGGGGGCAGGTTTGTCAAAACCAAGACCGTGGTATAAAGATGGGTGGGGGTAGGGTTGGTGTCGAAATGGGTGCTCTAAGTTCGGGATAGAGTGAAGGGCTGTATGGTGTGTCACCCTGCCGTGTGCCTCTCCCTATGACCAGATTGGTCTGTTACTAT
Source organism: Hypanus sabinus (assembly GCF_030144855.1). NCBI lineage: Eukaryota > Metazoa > Chordata > Chondrichthyes > Myliobatiformes > Dasyatidae > Hypanus > Hypanus sabinus. The sequence goes on from NW_026781369.1 coordinate 6,106, forward strand.
CATAGCCCGAGTACCAGCGAAAAGCTTGTCTTGCAAACCGTTCATACAGATCAAATCATTACTCAGTGTACAGAGGCAGAGCAAGGTACAATAAGAGAGCGTGTTAATTACAGAGAAAGTGCAATCAGGTTGTCAGGTCATTGTCCTGGGAATGAGGAAGTGGTCTTATTGTGACATTCGAAACCAGGGGTTTCGAAGCTGTCCGGTACCAGGAGGTTCGATAGCTGTCCGGTCCCAGGAGGTTCGAAGCTGTCCAGGTACCAGGGGGGTTCGAAGCTGTCCGGTACCAGGGGGTTCGAAGCTGTCCCATACCAGGGGGTTCGAAGCTGTCCTGATACCAGGAGGTTCGAAGCTGTCCGGTACCAGGGGGGTTCGAAGCTGTCCGTACCAGGGGGTTCGAAGCTGTCCCGTACCAGGGGGTTCGAAGCTGTCCCGTACCAGGGGTTTCGAAGCTGTCCGGGTACCAGGGGGTTCGAAGCTGTCCATACCAGGGGGTTCGAAGCTGTCCGATACCAGGGGGGTTCGAAGCTGTCCCATACCAGGGGGTTCGAAGCTGTCCGATACAGGGGGGTTCGAAGCTGTCCCATACCAGGGGGTTCGAAGCTGTCCCATACCAGGGGGTTCGAAGCTGTCCGGTACCAGGGGGGTTCGAAGCTGTCCCGTACCAGGGGTTCGAAGCTGTCCGATACCAGGGGGTTCAAGCTGTCCCATACCAGGGGGTTCGAAGCTGTCCGGTACCAGGGGGGTTCGAAGCTGTCCGATACCAGGGGGGGTTCGAAGCTGTCCCGTACCAGGGGGTTCGAAGCTGTCCGATACCAGGGGGGTTCGAAGCTGTCCGATACCAGGGGGTTTCGAAGCTGTCCGATACCAGGGGGTTCGAAGCTGTCCGATACCAGGGGTTCGAAGCTGTCCCGTACCAGGGGGTTCGAAGCTGTCCGATACCAGGGGGTTCGAAGCTGTCCGATACCAGGGGGTTCGAAGCTGTCCGATACCAGGGGGGTTCGAAGCTGTCCGGTACCAGGGGGGTTCAAAGCTGTCCCATACCAGGGGGTTCGAAGCTGTCCGATACCAGGGGGTTTTGAAGCTGTCCGATACCAGGGGGGTTCGAAGCTGTCCGGTACCAGGGGGGTTCAAAGCTGTCCGGTACCAGGGGGTTCGAAGCTGTCCCATACCAGGGGGGTTCGAAGCTGTCCCATACCAGGGGGTTCAAAGCTGTCCATACCAGGGGGGTTCGAAGCTGTCCGTACCAGGGGGTTCGAAGCTGTCTGATACCAGGGGGGTTCGAAGCTGTCTGATACCAGGGGGGTTCGAAGCTGTCCCGTACCAGGGGGTTCGAAGCTGTCTGATACCAGGGGGGTTCGAAGCTGTCCCGTACCAGGGGGTTCGATGCTGTCTGATACCAGGGGGTTTGAAGGTGTTCCTGAGCCTCACAGTACATGCTTTCAGACTTTTGTATCTTCTCCCTGATGGAGGAAGTGAGAAGGGGGAACGACCGGTGTGGGTACGTTGCTGCTTTACCAAAGCAATGACAAGTACAGTACTGACAGAGTCCACAGACTGAAGGTTGGTCTCCGTGATGTGTTGATCATAGAGCGGACTCTCTGCAGTGAACCGTGTCAGAGGACGGAGGCTGAAGGAGAGGTCAGCGATATGGGCCTGGTTTTGGTCTTGCTGCATGACGAAAGTGGCAAAAAATGTTGGGTAGAACTTCAAGTTCTGGCATAACAGGGTTGGTGCAATATTGAAATAAAGGCATTGTAACACAAGGCAGTGGAAGAACTCTGCAGGCCCATTGTCCACTTTGCAGGTTGAGACCCTTCATCTGGACTGCAAGGAGAGAGGGAGGATCAGGGGGTAGGACGGTACAGGATTTCCTCCCCCCACTGTTCCCATCTGCCCCCCCACCTCCCTCATTTAGTTCCATGCTCCACCTTCCTCTCTTATCAGATTTCACCTCTCACTTCCCAGCCTGTGTCACTATTCCCACTCTCTCCTCCTCCACCGGCCTATCACCCTCCTCATCTGCATCCACCTGTCACCTCGAGAGCTTCTGTCTCTGTTCCCACACTCCCCTCTATCACCTGCCAGCCCCTGTCCCACTCCATCACCTCAGCACATCGTACCAGCCACCTCCCGTCTACTCTTTCAGTTCAGTCGAAGGTTTTCAACCTGAGTCTTCGACTCGACTGCTCCCTTCCCTCCGTAGGTGCTGCTTGACTCGTTGAGTTCCTCCGGCATTGTTCGGTGTTTCTCCAGATTCTGTCTGCCTCTCTAAGGCCAGAAAAAGTTGGAAACAGCATCTGTGGAGTGGGAAACACTCTGTGGAGTGTGTTTCAGGTCATAGACACTTTGCCACAACTGTTGTTCCCTTTCGTGCCTTCTGGCGCAACGGCAAATGGCAATTTTTGCCATTTCTGTAGCACTCGACTGTTTTTTTAACAAGGCCGAGTTGCCGTCTCGATACTCAACCCAGCACAGATGGAAAGCGTACGAGGAACCAGCCAGATTCGAACTTAGGACCCTCCGCCTGACGCCACTACACCATCGGCTGGTTTCCTCACGACTGCGAAAGAGAGAAAGCAGTTCTGACTGAGGGATCCCAGCCTAAAGCATGAGCTATGTCCCCTCCAATGATGCCGCTCAACATTTCTGGCAGCTTCTGTTTTTATTTCAGATTTCTAGCATCTGCAGCTTATTGCATTTAGTGTTGACTTGCAAGGAATCTCCAGCTGGGTGAGGGCAGAGTTGCTGGGGTTATCAGGTCGGTGGATTAAGGAGATCAGTGAAGGGGAAGTGATACAAGTAAACCAAAGGCATTTAGAGAGAGGCAGAACAGAGGAATTAATTGCCAAACACCAGAGGACGGGAGTAGAATTATAGGTGTTCTGAGGGGCAAGGTGGTAGGTGTCCGGAATGAGTCACCGGGGATAATTGTGGAACCAGGCCGCTTGGTGGAGTTTAAGAGCTGGAATTCAGAAGAATGAAAGGGGATCTTGTAGTAAGTATAAAATTATGCTGAGATAGAAGCAAGGAAGATGCTTCCACTGGTGAATGGAACTAGGTCTAGGGAAAATGGCCTCAAGATTCAAGGAACACACACAAGATGCCAGAGGAACTCAGCAGGCCAGCAGGCCACTATGGAGTCCTGATGAAGGGTTACAGCCCGAAACGTCGACTGTTCACTCTTTTCCGTAGACGCTGCCTGGCCTGCTGAGTTCCTCCAGCATCTTGTGTGTGTTGCTTTGGATTTTCAGCATCGGCAGATTTCCTCGTCAAGATTCAAGGGAGTAGATTTAGATGGGCGAGGAGGAAAAGCTGCTTTTCCCAGGGAGTAGTGAGTCTGTGGAATTTTCTGCTCGGGGAGGCAGTAGAGACCACCTCATTAAATATATTTCAGACACAGTTGGATAGGTTTTTGCTTAGCGGGTAGGTTATGCGGGAAGGTGGAGCTGAGTTCGGCCACATCAGCCATTGTCTTATTGAATGGAGGAGCAGGTTCACGGTCCAGATGGCTGAATATGGGGAGAAATGGAAGGATATGAATGATACACAGGAGGGAGATGTTTAGTATAAGTTGGCATCGAGCTGAGCAGGACATTCTATGCAGAGTGCAGTGATCAGGATTCCATTCACAAGGGACTCTGGACGGTGGAATGTGGAGCGACAGTCTGTCTGCTGGGGTTCCTTCGCCAGACGTTTGTGGATCCTAATGCTGTCTCTGTGACGGAACTTAGTGGGTTGAGCAGCCAGGGGGAGGGAAGTGTGGCCGTAACAGCAGATCTCTGAGAACGGAGGGCAGTGGAAGAGTGAGAGAGGGTGTCACAAAGTTCCCGTCCGACAGATGATGAGGACAAAGTTAGCACACAACGAGAAACTTCACGGTGTCGTAGACACCCAGGGATTGCAGATGCTAGAATCTGGAGCAACAGACAGTCCATTGGAGGATCTCAGTAGGTTGAGTTGCATTTATGGAGTGGAGATTATTAGTCTACAACCAGTCCTAATGCAGGGCTTCCACCCTACAAGTTCTTTCAACCTGCTGAGTTCCTCCAACAGATTGTGTGTTGCAAGGTCATCAGGCTCTGCTGAGTGAGAGGGAAGGTTGAGACCCTATTACAGGCAGGTGTCTCCTTAACACAGCTGCCTGGTTCTGGTACACACAGAGAAAGCAAAGTCCTTCATGCTGTAGAGTTCAGTGGAGTAGTGTTGGATATTGAGCTTTGGCTATGCTGTAAGAATGCGAAAAGTGGGGTCGCAGAACACTACAGCCCTTTGGCCCATCTAGTTCATGCCAAGATAGTATTCTGCCTCCTCCCATTGGCCTTGACATGGACCATAGCATGGACCCTTCCATCTATGTAGTTATCCAAACTTCTCAGAATTTGCAATCAAGCCTGGATCTACCACTTCCAGTGGCAGCTTGTTTCTCACTCTGTGAAGGAGTTGGCCCTCGGGTTCCCCTCAAATATTTCCTCTTTCACTTTTAACTTACGACCTCAAGTTTTAATCTCAGCCAACCTCGGTGGGAAAAGCCTGTTTACGTTACCCAAACCCTTCATAATTTTGTATCTCTCTTTAACAAATCACCCCTCATTGTCCTAGACTCCATGAAATAAACTACTAACCTGTTCAACTATAGCTCAGCTCCTCAAGTCCCGGCAACATCCTGGTAAACTTTCTCTGCACTCTTTCAAGCTTACTGATATCCCTCCTGTAGTAGGTGACCCAAACTGCACACAATACTCCAAATTTGGCCTCGACGATGTGTTATTCAACTTTAATGTCGCATCCCAACTCGATGCTCTGATTTATGATGACCGATGTGCCAAAAGCTGTCTTTATGACCTTATCCAAGATTGGTTTCCAAGGATGACCCCTTACCCTGAGACCATGCTGAACCCTTCCCCCTTGGCAGGAAACAGTCTGGAGAGTCTGTGAGATTATGAATTAGCTTTGCTTGGCTAGATGTCATGAGATGGAGGGAGCATTCCACACTGGAATTCAGGAAGGTATTCAGGAGCTGGAGAGAATATGGGATGCTGTCACAGATAGAAACAGAGCCATGCAGGGTGGAAACTGGCCCAGTCAGTCATTGAGCACCCACTGACACCAATCCTTCACAGAGGTGAGTAGATGAGGGGGTGGAGATAAGCAGTGAGAGCTACCACAAAGCACCATAGATCAGGTGGGCCAAATAGCCTGAATCTGTTTTGTGCACAGGACCAGATTCCTGCAGATAGAGTTAGTGAGATGGAAGTTTGGGAATGTGTTTACCCAGCTCAGGCCCTCTATAGTCACATTGGAAACCTCAACATGGATGATTTTCCTGAAATAAAACCCATTATAAGGGGTGGCCCCTGGATTTGGCATTTTGGGAACAGCTTCATTCCAATTGAACACCCTCAAGGCAAAGTTTAAATCAAGGAAGGAGTAGGATGCCTTGATAAATATGTGAGTAAAATTTCTGGGTCAGTGTAGAAGACTTAAAAGGTTCGATCATCAAGGAATCAATTTAGAATACAGGTTAGCAAGATTCAGTTTCAACACGGGAAGGTGGAGGTGGGAAGAGGCGGATATATCTGCACAAGATGGGTTGGCATTGACACAAAGGGCAGAAGGGCCTCACTTAGGGTCTTTGGGAAACAGAGGAGCAAAGAGCATTTCACTAACTCTGCAATGTGATCTGTTCCGGAGAGCAGTAACCATCTGGTTTTTGGTAAAGTCAGAGTCGCAACTAGTATGTGAAGTTTATTTACCTTTTCCTTTTTTTTTTGCTTAAGCTCTCGGTCTTGTTGCTTCAGCTTTTCCGATGCCTAATTCTGCTTCTTGTCTTTCCTTTCCTAGGGTCACTATTGACCCATCAAAACGTCAGGCTGCCAACAAACCTGTGCCAGGGAACTCCCTCCCGCAGGGACCCAAGACCGTTAGTAAGTCTTCTCATTCAACCTCGTGCTCAGCGGTAGACCTGACGGAGAGTGGTAGGGTTGTGTAGTCACATGGTCACCTTTGCCTTACCCGCCTTATCCTTTACCCTCTCCTGTAGGTGAGGCAGCAAAGAGACGGGGCATCTAGGGTGAGTTGGTCGGTGAGACCTTTGCAATAATGTCCTGGGTTTCAAATAGATGAACGCAAAGGTCTCTCCTCCTGAACCATCCTGATGGTGGAGTGAGTTGAGACAGTCCCAACTGCACCTGTTAGAGCTGGTTCTCCAGTGCAAAATGACTTCCCAAGTCACATAACCCAGCCCATCCCAACAGAATCTTTCCCCATCCCATCTCACCACAACCTATCCCAATCTGTGCAATGCTAACCACATCATTCCATTCCAGTCCAGAATTGTATGTCCAGACCATCTGATCTTGTTCTTCTTCATCGCATGCCAATCCTTCACATCCTGTCCTTATCCTATCCGTAATGCATTTTGTTCCAACCCTGTCAGAATCCCAATCCCAACCTATGTTGTTCCAACCTTGTCCCAAACCCAAACTACCCCCATTCCAATTTTGTCCCAAACCCAACCCACCCCATTCCAACCTTGTCCCAAACCCAACCCACCCCATTCCAACCTTGTCCCAAACCCATCTCACCCCATTCCAAACATGTCACAAACCCAACCCACCCCATTCCAACCTTGTCACAAACCCAACCCACCCCATTCCAATTTTGTCCCAAACCCAACACACCCCATTCCAACCTTGTCACAAACCCAACCCACCCCATTCCAACCTTGTCCCAAACCCAACCCATCCCATTCCAATTTTGTCCCAAACCCAACCCACCCCATTCCAACCTTGTCCCAAACCCAACCCACCCCATTCCCATTTTGTCCTAAATCCAACCCACCCCATTCCAAACTTGTCACAAACCCAACCCACCCCATTCCAATTTTGTCCCAAATCCAACCCACCCCATTCCAAGCTTGTCCCAAACCCAACCCACCCCATTCCAACCTTGTCACAAACCCAACCCACCCCATTCCAACCTTGTCACAAACCCAACCCACCCCATTCCAACCTTGTCCCAAACCCATCTCACCCCATTCCAACCTTGTCCCAAACCCATCTCACCCCATTCCAACCTTGTCCCAAACCCAACCCACCCCATTCCAACCTTGTCCCAAACCCAACCCACCCCATTCCGATCTTGTCCCAAACACATCTCACCCCATTCCAACCTTGTCCCAAACCCAATCCACCCCATTCCAATTTTGTCCCAAACCCAACCCACCCCATTCCAACCTTGTCCCAAACCCAACCCACCCCATTCCGATCTTGTCCCAAACCCATCTCACCCCATTCCAACCTTGTCCCAAACCCAATCCACCCCATTCCAATTTTGTCCCAAACCCAACCCATCCCATTCCAACCTTGTCCCAAACCCAACCCACCCCATTCCAACCTTGTCCCAAACCCATCTCACCCCATTCCAAACTTGTCACAAACCCAACCCACCCCATTCCAATCTTGTCCCAAACCCAACCCACCCCATTCCAACCTTGTCCCAAACCCAACCCACCCCATTCCAATCTTGTCCCAAACCCATCTCACCCCATTCCAACCTTGTCCCAAACCCAATCCACCCCATTCCAACCTTGTCCCAAACCCAACCCACCCCATTCCAACCTTGTCCCAAACCCAAACCACCCCATTCCAACCTTGTCCCAAACCCAACCCACCCCATTCCAACGTTGTCCCAAACCCAACCCACCCCATTCCAACCTTGTCCCAAACCCATCTCACCCCATTCCAACCTTGTCCCAAACCCAACCCACCCCATTCCAACCTTGTCCCAAACCCAACCCACCCTATTCCAACCTTGTCCCAAACCCAACCCACCCCATTCCAACCTTGTCCCAAACCCATCTCACCCCATTCCAAACTTGTCACAAACCCAACCCACCCCATTCCAACCTTGTCCCAAACCCATCTCACCCCATTCCAAACTTGTCACAAACCCAACCCACCCCATTCCAACCTTGTCCCAAACCCATCTCACCCCATTCCAAACTTGTCACAAACCCAACCCACCCCATTCCAATCTTGTCCCAACCCCAACCCACCCCATTCCAACCTTGTCACAAACCCAACCCACCCCATTCCAATTTTGTCCCAAACCCAACCCACCCCATTCCAACCTTGTCCCAATCCCAACCCACCCCATTCCAACCTTGTCCCAAACCCAACCCACCCCATTCCGATCTTGTCCCAAACCCAACCCACCCCATTCCGTCCTTGTCCCAAACCCAACCTACCCCATTCCGATCTTGTCCCAAACCCAACCCACCTCATTCTGATCTTGTCCCAAACCCAACCCACCCCATTCCAACCTTGTCCCAAACCCAACCCACCCCATTACAACCTTGTCCCAAACCCATCTCACCCCATTCCAACCTTGTCCCAAACCCAACCCACCCCATTCCAACCTTGTCCCAAACCCAACCCACCCCATTCCAACGTTGTCCCAAACCCAACCCACCTCATTCCAACCTTGTCCCAAACCCATCTCACCCCATTCCAACCTTGTCCCAAACCCATCTCACCCCATTCCAACCTTGTCCCAAACCCAACCCACCTCATTCCAACCTTGTCCCAAACCCAACCCACCCCATTCCAACCTTGTCCCAAACCCAACCCACCCCATTCCAACCTTGTCCCAAACCCATCTCACCCCATTCCAACCTTGTCCCAAACCCAACCCACCCCATTCCAACCTTGTCCCAAACCCATCTCACCCCATTCCAAACTTGTCACAAACCCAACCCACCCCATTCCAATCTTGTCCCAAACCCAACCCACCCCATTCCAACCTTGTCCCAAACCCAACCCACCCCATTCCAATCTTGTCCCAAACCCATCTCACCCCATTCCAACCTTGTCCCAAACCCAATCCACCCCATTCCAACCTTGTCCCAAACCCAACCCACCCCATTCCAACCTTGTCCCAAACCCAAACCACCCCATTCCAACCTTGTCCCAAACCCAACCCACCCCATTCCAACGTTGTCCCAAACCCAACCCACCCCATTCCAACCTTGTCCCAAACCCATCTCACCCCATTCCAACCTTGTCCCAAACCCAACCCACCCCATTCCAACCTTGTCCCAAACCCAACCCACCCTATTCCAACCTTGTCCCAAACCCAACCCACCCCATTCCAACCTTGTCCCAAACCCATCTCACCCCATTCCAAACTTGTCACAAACCCAACCCACCCCATTCCAACCTTGTCCCAAACCCATCTCACCCCATTCCAAACTTGTCACAAACCCAACCCACCCCATTCCAACCTTGTCCCAAACCCATCTCACCCCATTCCAAACTTGTCACAAACCCAACCCACCCCATTCCAATCTTGTCCCAACCCCAACCCACCCCATTCCAACCTTGTCACAAACCCAACCCACCCCATTCCAATTTTGTCCCAAACCCAACCCACCCCATTCCAACCTTGTCCCAATCCCAACCCACCCCATTCCAACCTTGTCCCAAACCCAACCCACCCCATTCCGATCTTGTCCCAAACCCAACCCACCCCATTCCGTCCTTGTCCCAAACCCAACCTACCCCATTCCGATCTTGTCCCAAACCCAACCCACCTCATTCTGATCTTGTCCCAAACCCAACCCACCCCATTCCAACCTTGTCCCAAACCCAACCCACCCCATTACAACCTTGTCCCAAACCCATCCCACCCCATTCCAACCTTGTCCCAAACCCAACCCACCCCATTCCAACCTTGTCCCAAACCCAACCCACCCCATTCCAACGTTGTCCCAAACCCAACCCACCTCATTCCAACCTTGTCCCAAACCCATCTCACCCCATTCCAACCTTGTCCCAAACCCATCTCACCCCATTCCAACCTTGTCCCAAACCCAACCCACCCCATTCCAACCTTGTCCCAAACCCAACCCACCCCATTCCAACCTTGTCCCAAACCCAACCCACCCCATTCCAACCTTGTCCCAAACCCATCTCACCCCATTCCAACCTTGTCCCAAACCCAACCCACCCCATTCCAACCTTGTCCCAAACCCAACCCACCCCATTCCGTCCTTGTCCCAAACCCAACCTACCCCATTCCAACCTTGTCCCAAACCCAACCCACCCCATTCCGATCTTGTCCCAAACCCAACCCACCCCATTCCAACCTTGACCCAAACCCAACCCACCCCATTCCAACCTTGTCCTAAACCCAACCCACCACATTCCAACCTTGTCCCAAACCCATCTCACCCCATTCCAACCTTGTCCCAAACCCATCTCACCCCATTCCAACCTTGTCCCAAACCCAACCCACCCCATTCCAACTTTGTCCCAAACCCAACCCACCCCATTCCAACCTTGTCCTAAACCCAACCCACCACATTCCAACCTTGTCCCAAACCCATCTCACCCCATTCCAACCTTGTCCCAAACCCATCTCACCTCATTCCAACCTTGTCCCAAACCCAACCCACCCCATTCCAACCTTGTCCCAAACCCAACCCACCCCATTCCAACCTTGTCCCAAACCCAACCCACCCCATTCCAATCTTGTCCCAAACCCAACCCACCCCATTCCCTTGTCACAAACCCAACCCACCCCATTCCAACCTTGTCCCAAACCCAATCCACCCCATTCCAACCTTGTCCCAAACCCATCTCACCCCATTCCAACCTTGTCCCAAACCCAACCCACCCCATTCCAATCTTGTCACAAACCCAACCCACCCCATTCCAATCTTGTCACAAACCCAACCCACCCCATTCCAACCTTGTCCCAAACCCAACCCACCCCATTCCAACCTTGTCCCAAACTCATCTCACTCCATTCCAACCTTGTCCCAAACCCAACCCACCCCATTCCAACCTTGTCCCAAACCCAACCCACCCCATTCCAACCTTGTCCCAAACCCAACCCACCCCATTCCAACCTTGTCCCAAACCCAACCCACCCCATTCCAACCTTGTCCAAACCCATCTCACCCCATTCCAACCTTGTCCCAAACCCAACCCACCCCATTCCAACCTTGTCCCAAACCCATCTCACCCCATTCCAACCTTGTCCCAAACCCAACCCAACCCATTCCAACCTTGTCCCAAACCCATCTCACCCCATTCCAACCTTGTCCCAAACCCAACCCACCCCATTCCAACCTTGTCCCAAACCCAACCCACCCCATTCCAACCTTGTCCCAAACCCATCTCACCCCATTCCAACCTTGTCCCAAACCCAACCCACCCCATTCCCACCTTGTCCCAAACCCAACCCACCCCATTCCAACCTTGTCCCAAACCCATCTCACCCCATTCCAAACTTGTCACAAACCCAACCCACCCCATTCCAATCTTGTCCCAAACCCATCTCACCCCATTCCAAACTTGTCACAAACCCAACCCACCCCATTCCAATCTTGTCCCAAACCCAACCCACCCCATTCCAACCTTGTCCCAAACCCAACCCACCCCATTCCAACCTTGTCCCAAACCCAACCCACCCCATTCCAACCTTGTCCCAAACCCAACCCACCCCATTCCAACCTTGTCCCAAACCCAACCCACCCCATTCCAACCTTGTCCCAAACCCAACCCACCCCATTCCAACCTTGTCCCAAACCCAACCCCTTTCACCCAACCTCACAACAGTTCAAACACCTACCCATCCAAATACAACTCATCTCATGCCATGCCAGTCCGTTCTACCTGCTTCCAGCTGATCCTGTCATGTCTCACCCCTTCCTCTCTGAATCATCCACCTTTTTCACAGAGCCTCCACATGGGTGGGGATCATCCACTTCAAGTTCTCTGACAAGCTAATTGATGGTTTCCTGGAGGCTGTGAAGAAAACCCCTGAGGATTGGCCACCCTCCTGGGGAGAAGAAGGCGTTAGCAGGGGTGGTAGAGCCCTGCAGGGTAGTTCTCTGGCCCCTGATTGATCAAGGCAGGATGGTGGCCTTCCTCCTTTCTTTGTCCACCCTACCCATGTACCTCTGTCTCTGTTCTGTCCTCCTTTCTGTCCTTCCTGGAACTGACAGAATCATCTGCTCCCAGTCTCAGTCTGCATCGTTGCATGATTAACGGAAGCTTCATCTGCTCACCTGTCAAATATGATCTCTTTGATAATGTGTGCTACAGTGTAGAAATGAGACCAGATAGAGAGAGCCAACTGAAGGGCCTAGATTGAGTGGAACTGCAGTGCATGTTCCCAATAGAGAGAGAGAGAGAGAGAGAGAGACAGTGAGTCTAGGACCAGAGGACACTGCCTCGGAATACAAGGACATCTCTTTAGAATAGATATGATGAGGAATTTCTTCAGCTTTCGAGATTTCATTGCCACATTCAGTCGTGGAGGCCAAGTCACTGAATATATTTAAAGCAGAGGCTGATAGGTTCCTGACTGGTAAGTGCATCAGAGGTTACGAGGAAGATGGGGCTGAGAGGGGTAATAAATCAGCCGTAATCAACAGAGGAGCAGACACAATGGGCTGAATGGTTGAATTCTGCCCTTATGGCAATCTACAGGGGTGGATCAACCTACCATTGGGATGTGGAAGAAAACGGGAGCACATGGGGGAGGTGTATGTAAACTCCGAATGGGAGCTAGACCCATCAACTCCAAATGGAACTCTATGACCCAGGAGATCTAATTCTATTCCCGTGGTTTAGGGGCTAAAGTAAGTCGCTCCTCTAGATGCCAGATGTTGCCGGACCCCCAGTGTACTGCGGAGCTACTCACTGGGGATGGTTGGACCCAGTAACAACGACATCCAGTATTCATGCAGAGAGGAGTTACAGGCTGTGCACTGGTAGACACTGGTATAAACACAGATACATAATACATACCCACCTACACAATCCCTCGGTATGTAATGTGCACACAGGGACTCAGTGGCGCTCTACGCAGGTAGGCATGTGAATGGGTGTCGAATGGACACACCCATGTGAGCACACACACACAGAGGCCAACAGCTGGTGTGTTTCAGAGACCCCGGCAGTGCACACCACCAGTGGTCAGACTGCAAGGGAGGCGAGCGGGTGATAGAGGGTCATTTGCATTTCAACCCCACCTCCCGCCACCTCAGAACATCACAACAGTTCAACAGAGAAAAATGGTGTGACTAGAAGTTTCTGTAACTTCGGATAATGCCCCTCCTGCCCTTCTTACCCCATCCCTGACATATTTAGTTGTTTTTTCTCTCTTTCTGCCCATCACTCTGCCTGTTCTCCATCTCCCTCTGGTGCTCCCCCCACCTTTCTTTCTCCTGAGGCCTCCCTTCTCCAGCTCTGTATCACTTTCGCCAATCAGCTTTCCAGCTCTTAGCTTCATCCCACCCCCTCCGGTCTTCTCCTATCATTTCGCATTTCCCCCTCCCCCCACTACTTTCAAATCAGATTCAGATTCAGTTTAATGTCATTTAGAAACCACGAATGCAATGCAGTTAAAAAATTAGACAACATTCCTCCAGAATGATATCACAAAAGCATATGACAAAACAGACTACACCAGAAAATCCACATAACGTTTGGGAATCCCCAATCCAGAGTCCGGAGAGGCTGCTGCGTATTAATATTGCGCTACCGTCTTAGCGCATTCCCCGGAAAGGAGCTCCAAATCCAAATCTCTTAGTATCTTTCCCTTCAGTTAATCCTGACGAAGGGTCTCGGCCCGAAACGTCGACAGTGCTTCTTCCTATAGATGCTGCCTGGCCTGCTGTGTTCTACCAGCATTTTGTGTGTGTTGTTTGATTACATTCCAACCCTGTCTCAACCCAACCCAATCCATTCCAACCCTGTCCCAACCCAACCCATTTCATTCAAACCCTATCCCATCCCAACCCAATCTGTTCCATTCTAACCCTGTCCCAACATCAACTCATTGCATTCCAACCCTGTCCCAACCCAACCCATTCCATTCCAACCCTGTCCCAACGCAACCCATTTCATTCAAACCCTATCCCATCCCAACCTAACCCATTCATTCCAACCGTGTTCCAATGCAGCCCATTCCACTCCAACCCTGTTGCAACCCCAACCCATTTCATTCAAACCCTATCCCATCCCAACCCATCCCATTCCATTCAATGGGATACGTTCATTCAACGTGCCGAGTTAGTCAAATAGCCTTCACAGCCACAGAATGTTTGCTCACAGTTGTAACCTTCGAGACACAGCAGCCAGTTTGTACATGGTAGTGGTTAAATTGGGAGTCAGTTTGTGGAGCTCTGTACCATTGATCTATTAACATGATTTAAAATCCCCCATGGAAACTGGGGAGTTTAAATTCATTAAACTAAGTCAAAGTTGAGTTTATTGTCACCTGCACAAAAACAAGTGTGCACCAGTGTAAATGCAAAACTTCCTTGCAATAGAGTCACAGGCACAGAACATCATATAAGCAGCTTTCACAAGAAAACAGAAATTAAACAGTTTTTACAGGAGATATTTTAGAAGTTAGCTTTGTCACATGCACATCAAAACACTGAAACATACAGTGAAATGTGTCTTAGCGTTGAGGGGTTGCTGGGGGAAGCCTGTGAGTGGCACCATGACTCCCGCACCAACATTGCATGTCCAAAGCTTGCTAACACTAACTTGTAAGTTTTTGGAACGTGGGAAGAAACCCACGAAGCCACGGGAAGAATGCACTAAATCCTTACAAAGAGTGGCAGGAATTGAACCTGATCTTACAGCTGTGAAGCACTTACACTGAATGCTTCACTACCACGGGGTCAAAAAGAAATCAATTCTAGTGCAAAGTGGGCACTGTGCTGCTAAACTGAGGTAATTAGGGTTGTGCCAGTTGGTTCAGAATCCAAATGGTTGAAGGGAAATAACTGTTCCTGAAGCTGGTGATGTGGGACCTCAGGCTTCTGTACCTCCTGTCCAATGGTAGCTTTGAGAAGATAACATGGCCCAAGCGGTGGGGATCTATGATGATGGATGTTGCCAGCAGAGACACGATGGTGGGGTGGGTGCCCGTGATGGAACCAAGTCCACAGTCAGAAATCAGCAATTGGAGGAAGGAAGGAAAGACAGCAGCAGGTTCTAGGGAACATCCTTGGCTGTGTGGCTATTGACTATGTGGTCAACTCGTAACGATGGCAACAGCTTGGTGGCCTTGATAATTGCTTTCTTATTGCCACGTATACCAAAGATAGAGTGAAAAATCTTTTGTTTGCAAGTCACCCAGATAGATCGGTCTTACAGTAAGTTATTACAGAGAGAAAGGCAGAGAATGCAGAGTAAAGTGTTACAGAGAAAGTCATTGACCGACGGTCCGAGCATGTGCTGGGAGGCAGCCAGCAAGTGCCGCCGGGTTTGTGTCGCCAGCATAGCCTGCCCCAGACACTAGTCCGAAATCGCAATAGGGTCAGGGCCATGACAACAAGCTTGCCCTTGCCTTTCCAAGGTCAGCTGTTGGGCCTTGGGTGGGATCGATCTACTCACCCTTAAGCAGGCGTCAGCCGCCTGGCTTTGATTTGTCCACGCCTTACCTCTCGACCCCGACTCTCCCACCTCCACCCACCAGTCTGTTGTGGGCTAAGGCCAAAAGTCCTCAAACATCCTGGAACTCGAACCATACAGACCATTCTACGGAGTTTCCTGCTAGCTGTTGCCTAAGGTTGGTGTCAGTGGATTACCATGCCCTCTCCCCCCCCCCCCCACCTTACACAGAGTCACTCCAGGATATGCCATTGAAAGCTTAGGCCGGGGAGTTAAGGAGAAAATACCTTATGTGGAGGTTGGGAAGAGTGTGAAGCCGACAGGCAAGAGGATAGGGTGGAGGGAAATATTAGGGATGAGCTTGAGGTAGAGAGGGGTGGGTGATGTTTGGGGATGGAGCAGGGTGGATGGTGAGTGGTGATGGGAGAGATGGACTGGGGGCTGGGAGGAGGAAGCTAGTGTGAGACAGCTGAACCAGTTAAGATTCACAGAGAGCCTTTGAACCAAGGCTCCTCTGGTTCTGAACTTCCTTTTGTTCCGAGTTTCTCTGCTTCTCGGTGGCCGTCTGTTAATTCTACTTCGGGTGGCGAATAATTTCCGAAATCTTTTCTTTTTTCCGTTGAGGGTCGCAGACGAACCTGAGAGAAGCTGGAGATCTGAGGTCACAAGGTAAGCTTCTTGCGGGGTTCCCTTCCATCAGTCAACCCAGTTGAGAGATCCTGCAAGACTGTAGAATGAATGAAGTGCCAGCTTTATCACCCCAGCTCGTCCTAAAACACCTCGTGGTATTTGAGGATCTCCCAGAGCATCATTGCTGACTTACTTGAACCAGTAGCAGTAGAACAAGGGCTGAAGTGAAGAATTGGGTATCTGCTTGATCATGCGTTGAGAGGTGACTAGTGGAGATGATGGTGAAAGAGTTGCCACATATGCATCAAAACATCCAGTGACGTGTTTTATTTTCATCAATGACCAACACAGTCTGCAAGCGTCACCATACTTCCAACCCCTAATTGAACCCAACCCAACCAAACCCTTGTCTTTGCAACATACAAGGAAACAGTTGCACCTTAGACACATCAAGCAGTCACGTGAGGAGAAGGGGGTCAGAGAGAGCTGGAGAAAGAGCGTGAGTGACAGAAGGCAAAATGCTGAGACTTTGATGAAGCCGCCCCGGGAAAAGGTGAGGCCCACTTGCGGGAAATCACAAACACAAGAGACTCTGCGGATGCTGGAAGTTCAGAGTAACACACACAAATGCTGTAGGAACGCAGCAGGTCAGGCAGCATCTATGGAGAGTCGACGTTTCAGGCTGAGGCCCTTTATCGGTTGGTTATCTATTCCTCTCCATAGTTGCTGCCTGACCTGCTGAGATTTTCTCACATTATGTGTGTGGCCCTTGTGTGGGAAAGTGTTAGGGCTAAACCGGACACAGTCAACTCCCGCTGGGATGGATCAGCCCGCTTTGGAACCAACTTCCATTGAGGAGAGTGCTGTACTTCCTCAGGCTCTGGGGAGAGGACATGAGGTCAAAGTGCAGAGTTTTGACTGACAGACAGACAAACATACTTTATTGATCCCGAGGGAAACTGGGTTTCGTTACAGTCGCACCAACCAAGAATAGTGTAGAAATATAGCAATATAAAACCATAAATAATTAAATAATAATAAGTAAATTATTCCAAGTGGAAATAAGTCCAGGACCAGCCTTTTGGCTCAGGGTGTCTGACACTCCGAGGGAGGAGTTGTAAAGTTTGATGGCCACAGGCAGGAATGACTTCCTATGATGCTGAGTGTTGCATCTCGGTGGAATGAGTCTCTGGCTGAATGTACTCCTATGCCTAACCAGTACATGATGGAATGGATGGGAGACATTGTCCAAGATGGTATGCAACTTGGACAGCATCCTCTTTTCAGACACCATCGTCAAAGAGTCTAGTTCCACCCCCACAACATCACTGGCCTTACGAATGAGTTTGTTGATTCTGTTGGTGTCTGCTACCCTCAGCCTGCTGCCCCAGCACACAACAGCAAACATGATAGCACTGGCCACCACAGACTCGTAGAACATCCTCAGCATCATCCGACAGATGTTAAAGGACCTCAGTCACCTCAGGAAATAGAGACGACTCTGACCGTTCTTGTAGACAGCCTCAGTGTTCTTTGACCAGTCCAGTTTATTGTCCATTCGTATCCCCAGGTATTTGTAATCCTCCACCATGTCCACACTGACCCCTTGGATGGAAACAAGGGTCACCGGTGCCTTAGCCGGAGACGACCCCTCACTGTACTCGATGCCCACCAGCCATGCCTCAGATTTCAGGCAAGAGAAGGGTGAACCGAGCTAGTCCGTGGAAGCTCCTTCAGGATATCTCCTTGGCGTCCATCACATACGGATGAAGAGCAGATGCTGTCTGGTGTTTATCAGAAAAGACGTAGTGTCCTATTTGTTTCGATAACTAAGCTTGAGGCGAAAAGTAAAGGGTCTCACTCGGCCTTCGTGAAAAACGTCATAGGCTGTGTTTCTGTGTTCCATCCCAGCACACTGGAGTCCCGTTGGGATGGGCCAGCACACCTGGGATAGTGCCGCATTCCCTCAGTCCCTGGGGACGGGATGTGGGGTCTGACGGTGCAGAGTTCCTGTGGGCCACAAGCCTCCCCACCCCTCCCCCAGCCATGTCTCACTGGACATCCCTGCTCCTGTGATGTGGAGAATAAGAGCCAGTGAGATAGGGGGCCATTAAGTCCTTCCTTCCTGTTCTCCCTCTTAGCAAGATAATTTCCCTGATCTCACCACTAATCCTTGCTTGGCCTGAGGCAAAAGATCTAAAGGAGCCCCCTGAGATGTCTCCCATGGGTGCCAGAAGATCTGGGTGTGTCTGACCTGCTGTTTTATTCCAACACAATTATCTCTATCCAGAACACATTCAAGCACTGTGGCGTCCACCACGGGCTGCTTCCCCAGGGACACCCAGGCACAGATGTAACCTCGGAAGAGGGGCAGGCAATCTGCTTGGGCAGAACGCTGCCTGGGACCCGTGAACGGCTGTCTTGGCATTGGCCAAAGGCAAACTACCGGGACATCCCCTGACTGATCCGTGCCTTGCACCGGCTGACCGGAGATCAGCATTGAAGAGGAACAGTTTCCCTTCAGACACGCTGACGGAGGCTTCAACTGTGTGACAGGACAGTGTCTCTCTGTCCAACCCGTGCTGTCCCTGTCCTGGGAGTGAGTGATGGGACAGTGTAGAGGGAGCTTCACTCTGTATCTAACCCGTGCTGTCCCTGTCCTGGGAGTGTGTGATGGGACAGTGTAGAGGGAGCTTCACTCTGTATCTAACCCGTGCTGTCCCTGTCCTGGGAGTATGTGATGGGACAGTGTAGAGGGAGCTTCACTCTGTATCTAACCCGTGCTGTCCCTGTCCTGGGAGTGTGTGATGGGACAGTGTAGAGGGAGCTTCACTCTGTATCTAACCCGTGCTGTCCCTGTCCTGGGAGTATGTGATGGGACAGTGTAGGGGGAGCTTCACTCTGTATCTAACCCGTGCTGTCCCTGTCCTGGGAGTGTGTGATGGGACAGTGTAGAGGGAGCTTCACTCTGTATCTAACCCGTGCTGTCCCTGCCCTGGGAGTGTGTGATGGGACAGTGTAGAGGGTGCTTCACTCTGTATCTAACCCGTACTGTCCCTGTCCTTTTTTTTTATTACAAAATCCTTTATTACAAATTTCGGTGCTATACAATATATACAAAACAGTGGCAAACACAATTACTGCACTACAAATAGACAATAGACATTACACCAGAATGTTGCCATCCCTATCTACGATGGCATTTACACCCCGCGGAGCCCAACGGTCTCGAAACTCCTCCAAGGCCGTTGTGGACTGCGTGTGTTCCTTTTCAATAGTTACCCGGGCACGAACATACCCCCTAAACATTACCAGGCAGTCTGCCCGGGGAGATCCTCCCGCCACCCGTTTCCAAGACCCACGGATGGCCGATTTCGCCAGCCCCAGGAGCAAGTTGACTAGGACATCCTCATCCCTCCATGCCCCCTTCCTTACTGGATGACCATATATAAACAGGGTGGGACTAAAATGCAGCCAGAAGGCGAGAAGCAGCCCACGCAAATATGCAAAAAGAGGCTGCAGCCTCACACACTCCATGTACATGTGGTACACGGTCTCCTCCAGCCCGCAGAAGTGGCATGTGGGTGGGAAGTCCATGTACAAACTGAAAAACTTATTGCAGGGCACTGCCCTATGCAGTACCCTCCAGCCGAGATCCCCCAGGTGCATGGGAAGAACCCCGGCGTAAAGGGACTTCCAGTGGGGACCCTCCTCACCTCTGGGTGAAGAGTGTGTGATGGGACAGTGTAGAGGGAGCTTCACTCTGTATCTGACCCGTGCTGTCCCTGTCCTGGGGGTTTGTGATGGGACAGTGTAGAGGGAGCTTCACTCTGTATCTAACCCGTGCTGTCCCTGTCCTGGGGGTTTGTGATGGGACAGTGTAGAGGGAGCTTCACTCTGTATCTAACCCGTGCTGTCCCTGTCCTGGGAGTGTGTGATGGGACAGTGTAGAGGGAGCTTCACTCTGTATCTAACCCGTACTGTCCCTGTCCTTTTTTTTTATTACAAAATCCTTTATTACAAATTTCGGTGCTATACAATATATACAAAACAGTGATAAACACAATTACTGCACTACAAATAGACAATAGACATTACACCAGAATGTTGCCATCCCTATCCACGATGGCATTTACACCCCGCGGAGCCCAACGGTCTCGAAACTCCTCCAAGGCCGTTGTGGACTGCGTGTGTTCCTTTTCAATAGTTACCCGGGCACGAACATACCCCCTAAACATTACCAGGCAGTCTGCCCGGGGAGATCCTCCCGCCACCCGTTTCCAAGACCCACGGATGGCCGATTTCGCCAGCCCCAGGAGCAAGTTGACTAGGACATCCTCATCCCTCCATGCCCCCTTCCTTACTGGATGACCATATATAAACAGGGTGGGACTAAAATGCAGCCAGAAGGCGAGAAGCAGCCCACGCAAATATGCAAAAAGAGGCTGCAGCCTCACACACTCCATGTACATGTGGTACACGGTCTCCTCCAGCCCGCAGAAGTGGCATGTGGGTGGGAAGTCCATGTACAAACTGAAAAACTTATTGCAGGGCACTGCCCTATGCAGTACCCTCCAGCCGAGATCCCCCAGGTGCATGGGAAGAACCCCGGCATAAAGGGACTTCCAGTGGGGACCCTCCTCACCTCTGGGTGGAGAGTGTGTGATGGGACAGTGTAGAGGGAGCTTCACTCTGTATCTGACCCGTGCTGTCCCTGTCCTGGGAGTGTGTGATGGGACAGTGTAGAGGGAGCTTCACTCTGTATCTAACCCGTGCTGTCCCTGTCCTGGGAGTGAGTGATGGGACAGTGTAGGGGGAGCTTCACTCTGTATCTAACCCGTGCTGTCCCTGTCCTGGGAGTGTGTGATGGGACAGTGTAGAGGGAGCTTCACTCTGTATCTAACCCGTGCTCTGGGAGTGTCTGATGGGACAGTGTAGAAAGAGTATACCTGATCTGCCCTATGCTGTTCCTGGGAATGTGTGCAAGTTTGTGATGAGAAACTAATTGTCTGCTCTCTCTGTTTCAGTTGCAATGTACCTTGGGATAAAAAAGAGGCAAAGCCCAGGTCGATCAGACTTACATGGAATATAAAAATCACCAGCTCGCGGGACCCTAGCGAGATGATTGGTCTGATCTGTAAAGTCCTGGAGGCAAATGGCTGCCCATTCCAGCAGCAGGAACCCTTCCTCTTGTCCTGTGCCCATGGCCGTGAGAACACCGAGCACTTTGTCCAGTGGGAGATCGAGGTCTGTCGTCTGCCCAACCTCTCCGTCAATGGCGTGCGCTTTAAGAGGACCTCTGGGACCTTCCTGTCGTTCAGGAACATAGTGACTAAAATTACCAGTGAATTGAAGCTCTAGACACACAAAGACTCCTTGCCCACATCATTTCCTTCCACCTTCCATTTTGGATCTTCACGCATACCTGCGCAGCCACCCGTCTCGAGACTGCAAACGTTGGGTTTCCTCCTCCATCTTGATGGGACGTTCTGTTTCCTACTGTCTAGGCTGAGCTCCCATCTCAGAGGATTTGGCCACTTACTTCAGCCCCGATTAAGTCTAGTTCCTGCCGTGGGGTTGGACGGGTTGACTCCATCTGACTAATCTTCAGCTGGGTGGGGAGGGGTGGGAGGTGGCAGGAATGGTGAATAGGCTCCACGGCCCATTGCAGTGCAGTCTGGGGAGGGTATGTGTTGTAGGGTACAACACTGAGAGCATCTCAGCCTGGTCCTTAACCCCGCCCCCCTCCCCCCCCCCCCCCCACGTGTGCCCTCCACCCCCAATCAGAAAGGAGGGCCATGCCGGAGAGAAGCCAGGGGTCACAGACAATCTCGGAAGACGCATTTACGTTGAAAACGCAGAGAATCTGGACTTCAGTGTGTGGGAGCCCGCAGTATGTCTGTGGGCTCTGGGTCTTGAAACAGGGTCCTGAGGACAAATCCAAAGGTTTGTAGATGAGTCTCTGCATTTCTTTTCCAATATCCCTCTCCCACTTCCGCCCTCACTACATACAATGCCTCACCCTCTGGCTCTCCCCACAAGCCCCTCCCTTCCTCTCCCATAATGTCCTCCCCTCTCTCACTCCCCTCGCTCTCTTTCCCACCAAGCTCCCTCTCTCTCCCTCCCTTGCCCCCTCTTCCCTTCTTGTGCCCTCTCTCAAACCTTCCCCTCATTCCCGCCCAATCCAGTGTACCTGATTTTAAGGGAATTTCTCAAAGCAGTAGCGCTGAGTGATTAATGGAATCACTCCGTGCCTTGATATTGACATGGTGAACGTCTCACCCCTTCCCCTCTCACACTTGGGCTCCTTGCTGGGTTGGGCAGTCCCACGATACAGGTTCACCCTGTTGTCATCAGGCTGTCATCTTCAAATACTCTCAACTGAAGTATCAAGTGTAACTCACCTGATCACTTACTCTTCAGAACCAGCCACGTGGAGACCTGCAGACTGGGGAATGGGGCCTAAACTCTGGCCCACAGGGTGATCTCAGCCCAGGAGGCTCTTGTGTTTAGAGGGAAGATTATGGGAAATCAGGAACAATCCCTTGCTAACCTGTTCCTCCTACTTCAGGACTTGTTGGGAAAGAGCCCATTGTATGTATGTGTGTAAGCCTGTGTGTGAATGTAATATTTGTGTGTGAAGGAATCAAACTTGCTGGTGTCCCTCTTCAATCTAAGAGTCAGCTCGGCCTTTCAACTTGTACTAGATTCAACAGGTGGATGTCAGCTGGGAGATGTTGACCTCTCCCAATTTGGCATAGTGTGATGGGACAGTGTAGAGAGAGCTTCACTCTGTATCTAACCCGTACTGTCCCTGTCCTGAGAGTGTGTGATGGGACAGTGTAGAGGGAGCTTCACTCTGTATCTAACCCGTGCTGTCCCTGTCCTGGGAGTGTGAGATGGGACAGTGTAGAGGGAGCTTCACTCTGTATCTAACCCGTGCTGTCCCTGTCCTGGGAGTGTGTGATGAGACAGTGTAGAGGGAGCATCACTCTGTATCTAACCCGTACTGTCCCTGTCCTGGGAGTGTGTGATGAGACAGTGTAGAGGGAGCTTCACTCTGTATCTAACCCGTGCTGTCCCTGTCCTGGGAGTGTGTGATGGGACAGTGTAGAGGGAGCTTCACTCTGTATCTAAGCCATACTGTCCCTGTCCTGGGAGTGTGTGATGGGACAGTGTGGAGGGAGCTTCACTCTGTATCTAACCCGTGTTGTCCCTGTCCTGGGGATGTGTGATGGGACAGTGTAGAGGGAGCTTCACTCTGTATCTAACCCGTGCTGTCCCTGTCCTGGGAGTGTGTGATGAGACAGTGTAGAGGGAGCTTCACTCTGTATCTAACCCGTACTGTCCCTGTCCTGGGAGTGTGTGATGAGACAGTGTAGAGGGAGCTTCACTCTGTATCTAAGCCATACTGTCCCTGTCCTGGGAGTGTGTGATGAGACAGTGTAGAGGGAGCTTCACTCTGTATCTAAGCCATACTGTCCCTGTCCTGGGAGTGTGTGACAGTGTAAAGAGAGTATCTATCCCACGTTGTCTCTGACCTGGGCAGGGATACTGATACAGAAGGTACATCTGTTCACATTGCCAGCTTTAATGAGGACACAGTTTCCCAAGCCAGGGTCCACAGCGGGTCTGGCTTTTGGTGTGATACATCACTGGGTAACTTGCGGCGGGCCCGGTGTCTGCCCGCACATCAGGTGTTCAGTTGCGAGGGCATCTTAGTGAGGGACCAGCAGCTGGTCCGTGGTTCTACACCCAGGGTCAGAATGGTCACCCCTCCAGAGGTTAGGGACAAGCCTATTGGATCCCTGTGTGGTTACTGTGGGCTGGCATGGAGTGCACTGGTTGGCCCAGGAAGTTTCGCTGGTGGACCATGTCCATCTCACACTTGAACCAGGTCAGGGCAAGATCTGGCTGGGCACATTCATGGCCCCGGGGCATTGCCTGTCTCTCTTCCCTCTCTTATCTCCTCTGAAGCCTCACCCGCCCCACGACAACCCCTGCAGACATCCAGGAGAATGGAGCAATGGTCTGGCCATCGCTTTTTGAACTGTTGCTTGTGTGGGGACTGTTCCTTTAAGAGATTGCTTGTGTGACCAGGGTTTGCTGAGAGGAGAGTGTGCGTAGAAAACCCCCCTCCCCAGCATCCCTTTCTATAACCGGCCCACAGTCAATACTGTAAACTATTCAGCGACAGTGGACTGCACTGAAGCTGCAATCCACACCAGGAGGGGTCACGAGGTGCAGAAAATTTTCCCCCTTCCCTTGCACCCACTCAGTCCACCAGGAAGCCCTCTAGAGGTAATCAACTCACTTCAGAAAGGAAGGGGTGGTGCTAGACTGAGATCCTCTCCCTCTCTCAAACATTAAAAGTATTTAAACACTTGAAGCACAAACGTGGCTTGTGATACAACCTCATTTCACTCACATGGTGTAAATTCCTTCCGTTTGCCCTTGGCTGCCGTTGACTGTAAATTCGTCAAAGGGATCAAGTTTGGAGGAATTGGAGCTAGTTCGCTCTCTTGTGCCAAGACTCCTCCAGAAAGTGGTAGTTTGGGGGCAGGTGCAGTGGGATGGTTCTCCAGCTCCCCGGCACCGATCCCGAACACTCGACCTTCCAGCATGGAACCACTGGCATCCCTGCGGTTTCTGATCCCATTTTTTCCAGGATTTCTCCCAGGTTTAGGCCACAGCCGTGTCCTGAATATCAGTTGCTGGGAGCATTATAGAATGCCTGGAGATATGTTAAACCTCAGTGGGGTATTTTATCATTTTTAATCATTGTGTTTCAAAGACCATCACAGTGACTCCAACCATCTCAGGCGAGAGGGTCTCCCTGTATCGGACCCTCCCAAGCATCCGTCACCCACTCTTAAGTGTGAGCCTCAACCTAGTTCAGAGAATGTGAATCTGAAATCCGAAGAGGATATTGAACTCTATTTAAAACGAAAACCTGTATAAAAGAACCACAGAACTTGCTCGTAACTATTATTCTGTAGAAAACACTGGTTGATTTTCCAGAGGTTTTAAAAGTGCTAAGTTATTAGAAGTCCATCCCTCTAGATATTGAATTAAGTTGTATATATATATAAAGATTACTTGAAATTAATTTCTGTCTTGGTTTATAATTCTCCTTGGCATTGCTTGACCTAAATGTTAGAGGATGTGTTGGACCTTTGCGATATTATCTTGTGGCTGTTTTCCATTGTGGATTCGGAAATGTTCCCTGTTCCGTAAGATCAGGAGACGTAGAAACAGAATTAGGCCATTCGTTCTGTTGAGTCTGTTTTACCATTCCATCATGGCTGATTCTCCTGCCTTCTCCCCGTAACATTTGACACGCTGACTATCCAGCAACCTACCAACCTCCACTTAAAATATACCTAATGACCTGGCCCCCACAGCCGTTTTTGGCAATGAATTCCACAGATTCACTGCACTCTGGCTAAATAAATTTTTCCTTATCTCTGTTCTAGAGTGACGTCCTAGTCTCTGAGGCTGCGCCCTCTGGCCCAGTATAAGAAACCTGCTCTCCACGTCCTTCTCTAAGCCCTTCAATATTCGACAAATTTCAAAGAGATCCCCGCTCATTCTGCTAAACTCCAGTGAATAAAGGCCTGGAGCCATCGCATACTCCTGATACATTAACCCTTTTGTTCCCAGGAGCTTTCTTGCAACCTCTTCTGGACCTGGTGCAATGCCAGCACATCTTTCCGATTTGAACCATGGCCTCCAACTGACTAGCGTCAGATAACCATTGGGTTGTTGAGGCCAAATTGCACTCTATTACCCCCTCCTTGTTGCTGCTCCTTGCTGGCTCTCCCTTGTTGAGCCGGTCGCTCGGCCGTGGACTCGTGCGGAGGCCGGACTGATTGCACTGGCAGTGGAAGCACAGCAGCAACACACAAGATGCTGGAGGAACTTCGGCAGCGTTTTGTGTGTGTTGCTTGGATTTCCAGCATCTGCAGATCTGCCGGGTTGAGAGAGAAAATAACTCAGCCAGGATAGAATAGCAGAGCAGACTTGATGGGACGAATGGCCTAATTCTGTTCCTATGTTTTATGATCCAAATAAAAATAATCTAAAGCTGGGAAAAAACTTGACAATGGTAGCCACGAACCTACCATAAAAGCCATAGACATCTTCCACAAGGCAGAAGTGTCCTCAAGGGGGCATAATGTTAAGATGATTGGAGGCAAGTATGGGTAGGGGTTGACAGAGGTATGTTACTTACACAGGGAGTGGTGGGTGGCTGGAATGTGCTGCCAGAGGTATTAGTAGGGGCAAACATTGGGGGCACATAAGATAACCACATACAGTAAATGATAGAAAAATGGAGGACTATGTAGGAAGGAAAGGTTGGAATCCCATCGCTGCCTGTAAGGAGCTTTTGCCTCTCCCCGATACCACTTGGGCTTCCCCCAGTTGCTCGTGTCTCCCCCCACAGCCCAAAGATGTAGCAGTTGGTGGGTTAACTGGTCATCGTGATTGGAAGGGCTGTATCTCGAAATCAATACCTAAGTAAATAAGATTGCTCTTGGGAGGGGACTGCGAGCTAGGCTCAACATCATGGGCTGAATGGCCTGCTGTAATGTTCTAAAACTCAACTCGTTTATTAATGTCTTCCAGGGAAGGAAAGTTTCCACCCTCTCTCTGTAGATTAAAGATGAGCTTTTCCAAATCATACATACGTTGGAACACACAGCGAAATGCACTGCTTGCATCAAATCAGAGCAGCGACAGAATTTGGTCTATTTCTTTTAGAGAATACAGTGCAGAACAGGCACTTATGACCCAACAATCTGTAATTCCCAGCAACCCATCTATTTGACCCGAGCCTAGTCACAGGACAATTTCCAATGACCAATTCACTGACTAACCAGTACGTCTGTGGACTATGGGAGGAAACCCGTGTGGTCATGGGGAGAATGTACAAACTCCTTACAGGTGGCTCCTGAATTGAACTCCGAGTTCGGCGAACAGGAATAATGTCAAACCAAGTGCTTCGCAGCCCCCTCCCCCCCCCCACAACCACCGTGCTGCCCGACAGGTTACGTCTCCAAATCCCACCCAGACCCTGCGGCCAGTCTCCCAGGATACACAATGTGGAGACGTTGAGGGGAACACGGTCAAGGTGGGAAATCCATAGATGTTTAAGGAACTGCCCCATCTTTAAAAGCTGTATGCAGGGGTTGAGACTGAAGACCACTTTCACATTAGCCAATGGAATCTGCAGCCTAACCAAGGGATTCAGGTAAGCCAATGTAAGCTGCAATGACAAATTCGAATGGATAATGATTTGTGCATAATGCATAGATACAATGTGTGGCCACTTTATTAGGAACACTTGTACATCTGTTTATTAATGTAAATATCGAATCAGACTATCATGTGGCAGCAACTCGACGCGTAGGAGCATGCAGGCATGGTCAGGAGTTCGGTTGTCATTCAGACCAAACGTCAGAACGGTGAAGATATTTGATCTAAGTGATTTTGACCGTTGGTGCCAGACGGTCATCGGAGCGTCTCAGACACTGCTGACCTCCTGAGGTTTTCATGCACAACGTTCTGTAGGTTTGCAGAGAATGGTGCAAAACCAACTTCCAGTGAGGGGCAGTTCTGTGGGCGAAAGCACCTTGTTAATGAGGGAGGTCAGAGGAGAACGGCCAAGACCACTTCAAGCTGACGGTAGCCCAAGTAACCACACGTTTGTGCCGAAGAGCGTCCGCGAACGCGCAACGTATCAGACCTTGAGGTGGACGGGCTACGGCAGCCGGCGATCGCAGCCAGACTCCCGGTGGCCACTCTCATTACGTGCAGGAGGTGCCGGGTAAAGTGGCCTCGGAACGTTTTGTTTGACGCTCTCCAGCTGCACTATCCGTGACACCGTGCATCGAGGTAGAACAGATTGCAGAATAAAGCGTTACAGCGACGGAGAGGCTGCTGCGCAGCTAGAAAATAAAGTGCAAGGTCAAGGTAAATTTGGACAGGTCCATGGATTGATTTTGTTTCAGAGGTACAGCGTGGTAACAAGCCCTGTGCCTCTCAGTTCCACTCATATGACCAATAAACTACCAACCTTAACCCACACATCTTTGAAATGTAGGAGGAAACCAGAGCACCCGGAGGAAACCCACACAGTCACGAGGAGAACGTACAAACTCCTTACAGACAGTGGCGGAATTTGACCTGGATTGCTGGCGCTGGGTGCGAATGGGTTAACGGGATGCAGGCGAGTGGAACCAGCTGAGGAAGGCCCATTAGTCAGTGTGAATGAGATGGGCGGAAGCTGCGACCCTGCGACCCTGTGACCCTGTTTGGATAAAGAGCCATCTCCCACCTCTCCAGAACCAGATCCATTCATCGAGAAGTGCGTCACTTGTGTTTACAGCCAGCACGCCCACGGATGTGCTGGGGCAGCCTGCAAATGTTACCACACACCCCGGCACCAATGATGCAGGCAAACCGTCTCGTTCAAACAGATCCCACGGCCACGGTGTCAGTCACAGGCTGTTCTCCACGGGTTCTACAGGTGAGACTGGGCATGGCTACCTCTTCCATTGCCATCCTCCGCTGGTGAACCTGACCGGGCCAGCTGGTTCTCCATTACCCCAGTGTGCACCAATTCAACCTCCCTCAAGACATTGAAGCAGGCCACTCAAACCATCAAATCTTTGATAGCCCCTCAGCAATCCCATCAATCTACTTACTTTGCTGTCCGTCGGCACCAAGGTTCTACCTCCCACTTCGACACCAGGCTAATTTGGGGTGTGGGATGAAAGCTGAGCGTCTGGGAGAAAGGGGCATTTTCACAGGGAGAAGGTGCAAACTCCGTCCAGACTGCAGTGGGGACAAAACAGGGCCCTCCAGAGCTGTGAGACGGTACTGTGCTTCTGTGCCTCCTGTGAAGCTACTCTTGTCCACCAGAGAAAGGAAGTCGAGAGGGACAATACTCCTGGGATGAGATACGGCTCCAGTGTGTGTGAAGGTTTCCAGTGACTCATTCTGATGACTAATAGGGGGCTCGACAAACACTGCC
The DNA here is from genome assembly GCF_030144855.1 of Hypanus sabinus. Lineage (NCBI taxonomy): Eukaryota > Metazoa > Chordata > Chondrichthyes > Myliobatiformes > Dasyatidae > Hypanus > Hypanus sabinus. The sequence goes on from NW_026781369.1 coordinate 35,200, forward strand.
CGTGTCCAATCTCTTCCAGAAACCAAAATCAGTTTCACACCTACACCCCCACTGTGAGGGAGGGGTAGGGTTCCATGAGCAACATGTAGCCTTCGATCGGATATTCGGTCATCGCTCTGACCTCTGTCCCAATTTCGATTCAGATGTTTTTGATCTGAATTCAGTAATATTCTCAAACGAAGACAAGCCTGATCACAAGTTACTGCAGTTCAGCTGTTCATGTCATCTTCCTCTTTCGTAAAGAAACGTACTGATGTACCAACACGCACAAACATGCTGGAGGAGCTCAGCATCTGTGGAGAGGAATAGACAGTGAATGTTTCAGGCTGAGACCCTTCGTTGAGGCTGGTGCTCAGGGATGTTGAAGTCCAAGTCCATAGCTCTATGAAAGTCTTTGCCAGACTGATAAAGAAGGCTTATGGCATGCCTGTCCTTATTAGTCAAAGCAATGAGTTCACATCAGGAAGTAACCCTGATGTTCTACCTAGGCAACGTCTGGTAGTTTCTCAAACCCTAGGCTTCGGTCCATTCCCCATTCTGATTACCCATTCAATCCTTCTCCTCACCTGCCCATACCTTCCCTCTTCTTCCCCTCCTCCTTCCCTTTCTCCACTCTCCTCTCCTATCTTCAGGCCTTTAACTTTCCACCTTCTCACATCATCCCATCTCACCCAATCCCACCTATCACCTGTCAGATTCTCACATCATCGCCCCCCACCAAGTCCCACCTATCACCTGTCAGCTTCTCCAATCGTCCCCACTCACCCAGACCCACCCATCACCTGTCAGCTTCTCACATCATCCCCCTGACCCAGTCCCACCTGTCACCTGTCAGCTTCTCACATCATCCCCCCTCACCCAGTCCCACCAATCACCTGTCAGGTTCTCACATCATCGTCCCTCACCCAGTCCCACCTATCACCTGTCAGCTTCTCACATCATCCCCCCCTCACCCAGTCCCAACTATCACCTGTCAGCTTCTCACATCATCCCCCCTCACCCAGTCCCACCTATCACCTTTCAGCTTCTCACATCATCCCCCCTCACCCAGTCCCACCAATCACCTGTCAGCTTCTCACATCATCCCCCCTCACCCAGTCCCACCAATCACCTGTCAGCTTCTCACATCATCCCCCCTCACCCAGTCCCACCAATCACCTGTCAGCTTCTCACATCATCCCCCCTCACCCAGTCCCACCTATCACCTGTCAGCTTCTCACATCATCCCCCCTCACCCAGTCCCACCTATCACCTGTCAGCTTCTCACATAATCCCCCCTCACCCAGTCCCTCCTATCACCTGTCAGCTTCTCACATCATCCCCCCTCACCCTGTCCCACCTATCACCTGTCAGCTTCTCACATCATCCCACCTCACCCAGTCCCAACTATCACCTGTCAGCTTCTCACATCATCGTCCCTCACCCAGTCCCACCTATCACCTGTCAGCTTCTCACATCATCCCCCCCTCACCCAGTCCCACCTATCACCTGTCAGCTTCTCACATCATCCCCCCTCACCCAGTCCCACCAATCACCTGTCAGCTTCTCACATCATCGTCCCTCACCCAGTCCCACCTATCACCTGTCAGCATCTCACATCATCGTCCCTCACCCAGTCCCTCCTATCACCTGTCAGCTTCTCACATCATCCCCCCTCACCCAGTCCCACCTATCACCTGTCAGCTTCTCACATCATCCCCCTTCACCCAGTCCCACCTATCACCTGTCAGCTTCTCACATCATCCCCCCTCACCAAGTACCAACTATCACCTGTCAGCTTCTCACATCATCCCCTCTCACCCAGTCCCACCTGTCACCTGTCAGCTTCTCACATCATCCCCCCTCACCCAGTCCCACCTATCACCTGTCACCCTCTCACATCATCCCCTCTCACCCAGTCCCACCTGTCACCTATCAGCTTCTCACATCATCCCCCCTCACCCAGTCCCACCTATCACCTGTCAGCTTCTCACATGACCCCCCCTCACCCAGTCCCACCTGTCACCTGTCAGCTTCTCACATCATCCCCCCTCACCCAGTCCCACCTATCACCTGTCACCCTCTCACATCATCGTCCCCTCACCCTGTCCCACCTATCACCTGTCAGCTTCTCACATCATCCCCCTCACCCAGTCCCACCTATCACCTGTCACCCTCTCACATCATCGTCCCCTCACCCAATCCCACCAATCACCTGTCAGCTTCTCACATCATCCCCCTTCACCCAGTCCCACCAATCACCTGTCAGCTTCTCACATCATCCCCCCTTCACCCAGTCCCACCTATCACCTTTCAGCTTCTCACATCATCCCCCCTCACCCAGTCCCACCTATCACCTTTCAGCTTCTCACATCATCCCCCCTCACCCTGTCCCACCAATCACCTGTCAGCTTCTCACATCATCCCCCTTCACCCAATCCCACCTATCACCTGTCAGCTTCTCACATCATCCCCCTACACCCAGACCCACCTATCACCTATCAGCTTCTCACATCATCCCCCCTCACCCAGTCCCACCTATCACCTGTCAGCTTCTCACATCATCCCCCCTCATCCAGTCCCACCCATCACCTGTCAGCTTCTCCCATCATCCCCCCTCATCCAGTCCCACCTATCACCTGAAAGCTTCTCCCATCATCCCCCTTCACCCAGTCCCACCTATCACCTTTCAGCTTCTCAAATCATCCCCCCTCACCCAGTCCCACCTATCACCTGTCAGCTACTCTCATCATCCCCCTCACCCTGTCCCACCAATCACCTGTCAGCTTCTCACATCATCCCCCTTCACCCAATCCCACCTATCACCTGTCAGCTTCTCACATCATCCCCCCTCACCCAGTCCCACCTATCACCTGTCAGCTTCTCACATCATCCCCCTACACCCAGTCCCACCTATCACCTATCAGCTTCTCACATCATCCCCCCTCACCCAGTCCCACCTATCACCTGTCAGCTTCTCACATCATCCCCCCTCATCCAGTCCCACCCATCACCTGTCAGCTTCTCCCATCATCCCCCCTCATTCAGTCCCACCTATCACCTGTCAGCCATCATCCCCCCTCACCCCGTCCCACCTATCACCTGTCAGCTTCTCCCATCATCCCCCCTCATCCAGTCCCACCTATCACCTGTCAGCTTCTCCCATCATCCCCCCTCATCCAGTCCCACCTATCACCTGTCAGCTTCTCCCATCATCCCCCCTCATCCAGTCCCACCCATCACCTGTCAGCTTCTCCCATCATCCCCCCTCATTCAGTCCCACCTATCACCTGTCAGCCATCATCCCCCCTCACCCCGTCCCACCTATCACCTGTCAGCTTCTCCCATCATCCCCCCTCATCCAGTCCCACCTATCACCTGTCAGCTACTCCCATCATCCCCCCTCACCCAGTCCCACCTATCACCTGTCAGCTTCTCCCATCATCCCACCTCACCCAGTCCCACCAATCACCTGTCAGCTTCTCACATCATCCCCTTCACCCAATCCCACCTATCACCTGTCAGCTTCTCACATCATCCCCCCTCACCCAGTCCCACTTATCACGTCAGCTTCTCACATCATCCCCCTCACCCAGTCCCACCTATCACCTGTCAGCTTCTCACATCATCCCCCTCACCCAGTCCCACCTATCACCTGTCAGCTTCTCACATCATCCCCCCTCACCCAGTCCAACTTATCACGTCAGCTTCTCACATCATCCCCCCTCACCCAGTCCCACCTATCACCTGTCAGCTTCTCACATCATCCCCCCTCACCCAGTTCCACCAATCACCTGTCAGCTTCTCACATCATCCCCCCTCACCCAGTCCGACCTATCACCTGTCAGCTTCTCCCATCATCCCCCCTCACCCAGTCCCACCTATCACCTGACACCCTCTAACATTATCCCCCCTCACCCAGTCCCACCTGTCACCTGTCAGCTTCTCCAATCATCCCCCCTCACCCAGTCCCACCTACCACCTGTCAGCCTGTCACATCATCCCCCTCACCCAGTCCCACCTATCACCTGTCAGCCTGTCACATCATCCCCCTCACCCAGTCCCACCTATCACCTGTCAGCTTCTCACATCATCCCCCCCTCACCCAGTCCCACCTATCACCTGTCAGCTTCTCACATCATTCCCCCTCACCCAATCCCACCTATCACCTGTCAGCTTCTCACATCATCCCCCTCACCCAGGCCCACCTATCACCTGTCAGCTTCTCACATCATCCCCCCCTCACCCAGTCCCACCTATCACCTGTCAGCCTGTCACATCATCCCCCTCACCCAGTCCCACCTATCACCTGTCAACTTCTCACATCATCCCCCCTCACCCAGTCCCACCTATCACCTGTCAGCTTCTCACATCATCCCCCCTCACCCAGTCCCACCTATCACCTGTCAGCTTCTCCAATCATCCCCCCTTACCCAGTCCCACCTGTCACCTGTCAGCTACTCTCATCATCCCCCCTCACCCAGTCCCTCCTATCAAATGTCAGCTTCTCACATCATCCCCCCTCACCCAATCCCTCCTATCAACTGTCAGCTTCTCCAATCATCCCCCCTCACCAAGTCCCACCTATCACCTGTCAGCTTCACACATCATCGCCCCCCACCTAATCCCACCTATCACCTGTCAGCTTCTCACATCATCCCCCTCACCCAGTCCCACCTATCACCTGTCAGCTTCTCACATCATCCCCCTCACCCAGTCCCACCTATCACCTGTCAGCTTCTCACATCATCCACCCTCACCCAGTCCCACCTATCACCTGTCAGCTTCTCACATCATCCCCCTCACCCAGTCCTACCTATCACCTGTCAGCTTCTCATATCATCCCCCCTCACCCAGTCCCACCTATCACCTGTCAGCTTCTCACATCATCCCCCCTTCACCCAGTCCCACCTATCACCTGTCAGCTTCTCACATCATCCCCCTCACCCAGTCCCACCTATCACCTGTCAGCTTCTCACATCATCCCCCTCACCCAGTCCCACCTAACACCTGTCAGCTTCTCACATCATCCCCCCTCACCCAGTCCCACCTATCACCTGTCAGCTTCTCCAATCATCCCCCCTCACCCAATCCCACCTGTCACCTGTCAGCTTCTCACATCATCCCATCTCACCCAATCCCACCTGTCACCTGTCAGCTTCTCACATCATCCCCCCTCACCCAGTCCCACCTATCACCTGTCAGCCTCTAACATTATCCCCCCTCACCCTGTCCCACCTATCACCTGTCAGCCTGTCACATCATCCCCCTCACCCAGTCCCACCTATCACCTGTCAGCTTCTCACATCATCCCCCCTCACCCAATCCCACCTATCACCTGTCAGCTTCTCACATCATCCCCCCCTCACCCAGTCCCACCTATCACCTGTCAGCTTTTCACATCATCCCCACTCACCCAGTCCCACCTATCACCTGTCAGCTTCTCCAATCATCCCCCCTCACCCGGTCCCACCTATCACCTGTCAGCTTTTCACATCATCCCCACTCACCCAGTCCCACCTATCACCTGTCAGCTACTCACATCATCCCCCCTCACCCAGTCCCACCTATCACCTGTCAGCTTCTCCAATCATCCCCCCTCACCCAGTCCCACCTATCACCTGTCAGCTTTTCACATCATCCCCCCCTCACCCAGTCCCACCTATCACCTGTCAGCTTTTCACATCATCCCCCCCTCACCCAGTCCCACCTATCACCTGTCAGCTTCTCCAATCATCCCCCCTCACCCTCCCACCTATCACCTGTCAGCTTTTCACATCATCCCCCCCTCACCCAGTCCCACCTATCACCTGTCAGCTACTCACATCATCCCCACTCACCCAATCCCACCTATCACATTTCAGCTTCTCTCATCATCCCCCCCCTCACCCAGTCCCACCTATCACCTGTCAGCTTCTCCAATCATCCCCCCTCACCCAATCCCACCTATCACATGTCAGCTTCTAACATCATCCACCCTCACCCAGTCTCACATATTACCTGTCAGCTTCTCCCATCATCCCCCCTCACCCAGTCCCACCTATCCCCTGTCAGCTTCTCACATCATCCCCCCTCACCCAGTCCCACCTATCACCTGTCAGCTTCTCACATCATCCCCCCTCACCCAGTCCCACCTATCACCTGTCAGCTTCTTCAATCATCCCCGCTCACCCAATCCCACCTATCACATGTCAGCTTCTCACATCATCCCCCCTCACCCAGTCCCACCTATCACCTGTCAGCTTCAAACATTATCCCCCCTCACCCAGTCCCACCTATCACCTGTCAGCTTCTCACATCATCCCCCCTCACCCAGCCCTACCTATCACCTGTCAGCTTCTCACATCATCCCCCCTCACCCAGTCCCACCTATCACCTGTCAGCTACTCACATCATCCCCCCTCACCCAGTCCCACCTATCACCTGTCAGCTACTCACATCATCCCCCCTCACCCAGTCCCACCTATCACCTGTCAGCTACTCACATCATCCCCCCTCACCCAGTCCCACCTATCAACTGTCAGCTTCTCCAATCATCCCCCCTCACCCAATCCCACCTATCACATGTCAGCTTCTCTCATCATCCCCCCCTCACCCAGTCCCACCCATCACCTGTCAGCTTCCCACATCATCACCCCCTCACCCAATCCCACCTGTCACCTGTCAGCTTCTCACATCATCCCCCTCACCCAATCCCACCTATCACCAGTCAGCTTCTCACATCATCCCCCTCACCCAATCCCACCTATCACCAGTCAGCTTCTCACATCATCCCCCCTCACCCAGTCCCACTTATCACCTGTCAGCTTCTCACATCATCCCCCCTAACCCAGTCCCACCTGTCACCTGTCAGCTTCTCACATCATCCCCCCTCACCCAGTCCCACCTGTCACCTGTCAGCTTCTCACATCATCCCCCCCTCACCCAGTCCCACCTATCACCTGTCAGCTTTTCACATCATCCCCCCTCACCCGGTCCCACCTATCACCTGTCAGCTTTTCACATCATCCCCCCCTCACCCAGTCCCACCTATCACCTGTCAGCTTTTCACATCATCCCCCCCTCACCCAGTCCCACCTATCACCTGTCAGCTTCTCCAATCATCCCCCCTCACCCTCCCACCTATCACCTGTCAGCTTTTCACATCATCCCCCCCTCACCCAGTCCCACCTATCACCTGTCAGCTACTCACATCATCCCCACTCACCCAATCCCACCTATCACATTTCAGCTTCTCTCATCATCCCCCCCTCACCCAGTCCCACCTATCACCTGTCAGCTTCTCCAATCATCCCCCCTCACCCAATCCCACCTATCACATGTCAGCTTCTAACATCATCCACCCTCACCCAGTCTCACCTATTACCTGTCAGCTTCTCCCATCATCCCCCCTCACCCAGTCCCACCTATCACCTGTCAGCTTCTCACATCATCCCCCCTCACCCAGTCCCACCTATCACCTGTCAGCTTCTCACATCATCCCCCCTCACCCAGTCCCACCTATCACCTGTCAGCTTCTTCAATCATCCCCCCTCACCCAATCCCACCTATCACATGTCAGCTTCTCACATCATCCCCCCTCACCCAGTCCCACCTATCACCTGTCAGCTTCTCTCATCATCACCCTTCACCCAGTCCCACCTGTCACCTGTCAGCTTCTCACATCATCCCCCCTCACCCAGTCCCACCTATCACCTGTCAGCTTCAAACATTATCCCCCCTCACCGAGTCCCACCTATCACCTGTCAGCTTCTCACATCATCCCCCCTCACCCAGCCCTACCTATCACCTGTCAGCTTCTCACATCATCCCCCCTCACCCAGTCCCACCTATCACCTGTCAGCTTCTCACATCATCCCCCTCACCCAGTCCCACCTATCACCTGTCAGCTACTCACATCATCCCCCCTCACCCAGTCCCAACTATCACCTGTCAGCTACTCACATCATCCCCCCTCACCCAGTCCCACCTATCACCTGTCAGCTACTCACATCATCCCCCCTCACCCAGTCCCACCTATCAACTGTCAGCTTCTCCAATCATCCCCCCTCACCCAATCCCACCTATCACATGTCAGCTTCTCTCATCATCCCCCCCTCACCCAGTCCCACCCATCACCTGTCAGCTTCCCACATCATCACCCCCTCACACAATCCCACCTGTCACCTGTCAGCTTCTCACATCATCCCCCTCACCCAATCCCACCTATCACCAGTCAGCTTCTCACATCATCCCCCTCACCCAATCCCACCTATCACCAGTCAGCTTCTCACATCATCCCCCCTCACCCAGTCCCACTTATCACCTGTCAGCTTCTCCAATCATCCCCGCTCTCCCAATCCCACCTGTCACCTGTCAGCTTCTCACATCATCCCCCCTCACCCAGTCCCACCTATCACCTGTCAGCTTCTTCAATCATCCCCCCTCACCCAATCCCACCTATCACATGTCAGCTTCTCACATCATCCCCCCTCACCCAGTCCCACCTATCACCTGTCAGCTTCTTCAATCATCCCCCCTCACCCAATCCCACCAATCACCTGTCAGCTTCTCTCATCATCACCCTTCACCCAGTCCCACCTGTCACCTGTCAGCTTCTCACATCATCCCCCCTCACCCAGTCCCACCTATCACCTGTCAGCTTCAAACATTATCCCCCCTCACCCAGTCCCACTTATCACCTGTCAGCTTCTCACATCATCCCCCCTAACCCAGTCCCACCTGTCACCTGTCAGCTTCTCACATCATCCCCCCTCACCCAGTCCCACCTGTCACCTGTCAGCTTCTCACATCATCCCCCCCTCACCCAGTCCCACCTATCACCTGTCAGCTTTTCACATCATCCCCCCTCACCCGGTCCCACCTATCACCTGTCAGCTTTTCACATCATCCCCCCCTCACCCAGTCCCACCTATCACCTGTCAGCTTTTCACATCATCCCCCCCTCACCCAGTCCCACCTATCACCTGTCAGCTTCTCCAATCATCCCCCCTCACCCTCCCACCTATCACCTGTCAGCTTTTCACATCATCCCCCCCTCACCCAGTCCCACCTATCACCTGTCAGCTACTCACATCATCCCCACTCACCCAATCCCACCTATCACATTTCAGCTTCTCTCATCATCCCCCCCTCACCCAGTCCCACCTATCACCTGTCAGCTTCTCCAATCATCCCCCCTCACCCAATCCCACCTATCACATGTCAGCTTCTAACATCATCCACCCTCACCCAGTCTCACCTATTACCTGTCAGCTTCTCCCATCATCCCCCCTCACCCAGTCCCACCTATCACCTGTCAGCTTCTCACATCATCCCCCCTCACCCAGTCCCACCTATCACCTGTCAGCTTCTCACATCATCCCCCCTCACCCAGTCCCACCTATCACCTGTCAGCTTCTTCAATCATCCCCCCTCACCCAATCCCACCTATCACATGTCAGCTTCTCACATCATCCCCCCTCACCCAGTCCCACCTATCACCTGTCAGCTTCTCTCATCATCACCCTTCACCCAGTCCCACCTGTCACCTGTCAGCTTCTCACATCATCCCCCCTCACCCAGTCCCACCTATCACCTGTCAGCTTCAAACATTATCCCCCCTCACCGAGTCCCACCTATCACCTGTCAGCTTCTCACATCATCCCCCCTCACCCAGCCCTACCTATCACCTGTCAGCTTCTCACATCATCCCCCCTCACCCAGTCCCACCTATCACCTGTCAGCTTCTCACATCATCCCCCCTCACCCAGCCCTACCTATCACCTGTCAGCTTCTCACATCATCCCCCCTCACCCAGTCCCACCTATCACCTGTCAGCTACTCACATCATCCCCCCTCACCCAGTCCCACCTATCACCTGTCAGCTACTCACATCATCCCCCCTCACCCAGTCCCACCTATCACCTGTCAGCTACTCACATCATCCCCCCTCACCCAGTCCCACCTATCAACTGTCAGCTTCTCCAATCATCCCCCCTCACCCAATCCCACCTATCACATGTCAGCTTCTCTCATCATCCCCCCCTCACCCAGTCCCACCCATCACCTGTCAGCTTCCCACATCATCACCCCCTCACACAATCCCACCTGTCACCTGTCAGCTTCTCACATCATCCCCCTCACCCAATCCCACCTATCACCAGTCAGCTTCTCACATCATCCCCCTCACCCAATCCCACCTATCACCAGTCAGCTTCTCACATCATCCCCCCTCACCCAGTCCCACTTATCACCTGTCAGCTTCTCCAATCATCCCCCCTAACCCAATCCCACCTGTCACCTGTCAGCTTCTCACATCATCCCCCCTCACCCAGTCCCACCTATCACCTGTCAGCTTCTTCAATCATCCCCCCTCACCCAATCCCACCTATCACATGTCAGCTTCTCACATCTTCCCCTTCACCCAGTCCCACCTATCACCTGTCAGCTTCTTCAATCATCCCCCCTCACCCAATCCCACCAATCACCTGTCAGCTTCTCTCATCATCACCCTTCACCCAGTCCCACCTGTCACCTGTCAGCTTCTCACATCATCCCCCCTCACCCAGTCCCACCTATCACCTGTCAGCTTCAAACATTATCCCCCCTCACCCAGTCCCACCTATCACCTGTCAGCTTCTCACATCATCCCCCCTCACCCAGCCCTACCTATCACCTGTCAGCTTCTCACATCATCCCCCCTCACCCAGTCCCACCTATCACCTGTCAGCTTCTCACATCATCCCCCTCACCCAGTCCCACCTATCAACTGTCAGCTTCTCCAATCATCCCCCCTCACCCAATCCCACCTATCACATGTCAGCTTCTCTCATCATCCCCCCCTCACCCAGTCCCACCCATCACCTGTCAGCTTCCCACATCATCACCCCCTCACCCAATCCCACCTGTCACCTGTCAGCTTCTCACATCATCCCCCTCACCCAATCCCACCTATCACCAGTCAGCTTCTCACATCATCCCCCTCACCCAATCCCACCTATCACCAGTCAGCTTCTCACATCATCCCCCCTCACCCAGTCCCACTTATCACCTGTCAGCTTCTCCAATCATCCCCGCTCTCCCAATCCCACCTGTCACCTGTCAGCTTCTCACATCATCCCCCCTCACCCAGTCCCACCTGTCACCTGTCAGCTTCTCACATCATCCCCCCCTCACCCAGTCCCACCTATCACCTGTCAGCTTCTCACATCATCCCCCCTCACCCAATCCCACCTATCACCTGTCAGCTTCTCACATCATCCCCCCTCACCCAGTCCCACTTATCACCTGTCAGCTTCCCACATCATCCCCCCTCACCCAATCCCACCTATCACCTGTCAGCTTCTCACATCATCCCCCCTCACCCAGTCCCACCTATCACCTGTCAGCTTCCCACATCATCACCCCCTCACCCAATCCCACCTGTCACCAGTCAGCTTCTCACATCATCCCCCCTCACCCAGTCCCACCAATCACCTGTCAGCCTCTCACATCATCCCCCCCTCACCCGGTCCCACCTATCACCTGTCAGCTTCTCACATCATTCCCCCTCACCCAATCCCACCTATCACCTGTCAGCTTCTCCCATCATTCCCCCTCACCTAGTCCCACCAATCACCTGTCAGCTTCTCACATCATCCCCCTTCACCCAATCCCACCTATCACCTGTCAGCTTCTCACATCATCCCCCTACACCCAGTCCCACCTATCACCTATCAGCTTCTCACATCATCCCCCCTCACCCAGTCCCACCTATCACCTGTCAGCTTCTCACATCATCCCCCCTCATCCAGTCCCACCCATCACCTGTCAGCTTCTCCCATCATCCCCCCTCATCCAGTCCCACCTATCACCTGTCAGCCATCATCCCCCCTCACCCCGTCCCACCTATCACCTGTCAGCTTCTCCCATTATCCCCCCTCATCCAGTCCCACCTATCACCTGTCAGCTACTCCCATCATCCCCCCTCACCCAGTCCCACCTATCACCTGTCAGCTTCTCCCATCATCCCCCCTCACCCAGTCCCACCAATCACCTGTCAGCTTCTCACATCATCCCCCTTCACCCAATCCCACCTATCACCTGTCAGCTTCTCACATCATCCCCCTTCACCCAGTCCCACCTATCACCTGTCAGCTTCTCACATCATCCCCCCTCACCCAGTCCCACTTATCACGTCAGCTTCTCACATCATCCCCCTCACCCAGTCACACCTATCACCTGTCAGCTTCTCACATCATCCCCCTCACCCAGTCCCACCTGTCACCTGTCAGCTTCTCACATCATCACCCCTCACCAAGTCCCACTTATCACGTCAGCTTCTCACATCATCCCCCCTCACCCAGTCCCACCTATCACCTGTCAGCTTCTCACATCATCCCCCCTCACCCAGTCCCACTTATCACGTCAGCTTCTCACATCATCCCCCCTCACCCAGTCCCACCTATCACCTGTCAGCTTCTCACATCATCCCCCCTCACCCAGTTCCACCAATCACCTGTCAGCTTCTCACATCATCCCCCCTCACCCAGTCCCACCTATCACCTGTCAGCTTCTCCCATCATCCCCCCTCACCCAGTCCCACCTATCACCTGACACCCTCTAACATTATCCCCCCTCACCCAGTCCCACCTGTCACCTGTCAGCTTCTCCAATCATCCCCCCTCACCCAGTCACACCTACCACCTGTCAGCCTGTCACATCATCCCCCTCACCCAGTCCCACCTATCACCTGTCAGCTTCTCACATCATCCCCCCCTCACCCAGTCCCACCTATCACCTGTCAGCTTCTCACATCATCCCCCCTCACCCAATCCCACCTATCACCTGTCAGCTTCTCACATCATCCCCCCCTCACCCAGTCCCACCTATCACCTGTCAGCCTGTCACATCATCCCCCTCACCCAGTCCCACCTATCACCTGTCAGCTTCTCACATCATCCCCCCCTCACCCAGTCCCACCTATCAGCTGTCAGCTTCTCACATCATTCCCCCTCACCCAATCCCACCTATCACCTGTCAGCTTCTCACATCATCCCCCTCACCCAGGCCCACCTATCACCTGTCAGCTTCTCACATCATCCCCCCCTCACCCAGTCCCACCTATCACCTGTCAGCCTGTCACATCATCCCCCTCACCCAGTCCCACCTATCACCTGTCAACTTCTCACATCATCCCCCCTCACCCAGTCCCACCTATCACCTGTCAGCTTCTCACATCATCCCCCCTCACCCAGTCCCACCTATCACCTGTCAGCTTCTCCAATCATCCCCCCTTACCCAGTCCCACCTGTCACCTGTCAGCTACTCACATCATCCCCCCTCACCCAGTCCCTCCTATCAAATGTCAGCTTCTCACATCATCCCCCCTCACCCAGTCCCAACTATCCCCTGTCAGCTTCTCACATCATCCCCCCTCACCCAATCCCTCCTATCAACTGTCAGCTTCTCCAATCATCCCCCCTCACCAATTCCCACCTATCACCTGTCAGCTTCACACATCATCGCCCCCCACCTAATCCCACCTATCACCTGTCAGCTTCTCACATCATCCCCCTCACCCAGTCCCACCTATCACCTGTCAGCTTCTCACATCATCCCCCTCACCCAGTCCCACCTATCACCTGTCAGCTTCTCACATCATCCCCCCTCACCCAGTCCCACCTATCACCTGTCAGCTTCTCACATCATCCCCCTCACCCAGTCCTACCTATCACCTGTCAGCTTCTCATATCATCCCCCCTCACCCAGTCCCACCTATCACCTGTCAGCTTCTCACATCATCCCCCCTTCACCCAGTCCCACCTATCACCTGTCAGCTTCTCACATCATCCCCCTCACCCAGTCCCACCTATCACCTGTCAGCTTCTCACATCATCCCCCTCACCCAGTCCCACCTAACACCTGTCAGCTTCTCAGATCATCCCCCCTCACCCAGTCCCACCTATCACCTGTCAGCTTCTCCAATCATCCCCCCTCACCCAATCCCACCTGTCACCTGTCAGCTTCTCACATCATCCCATCTCACCCAATCCCACCTGTCACCTGTCAGCTTCTCACATCATCCCCCCTCACCCAGTCCCACCTATCACCTGTCAGCCTCTAACATTATCCCCCCTCACCCTGTCCCACCTATCACCTGTCAGCCTGTCACATCATCCCCCTCACCCAGTCCCACCTATCACCTGTCAGCTTCTCACATCATCCCCCCTCACCCAATCCCACCTATCACCTGTCAGCTTCTCACATCATCCCCCCCTCACCCAGTCCCACCTATCACCTGTCAGCTTTACACATCATCCCCACTCACCCAGTCCCACCTATCACCTGTCAGCTTCTCCAATCATCCCCCCTCACCCGGTCCCACCTATCACCTGTCAGCTTCTCACATCATCCCCACTCACACAGTCCCACCTATCACCTGTCAGCTTCTCACATCATCCCCCCTCACCCAATCCCACCTATCACCTGTCAGCTTCTCACATCATCCCCCCTCACACAGTCCCACTTATCACCTGTCAGCTTCCCACATCATCCCCCCTCACCCAATCCCACCTATCACCTGTCAGCTTCTCACATCATCCCCCCTCACCCAGTCCCACCTATCACCTGTCAGCTTCCCACATCATCACCCCCTCACCCAATCCCACCTGTCACCTGTCAGCTTCTCACATCATCCCCCCTCACCCAGTCCCACCAATCACCTGTCAGCTTCTCCCATCATTCCCCCTCACCTAGTCCCACCTATCACCTGTCAGCTTCTCACATCATCCCCCTCACCCGGTCCCACCTATCACCTGTCAGCTTCCCACATCATTCCCCCTCACCCAATCCCACCTATCACCTGTCAGCTTCTCCCATCATTCCCCCTCACCTAGTCCCACCTATCACCTGTCAGCTTCTCACATCATCCCCCTCACCCAGTCCCACCTATCACCTGTCAGCTGCTCCCATCATTCCCACTCACCCAGTCCCACCTATCACCTGTCAGCTTCCCACATCATTCCCCCTCACCCAATCCCACCTATCACCTGTGAGCTTCTCACATCATCGTCCCTCACCCAGTCCCACCTATCACCTGTCATCTTCTCTCATCATCCCCCCTCACCCGGTCCCACCTATCACCTGTCAGCTTCACACATCATCCCCCCTCACCCAGTCCCACCTATCACCTGTCAGCTTCTCACATCATCCCCCCTCACCCAGTCCCACCTATCACCTGTCAGCTTCTCACATCATCCCCCTCACCCAATCCCACCTATCACCTGTCAGCTTCTCACATCATCCCCCCTTCACCCAGTCCCACCTATCACCTGTCAGCTTCTCACATCATCCCCCCTTCACCCAGTCCCACCTGTCACCTGTCAGCTTCTCACATCATCCCTCCTCACCCAGTCCCACCTATCACCTGTCAGCTTCTCTCATCATCCCCCCTCACCCAGTCCCACCTGTCACCTGTCAGCTTTTCACATCATCCCCCCTCACCCAGTCCCACCTATCACCTGTCAGCTTCTCCCATCATTCCCCCCTCACCCAGTCCCACCTATCACCTGTCAGCTTCTCACATCATCCCCCCTCACCCAGTCCCACCTATCACCTGTCATCTTCTCTCATCATCCCCCCTCACCAAGTCCCACCTGTCACCTGTCAGCTTCTCACATCATCCCCCCTCACCCAGTCCCACCTATCACCTGTCAGCTTCTCCAATCATCCCCCCTCACCCAGTCCCACCTATCACCTGTCAGCTTCTCCCATCATTCCCCCTCACCCAGTCCCACCTATCACCTGTCAGCTTCTCACATCATCCCCCCTCACCCAGTCCCACCTGTCACCGGTGAGCTTCTCCCATCATTCCCCCCTCACCCAGTCCCACCTATCACCTGTCAGCTTCTCCCATCATCCCCCCTCACCCAGTCCCACCTATCACCTGTCAGCGTCTCACATCATCGCCCCTCACCCAGTCCCACCTATCACCTGTCAGTGTCTCACCTCATCCCCCCTGACCCAGTCCCACCTATCAACTGTCATCTTCTCACATCATCCCCCTCACCCAGTCCCACCTATCACCTGTCAGCTTCTCACATCATCCCCCCTCACCCAGTCCCACCTGTCACCTGTCAGCTTCTCACATCATCCCCCCTCACCCAGTTCCACCAATCACCTGTCAGCTTCTCACATCATCCCCCCTCACCCAGTTCCTCCAATCACCTGTCAGCTTCTCACATCATCCCCCCTCACCCAGTTCCTCCAATCACCTGTCAGCTTCTCCCATCATCCCCCCTCACCCAGTCCCTCCTATCACCTGTCAGCTTCTCACATCATCCCCCTCACCCAGTTCCACCAATCACCTGTCAGCTTCTCACATCATCCCCCCTCACCCTTTCCCACCTGTCACCTGACAGCTTCTCACATCATCCCCCCCACCCAGTCCCACCTATCACCTGCCAGCTTCTCTCATCATCCCCCCTCACCCAGTCCCACCTATCACCTGTCAGCTTGTCCAATCATCCCCCCTCACCCAGTCCCATCTGTCACCTGTCAGCTTCTCACATCATCCCCCCTCACCCAGTCCCTCCTATCACCTGTCAGCTTCTCACATCATCCCCCCTCACCCAGTCCCAACTATCACCTGTCAGCTTCTCCAATCATCCCCCTCACCCAGTCCCACCTGTCACCTGTCAGCTTCACACATCATCCACCTCACCCAGTCCCACCTGTCACCTGTCAGCTTCTCACATCATCCCCCCTCAACCAGTCCCACCTGTCACCTGTCAGCTTCTCACATCATCCCCCTCACCAAGTCCCACCTATCACCTGTCAGCTTCTCACATCATCCCCCCTCACCCAGTCCCACCAATCACCTGTCAGCTTCTCACATCATCCCCCCCTCACCCAGTCCCACCTATCACCTGTCAGCTTCTCACATCATACCCCCTCACCCAGTCCCACCTATCACCTGCCAGCTTCTCACATCATCACCCCTCACCCATTCCCACCCATCACCTGTCAGCTTCTCACAACATCCTCCCTTCACTCAGTCCCACCTATCACCTCTCAGTTCCTCACATCATCCCCCCTCACCCAGTCCCAACTATCACCTGTCAGCGTCTCACATCATCCCCCCTCACCCAGTCCCACCTGTCACCTGTCACCCTCTCACATCATCCCCCTCACCCAGTCCCACCTATCACCTGTCAGCATCTCACATCATCCCCCCTCACCCATTCCCACCTATCACCTGTCACCCTCTCACATCATCCCCCCTCACCCAGTCCCACCTATCACCTGTCAGCTTCTCACATCATCCCCCCTCACCCATTCCCACCTATCACCTGTCACCCTCTCACATCATCCCCCCTCACCCAGTCCCACCTATCACCTGTCAGCTTCTCACATCATCCCCCCTCACGCAGTCCCACCTATCACCTGTCAGCTTCTCACATCATCCCCCTCACCCAGTACCTCCTATTACCTGTCAGCTTCTCACATCATCCCCCCCTCACCCAGTCCCACCTATCACCTGTCAGCTTCTCACATCATCCCCGCTCACCCAGTCCCACCTATCACCTGTCAGCTTCTCACATCATCCCCCTCACCCAGTACCTCCTATCACCTGTCAGCTTCTCTCATCATCCCCCCTCACCCAGTCCCACCTATCACCTGTCAGCTTCTCACATCATCCCCCCTCACCCAGTCCCACCTATCACCTGTCAGCTTCTCACATCATCCCCCCTCACCCAGTCCCACCTATTACCTGTCAGCTTCTCACATCATCCCCCCTCACCCAGTCCCACCTATCACCTGTCACCCTCTCACATCATCCGCCCCTCACCCAGTCCCACCTATCACCTGACACCCTCTCACATCATCCGCCCCTCACCCAGTCCCACCTATCACCTGTCAGCTTCTCACATCATCCCCCCCTCACCCAGTCCCACCTATCACCTGTCAGCCTGTCACATCATTCCCCCTCACCCAATCCCACCTATCACCTGTCAGCTTCTCACATCATCCCCCTCACCCAGGCCCACCTATCACCTGTCAGCTTCTCACATCATCCCCCCCTCACCCAGTCCCACCTATCACCTGTCAGCCTGTCACATCATCCCCCTCACCCAGTCCCACCTATCACCTGTCAACTTCTCACATCATCCCCCCTCACCCAGTCCCACCTATCACCTGTCAGCTTCTCACATCATCCCCCCTCACCCAGTCCCACCTATCACCTGTCAGCTTCTCCAATCATCCCCCCTTACCCAGTCCCACCTGTCACCTGTCAGCTACTCACATCATCCCCCCTCACCCAGTCCCTCCTATCAAATGTCAGCTTCTCACATCATCCCCCCTCACCCAGTCCCAACTATCCCCTGTCAGCTTCTCACATCATCCCCCCTCACCCAATCCCTCCTATCAACTGTCAGCTTCTCCAATCATCCCCCCTCACCAAGTCCCACCTATCACCTGTCAGCTTCACACATCATCGCCCCCCACCTAATCCCACCTATCACCTGTCAGCTTCTCACATCATCCCCCTCACCCAGTCCCACCTATCACCTGTCAGCTTCTCACATCATCCCCCTCACCCAGTCCCACCTATCACCTGTCAGCTTCTCACATCATCCCCCCTCACCCAGTCCCACCTATCACCTGTCAGCTTCTCACATCATCCCCCTCTCCCAGTCCTACCTATCACCTGTCAGCTTCTCATATCATCCACCCTCACCCAGTCCCACCTAACACCTGTCAGCTTCTCACATCATCCCCCCTTCACCCAGTCCCACCTATCACCTGTCAGCTTCTCACATCATCCCCCTCACCCAGTCCCACCTATCACCTGTCAGCTTCTCACATCATCCCCCTCACCCAGTCCCACCTAACACCTGTCAGCTTCTCAGATCATCCCCCCTCACCCAGTCCCACCTATCACCTGTCAGCTTCTCCAATCATCCCCCCTCACCCAATCCCACCTGTCACCTGTCAGCTTCTCACATCATCCCCCCTCACCCAATCCCACCTGTCACCTGTCAGCTTCTCACATCATCCCCCCTCACCCAGTCCCACCTATCACCTGTCAGCCTCTAACATTATCCCCCCTCACCCTGTCCCACCTATCACCTGTCAGCCTGTCACATCATCCCCCTCACCCAGTCCCACCTATCACCTGTCAGCTTCTCACATCATCCCCCCTCACCCAATCCCACCTATCACCTGTCAGCTTCTCACATCATCCCCCCCTCACCCAGTCCCACCTATCACCTGTCAGCTTTACACATCATCCCCACTCACCCAGTCCCACCTATCACCTGTCAGCTTCTCCAATCATCCCCCCTCACCCGGTCCCACCTATCACCTGTCAGCTTTTCACATCATCCCCACTCACCCAGTCCCACCTATCACCTGTCAGCTACTCACATCATCCCCCGTCACCCAGTCCCACCTATCACCTGTCAGCTTCTCCAATCATCCCCCCTCACCCAGTCCCACCTATCACCTGTCAGCTTTTCACATCATCCCCCCCTCACCCAGTCCCACCTATCACCTGTCAGCTTTTCACATCATCCCCCCCTCACCCAGTCCCACCTATCACCTGTCAGCTTCTCCAATCATCCCCCCTCACCCTCCCACCTATCACCTGTCAGCTTTTCACATCATCCCCCCCTCACCCAGTCCCACCTATCACCTGTCAGCTACTCACATCATCCCCACTCACCCAATCCCACCTATCACATTTCAGCTTCTCTCATCATCCCCCCCTCACCCAGTCCCACCTATCACCTGTCAGCTTCTCCAATCATCCCCCCTCACCCAATCCCACCTATCACATGTCAGCTTCTAACATCATCCACCCTCACCCAGTCTCACCTATTACCTGTCAGCTTCTCCCATCATCCCCCCTCACCCAGTCCCACCTATCACCTGTCAGCTTCTCACATCATCCCCCCTCACCCAGTCCCACCTATCACCTGTCAGCTACTCACATCATCCCCCGTCACCCAGTCCCACCTATCACCTGTCAGCTTCTCCAATCATCCCCCCTCACCCAGTCCCACCTATCACCTGTCAGCTTTTCACATCATCCCCCCCTCACCCAGTCCCACCTATCACCTGTCAGCTACTCACATCATCCCCACTCACCCAATCCCACCTATCACATTTCAGCTTCTCTCATCATCCCCCCCTCACCCAGTCCCACCTATCACCTGTCAGCTTCTCCAATCATCCCCCCTCACCCAATCCCACCTATCACATGTCAGCTTCTAACATCATCCACCCTCACCCAGTCTCACCTATTACCTGTCAGCTTCTCCCATCATCCCCCCTCACCCAGTCCCACCTATCACCTGTCAGCTTCTCACATCATCCCCCCTCACCCAGTCCCACCTATCACCTGTCAGCTTCTCAGATCATCCCCCCTCACCCAGTCCCACCTATCACCTGTCAGCTTCTTCAATCATCCCCCCTCACCCAATCCCACCTATCACATGTCAGCTTCTCACATCATCCCCCCTCACCCAGTCCCACCTATCACCTGTCAGCTTTTCACATCATCCCCCCCTCACCCAGTCCCACCTATCACCTGTCAGCTTCTCCAATCATCCCCCCTCACCCTCCCACCTATCACCTGTCAGCTTTTCACATCATCCCCCCCTCACCCAGTCTCACCTATTACCTGTCAGCTTCTCCCATCATCCCCCCTCACCCAGTCCCACCTATCACCTGTCAGCTTCTCACATCATCCCCCTCACCCAGTCCCACATATCACCTGTCAGCTTCTTCAATCATCCCCCCTCACCCAATCCCACCTATCACATGTCAGCTTCTCATATCATCCCCCCTCACCCAGTCCCACCTATCACCTGTCAGCTTCTCACATCATCCCCCCTTCACCCAGTCCCACCTATCACCTGTCAGCTTCTCACATCATCCCCCCTCACCCAGTCCCACCTATCACCTGTCAGCTTCTCACATCATCCCCCCCTCACCCAGTCCCACCTATCACCTGTCAGCCTGTCACATCATCCCCCTCACCCAGTCCCACCTATCACCTGTCAGCTTCTCACATCATCCCCCCCTCACCCAGTCCCACCTATCACCTGTCAGCTTCTCACATCATTCCCCCTCACCCAATCCCACCTATCACCTGTCAGCTTCTCACATCATCCCCCTCACCCAGGCCCACCTATCACCTGTCAGCTTCTCACATCATCCCCCCCTCACCCAGTCCCACCTATCACCTGTCAGCCTGTCACATCATCCCCCTCACCCAGTCCCACCTATCACCTGTCAACTTCTCACATCATCCCCCCTCACCCAGTCCCACCTATCACCTGTCAGCTTCTCACATCATCCCCCCTCACCCAGTCCCACCTATCACCTGTCAGCTTCTCCAATCATCCCCCCTTACCCAGTCCCACCTGTCACCTGTCAGCTACTCACATCATCCCCCCTCACCCAGTCCCTCCTATCAAATGTCAGCTTCTCACATCATCCCCCCTCACCCAGTCCCAACTATCCCCTGTCAGCTTCTCACATCATCCCCCCTCACCCAATCCCTCCTATCAACTGTCAGCTTCTCCAATCATCCCCCCTCACCAAGTCCCACCTATCACCTGTCAGCTTCACACATCATCGCCCCCCACCTAATCCCACCTATCACCTGTCAGCTTCTCACATCATCCCCCTCACCCAGTCCCACCTATCACCTGTCAGCTTCTCACATCATCCCCCTCACCCAGTCCCACCTATCACCTGTCAGCTTCTCACATCATCCCCCCTCACCCAGTCCCACCTATCACCTGTCAGCTTCTCACATCATCCCCCTCTCCCAGTCCTACCTATCACCTGTCAGCTTCTCATATCATCCCCCCTCACCCAGTCCCACCTATCACCTGTCAGCTTCTCACATCATCCCCCCTTCACCCAGTCCCACCTATCACCTGTCAGCTTCTCACATCATCCCCCTCACCCAGTCCCACCTATCACCTGTCAGCTTCTCACATCATCCCCCTCACCCAGTCCCACCTAACACCTGTCAGCTTCTCAGATCATCCCCCCTCACCCAGTCCCACCTATCACCTGTCAGCTTCTCCAATCATCCCCCCTCACCCAATCCCACCTGTCACCTGTCAGCTTCTCACATCATCCCATCTCACCCAATCCCACCTGTCACCTGTCAGCTTCTCACATCATCCCCCCTCACCCAGTCCCACCTATCACCTGTCAGCCTCTAACATTATCCCCCCTCACCCTGTCCCACCTATCACCTGTCAGCCTGTCACATCATCCCCCTCACCCAGTCCCACCTATCACCTGTCAGCTTCTCACATCATCCCCCCTCACCCAATCCCACCTATCACCTGTCAGCTTCTCACATCATCCCCCCCTCACCCAGTCCCACCTATCACCTGTCAGCTTTACACATCATCCCCACTCACCCAGTCCCACCTATCACCTGTCAGCTTCTCCAATCATCCCACCTCACCCGGTCCCACCTATCACCTGTCAGCTTTTCACATCATCCCCACTCACCCAGTCCCACCTATCACCTGTCAGCTACTCACATCATCCCCCGTCACCCAGTCCCACCTATCACCTGTCAGCTTCTCCAATCATCCCCCCTCACCCAGTCCCACCTATCACCTGTCAGCTTTTCACATCATCCCCCCCTCACCCAGTCCCACCTATCACCTGTCAGCTTTTCACATCATCCCCCCCTCACCCAGTCCCACCTATCACCTGTCAGCTTCTCCAATCATCCCCCCTCACCCTCCCACCTATCACCTGTCAGCTTTTCACATCATCCCCCCCTCACCCAGTCCCACCTATCACCTGTCAGCTACTCACATCATCCCCACTCACCCAATCCCACCTATCACATTTCAGCTTCTCTCATCATCCCCCCCTCACCCAGTCCCACCTATCACCTGTCAGCTTCTCCAATCATCCCCCCTCACCCAATCCCACCTATCACATGTCAGCTTCTAACATCATCCACCCTCACCCAGTCTCACCTATTACCTGTCAGCTTCTCCCATCATCCCCCCTCACCCAGTCCCACCTATCACCTGTCAGCTTCTCACATCATCCCCCCTCACCCAGTCCCACCTATCACCTGTCAGCTACTCACATCATCCCCCGTCACCCAGTCCCACCTATCACCTGTCAGCTTCTCCAATCATTCCCCCTCACCCAGTCCCACCTATCACCTGTCAGCTTTTCACATCATCCCCCCCTCACCCAGTCCCACCTATCACCTGTCAGCTACTCACATCATCCCCACTCACCCAATCCCACCTATCACATTTCAGCTTCTCTCATCATCCCCCCCTCACCCAGTCCCACCTATCACCTGTCAGCTTCTCCAATCATCCCCCCTCACCCAATCCCACCTATCACATGTCAGCTTCTAACATCATCCACCCTCACCCAGTCTCACCTATTACCTGTCAGCTTCTCCCATCATCCCCCCTCACCCAGTCCCACCTATCACCTGTCAGCTTCTCACATCATCCCCCCTCACCCAGTCCCACCTATCACCTGTCAGCTTCTCAGATCATCCCCCCTCACCCAGTCCCACCTATCACCTGTCAGCTTCTTCAATCATCCCCCATCACCCAATCCCACCTATCACATGTCAGCTTCTCACATCATCCCCCCTCACCCAGTCCCACCTATCACCTGTCAGCTTTTCACATCATCCCCCCCTCACCCAGTCCCACCTATCACCTGTCAGCTTCTCCAATCATCCCCCCTCACCCTCCCACCTATCACCTGTCAGCTTTTCACATCATCCCCCCCTCACCCAGTCCCACCTATCACCTGTCAGCTACTCACATCATCCCCACTCACCCAATCCCACCTATCACATTTCAGCTTCTCTCATCATCCCCCCCTCACCCAGTCCCACCTATCACCTGTCAGCTTCTCCAATCATCCCCCCTCACCCAATCCCACCTATCACATGTCAGCTTCTAACATCATCCACCCTCACCCAGTCTCACCTATTACCTGTCAGCTTCTCCCATCATCCCCCCTCACCCAGTCCCACCTATCACCTGTCAGCTTCTCACATCATCCCCCCTCACCCAGTCCCACCTATCACCTGTCAGCTTCTCAGATCATCCCCCCTCACCCAGTCCCACCTATCACCTGTCAGCTTCTTCAATCATCCCCCCTCACCCAATCCCACCTATCACATGTCAGCTTCTCATATCATCCCCCCTCACCCAGTCCCACCTATCACCTGTCAGCTTCTCACATCATCCCCCCTTCACCCAGTCCCACCTATCACCTGTCAGCTTCTCACATCATCCCCCTCACCCAGTCCCACCTATCACCTGTCAGCTTCTCACATCATCCCCCTCACCCAGTCCCACCTAACACCTGTCAGCTTCTCAGATCATCCCCCCTCACCCAGTCCCACCTATCACCTGTCAGCTTCTCCAATCATCCCCCCTCACCCAATCCCACCTGTCACCTGTCAGCTTCTCACATCATCCCATCTCACCCAATCCCACCTGTCACCTGTCAGCTTCTCACATCATCCCCCCTCACCCAGTCCCACCTATCACCTGTCAGCCTCTAACATTATCCCCCCTCACCCTGTCCCACCTATCACCTGTCAGCCTGTCACATCATCCCCCTCACCCAGTCCCACCTATCACCTGTCAGCTTCTCACATCATCCCCCCTCACCCAATCCCACCTATCACCTGTCAGCTTCTCACATCATCCCCCCATCACCCAGTCCCACCTATCACCTGTCAGCTTTACACATCATCCCCACTCACCCAGTCCCACCTATCACCTGTCAGCTTCTCCAATCATCCCCCCTCACCCGGTCCCACCTATCACCTGTCAGCTACTCACATCATCCCCCCCTCACCCAGTCCCACCTATCACCTGTCAGCTTTTCACATCATCCCCCCCTCACCCAGTCCCACCTATCACCTGTCAGCTTCTCCAATCATCCCCCCTCACCCTCCCACCTATCACCTGTCAGCTTTTCACATCATCCCCCCCTCACCCAGTCCCACCTATCACCTGTCAGCTACTCACATCATCCCCACTCACCCAATCCCACCTATCACATTTCAGCTTCTCTCATCATCCCCCCCTCACCCAGTCCCACCTATCACCTGTCAGCTTCTCCAATCATCCCCCCTCACCCAATCCCACCTATCACATGTCAGCTTCTAACATCATCCACCCTCACCCAGTCTCACCTATTACCTGTCAGCTTCTCCCATCATCCCCCCTCACCCAGTCCCACCTATCACCTGTCAGCTTCTCACATCATCCCCCCTCACCCAGTCCCACCTATCACCTGTCAGCTTCTCTCATCATCACCCTTCACCCAGTCCCACCTGTCACCTGTCAGCTTCTCACATCATCCCCCCTCACCCAGTCCCACCTATCACCTGTCAGCTTCAAACATTATCCCCCCTCACCCAGTCCCACCTATCACCTGTCAGCTTCTCACATCATCCCCCCTCACCCAGCCCTACCTATCACCTGTCAGCTTCTCACATCATCCCCCCTCACCCAGTCCCACCTATCACCTGTCAGCTTCTCACATCATCCCCCTCACCCAGTCCCACCTATCACCTGTCAGCTACTCACATCATCCCCCCTCACCCTGTCCCACCTATCACCTGTCAGCTACTCACATCATCCCCCCTCACCCAGTCCCACCTATCACCTGTCAGCTACTCACATCATCCCCCCTCACCCTGTCCCACCTATCAACTGTCAGCTTCTCCAATCATCCCCCCTCACCCAATCCCACCTATCACATGTCAGCTTCTCTCATCATCCCCCCCTCACCCAGTCCCACCCATCACCTGTCAGCTTCCCACATCATCACCCCCTCACCCAATCCCACCTGTCACCTGTCAGCTTCTCACATCATCCCCCTCACCCAATCCCACCTATCACCAGTCAGCTTCTCACATCATCCCCCTCACCCAATCCCACCTATCACCAGTCAGCTTCTCACATCATCCCCCCTCACCCAGTCCCACTTATCACCTGTCAGCTTCTCCAATCATCCCCGCTCTCCCAATCCCACCTGTCACCTGTCAGCTTCTCACATCATCCCCCCTCACCCAGTCCCACCTGTCACCTGTCAGCTTCTCACATCATCCCCCCCTCACCCAGTCCCACCTGTCACCTGTCAGCTTCTCACATCATTCCCCCTCACCCAATCCCACCTATCACCTGTCAGCTTCTCACATCATCCCCCTCACCCAGGCCCACCTATCACCTGTCAGCTTCTCACATCATCCCCCCCTCACCCAGTCCCACCTATCACCTGTCAGCCTGTCACATCATCCCCCTCACCCAGTCCCACCTATCACCTGTCAACTTCTCACATCATCCCCCCTCACCCAGTCCCACCTATCACCTGTCAGCTTCTCACATCATCCCCCCTCACCCAGTCCCACCTATCACCTGTCAGCTTCTCCAATCATCCCCCCTTACCCAGTCCCACCTGTCACCTGTCAGCTACTCACATCATCCCCCCTCACCCAGTCCCTCCTATCAAATGTCAGCTTCTCACATCATCCCCCCTCACCCAGTCCCAACTATCCCCTGTCAGCTTCTCACATCATCCCCCCTCACCCAATCCCTCCTATCAACTGTCAGCTTCTCCAATCATCCCCCCTCACCAAGTCCCACCTATCACCTGTCAGCTTCACACATCATCGCCCCCCACCTAATCCCACCTATCACCTGTCAGCTTCTCACATCATCCCCCTCACCCAGTCCCACCTATCACCTGTCAGCTTCTCACATCATCCCCCTCACCCAGTCCCACCTATCACCTGTCAGCTTCTCACATCATCCCCCCTCACCCAGTCCCACCTATCACCTGTCAGCTTCTCACATCATCCCCCTCACCCAGTCCCACCTATCACCTGTCAGCTACTCACATCATCCCCCCTCACCCAGTCCCACCTATCACCTGTCAGCTTCTCTCATCATCCCCCCCTCACCCAGTCCCACCTATCACCTGTCAGCTTCTCCAATCATCCCCCCTCACCCAATCCCACCTATCACATGTCAGCTTCTAACATCATCCACCCTCACCCAGTCTCACCTATTACCTGTCAGCTTCTCCCATCATCCCCCCTCACCCAGTCCCACCTATCACCTGTCAGCTTCTCACATCATCCCCCCTCACCCAGTCCCACCTATCACCTGTCAGCTTCTCAGATCATCCCCCCTCACCCAGTCCCACCTATCACCTGTCAGCTTCTTCAATCATCCCCCCTCACCCAATCCCACCTATCACATGTCAGCTTCTCACATCATCCCCCCTCACCCAGTCCCACCTATCACCTGTCAGCTTCTCTCATCATCACCCTTCACCCAGTCCCACCTGTCACCTGTCAGCTTCTCACATCATCCCCCCTCACCCAGTCCCACCTATCACCTGTCAGCTTCAAACATTATCCCCCCTCACCCAGTCCCACCTATCACCTGTCAGCTTCTCACATCATCCCCCCTCACCCAGTCCCACCTATCACCTGTCAGCTTCTCACATCATCCCCCTCACCCAGTCCCACCTATCACCTGTCAGCTACTCAC
The DNA here is from genome assembly GCF_030144855.1 of Hypanus sabinus. Classification (NCBI taxonomy): domain Eukaryota; kingdom Metazoa; phylum Chordata; class Chondrichthyes; order Myliobatiformes; family Dasyatidae; genus Hypanus; species Hypanus sabinus. The sequence goes on from NW_026781369.1 coordinate 62,751, forward strand.
ATCATCCCCCCTCACCCAGTCCCACCTATCACCTGTCAGCTACTCACATCATCCCCCCTCACCCAGTCCCACCTATCACCTGTCAGCTACTCACATCATCCCCCCTCACCCAGTCCCACCTATCAACTGTCAGCTTCTCCAATCATCCCCCCTCACCCAATCCCACCTATCACATGTCAGCTTCTCTCATCATCCCCCCCTCACCCAGTCCCACCCATCACCTGTCAGCTTCCCACATCATCACCCCCTCACCCAATCCCACCTGTCACCTGTCAGCTTCTCACATCATCCCCCTCACCCAATCCCACCTATCACCAGTCAGCTTCTCACATCATCCCCCTCACCCAATCCCACCTATCACCAGTCAGCTTCTCACATCATCCCCCCTCACCCAGTCCCACTTATCACCTGTCAGCTTCTCCAATCATCCCCGCTCTCCCAATCCCACCTGTCACCTGTCAGCTTCTCACATCATCCCCCCTCACCCAGTCCCACCTGTCACCTGTCAGCTTCTCACATCATCCCCCCTCACCCAGTCCCACCTGTCACCTGTCAGCTTCTCACATCATCCCCCCCTCACCCAGTCCCACCTGTCACCTGTCAGCTTCTCACATCATCCCCACTCACACAGTCCCACCTATCACCTGTCAGCTTCTCACATCATCCCCCCTCACCCAGTCCCACCTATCACCTGTCAGCTTCTCACATCATCCCCCCTCACCCAATCCCACCTATCACCTGTCAGCTTCTCACATCATCCCCCCTCACCCAGTCCCACTTATCACCTGTCAGCTTCTCACATCATCGTCCCTCACCCAGTCCCACCTGTCACCTGTCAGCTTCTCCAATCATCCCCCCTCACCCAGTCCCACCTATCACCTGTCAGCTTCTCACATCATCCCCCCTCACCCAATCCCACCTGTCACCTGTCAGCTTCTCACATCATCCCCCCTCACCCAGTCCCACCAATCACCTGTCAGCCTCTCACATCATCCCCCCCTCACCCGGTCCCACCTATCACCTGTCAGCTTCCCACATCATTCCCCCTCACCCGGTCCCACCTATCACCTGTCAGCTTCCCACATCATTCCCCCTCACCCAGTCCCACCTATCACCTGTGAGCTTCTCACATCATCGTCCCTCATCCAGTCCCACCTATCACCTGTCATCTTCTCTCATCATCCCCCCTCACCCGGTCCCACCTATCACCTGTCAGCTTCACACATCATCCCCCCTCACCCAGTCCCACCTATCACCTGTCAGCTTCTCACATCATCCCCCCTCACCCAGTCCCACCTATCACCTGTCAGCTTCTCACATCATCCCCCCTCACCCAGTCCCACCTATCACCTGTCAGCTACTCACATCATCCCCCGTCACCCAGTCCCACCTATCACCTGTCAGCTTCTCCAATCATTCCCCCTCACCCAGTCCCACCTATCACCTGTCAGCTTTTCACATCATCCCCCCCTCACCCAGTCCCACCTATCACCTGTCAGCTACTCACATCATCCCCACTCACCCAATCCCACCTATCACATTTCAGCTTCTCTCATCATCCCCCCCTCACCCAGTCCCACCTATCACCTGTCAGCTTCTCCAATCATCCCCCCTCACCCAATCCCACCTATCACATGTCAGCTTCTAACATCATCCACCCTCACCCAGTCTCACCTATTACCTGTCAGCTTCTCCCATCATCCCCCCTCACCCAGTCCCACCTATCACCTGTCAGCTTCTCACATCATCCCCCCTCACCCAGTCCCACCTATCACCTGTCAGCTTCTCAGATCATCCCCCCTCACCCAGTCCCACCTATCACCTGTCAGCTTCTTCAATCATCCCCCATCACCCAATCCCACCTATCACATGTCAGCTTCTCACATCATCCCCCCTCACCCAGTCCCACCTATCACCTGTCAGCTTTTCACATCATCCCCCCCTCACCCAGTCCCACCTATCACCTGTCAGCTTCTCCAATCATCCCCCCTCACCCTCCCACCTATCACCTGTCAGCTTTTCACATCATCCCCCCCTCACCCAGTCCCACCTATCACCTGTCAGCTACTCACATCATCCCCACTCACCCAATCCCACCTATCACATTTCAGCTTCTCTCATCATCCCCCCCTCACCCAGTCCCACCTATCACCTGTCAGCTTCTCCAATCATCCCCCCTCACCCAATCCCACCTATCACATGTCAGCTTCTAACATCATCCACCCTCACCCAGTCTCACCTATTACCTGTCAGCTTCTCCCATCATCCCCCCTCACCCAGTCCCACCTATCACCTGTCAGCTTCTCACATCATCCCCCCTCACCCAGTCCCACCTATCACCTGTCAGCTTCTCAGATCATCCCCCCTCACCCAGTCCCACCTATCACCTGTCAGCTTCTTCAATCATCCCCCCTCACCCAATCCCACCTATCACATGTCAGCTTCTCATATCATCCCCCCTCACCCAGTCCCACCTATCACCTGTCAGCTTCTCACATCATCCCCCCTTCACCCAGTCCCACCTATCACCTGTCAGCTTCTCACATCATCCCCCTCACCCAGTCCCACCTATCACCTGTCAGCTTCTCACATCATCCCCCTCACCCAGTCCCACCTAACACCTGTCAGCTTCTCAGATCATCCCCCCTCACCCAGTCCCACCTATCACCTGTCAGCTTCTCCAATCATCCCCCCTCACCCAATCCCACCTGTCACCTGTCAGCTTCTCACATCATCCCATCTCACCCAATCCCACCTGTCACCTGTCAGCTTCTCACATCATCCCCCCTCACCCAGTCCCACCTATCACCTGTCAGCCTCTAACATTATCCCCCCTCACCCTGTCCCACCTATCACCTGTCAGCCTGTCACATCATCCCCCTCACCCAGTCCCACCTATCACCTGTCAGCTTCTCACATCATCCCCCCTCACCCAATCCCACCTATCACCTGTCAGCTTCTCACATCATCCCCCCATCACCCAGTCCCACCTATCACCTGTCAGCTTTACACATCATCCCCACTCACCCAGTCCCACCTATCACCTGTCAGCTTCTCCAATCATCCCCCCTCACCCGGTCCCACCTATCACCTGTCAGCTACTCACATCATCCCCCCCTCACCCAGTCCCACCTATCACCTGTCAGCTTTTCACATCATCCCCCCCTCACCCAGTCCCACCTATCACCTGTCAGCTTCTCCAATCATCCCCCCTCACCCTCCCACCTATCACCTGTCAGCTTTTCACATCATCCCCCCCTCACCCTGTCCCACCTATCACCTGTCAGCTACTCACATCATCCCCACTCACCCAATCCCACCTATCACATTTCAGCTTCTCTCATCATCCCCCCCTCACCCAGTCCCACCTATCACCTGTCAGCTTCTCCAATCATCCCCCCTCACCCAATCCCACCTATCACATGTCAGCTTCTAACATCATCCACCCTCACCCAGTCTCACCTATTACCTGTCAGCTTCTCCCATCATCCCCCCTCACCCAGTCCCACCTATCACCTGTCAGCTTCTCACATCATCCCCCCTCACCCAGTCCCACCTATCACCTGTCAGCTTCTCTCATCATCACCCTTCACCCAGTCCCACCTGTCACCTGTCAGCTTCTCACATCATCCCCCCTCACCCAGTCCCACCTATCACCTGTCAGCTTCAAACATTATCCCCCCTCACCCAGTCCCACCTATCACCTGTCAGCTTCTCACATCATCCCCCCTCACCCAGCCCTACCTATCACCTGTCAGCTTCTCACATCATCCCCCCTCACCCAGTCCCACCTATCACCTGTCAGCTTCTCACATCATCCCCCTCACCCAGTCCCACCTATCACCTGTCAGCTACTCACATCATCCCCCCTCACCCTGTCCCACCTATCACCTGTCAGCTACTCACATCATCCCCCCTCACCCAGTCCCACCTATCACCTGTCAGCTACTCACATCATCCCCCCTCACCCTGTCCCACCTATCAACTGTCAGCTTCTCCAATCATCCCCCCTCACCCAATCCCACCTATCACATGTCAGCTTCTCTCATCATCCCCCCCTCACCCAGTCCCACCCATCACCTGTCAGCTTCCCACATCATCACCCCCTCACCCAATCCCACCTGTCACCTGTCAGCTTCTCACATCATCCCCCTCACCCAATCCCACCTATCACCAGTCAGCTTCTCACATCATCCCCCTCACCCAATCCCACCTATCACCAGTCAGCTTCTCACATCATCCCCCCTCACCCAGTCCCACTTATCACCTGTCAGCTTCTCCAATCATCCCCGCTCTCCCAATCCCACCTGTCACCTGTCAGCTTCTCACATCATCCCCCCTCACCCAGTCCCACCTGTCACCTGTCAGCTTCTCACATCATCCCCCCCTCACCCAGTCCCACCTGTCACCTGTCAGCTTCTCACATCATTCCCCCTCACCCAATCCCACCTATCACCTGTCAGCTTCTCACATCATCCCCCTCACCCAGGCCCACCTATCACCTGTCAGCTTCTCACATCATCCCCCCCTCACCCAGTCCCACCTATCACCTGTCAGCCTGTCACATCATCCCCCTCACCCAGTCCCACCTATCACCTGTCAACTTCTCACATCATCCCCCCTCACCCAGTCCCACCTATCACCTGTCAGCTTCTCACATCATCCCCCCTCACCCAGTCCCACCTATCACCTGTCAGCTTCTCCAATCATCCCCCCTTACCCAGTCCCACCTGTCACCTGTCAGCTACTCACATCATCCCCCCTCACCCAGTCCCTCCTATCAAATGTCAGCTTCTCACATCATCCCCCCTCACCCAGTCCCAACTATCCCCTGTCAGCTTCTCACATCATCCCCCCTCACCCAATCCCTCCTATCAACTGTCAGCTTCTCCAATCATCCCCCCTCACCAAGTCCCACCTATCACCTGTCAGCTTCACACATCATCGCCCCCCACCTAATCCCACCTATCACCTGTCAGCTTCTCACATCATCCCCCTCACCCAGTCCCACCTATCACCTGTCAGCTTCTCACATCATCCCCCTCACCCAGTCCCACCTATCACCTGTCAGCTTCTCACATCATCCCCCCTCACCCAGTCCCACCTATCACCTGTCAGCTTCTCACATCATCCCCCTCACCCAGTCCCACCTATCACCTGTCAGCTACTCACATCATCCCCCCTCACCCAGTCCCACCTATCACCTGTCAGCTTCTCTCATCATCCCCCCCTCACCCAGTCCCACCTATCACCTGTCAGCTTCTCCAATCATCCCCCCTCACCCAATCCCACCTATCACATGTCAGCTTCTAACATCATCCACCCTCACCCAGTCTCACCTATTACCTGTCAGCTTCTCCCATCATCCCCCCTCACCCAGTCCCACCTATCACCTGTCAGCTTCTCACATCATCCCCCCTCACCCAGTCCCACCTATCACCTGTCAGCTTCTCAGATCATCCCCCCTCACCCAGTCCCACCTATCACCTGTCAGCTTCTTCAATCATCCCCCCTCACCCAATCCCACCTATCACATGTCAGCTTCTCACATCATCCCCCCTCACCCAGTCCCACCTATCACCTGTCAGCTTCTCTCATCATCACCCTTCACCCAGTCCCACCTGTCACCTGTCAGCTTCTCACATCATCCCCCCTCACCCAGTCCCACCTATCACCTGTCAGCTTCAAACATTATCCCCCCTCACCCAGTCCCACCTATCACCTGTCAGCTTCTCACATCATCCCCCCTCACCCAGTCCCACCTATCACCTGTCAGCTTCTCACATCATCCCCCTCACCCAGTCCCACCTATCACCTGTCAGCTACTCACATCATCCCCCCTCACCCAGTCCCACCTATCACCTGTCAGCTACTCACATCATCCCCCCTCACCCAGTCCCACCTATCACCTGTCAGCTACTCACATCATCCCCCCTCACCCAGTCCCACCTATCAACTGTCAGCTTCTCCAATCATCCCCCCTCACCCAATCCCACCTATCACATGTCAGCTTCTCTCATCATCCCCCCCTCACCCAGTCCCACCCATCACCTGTCAGCTTCCCACATCATCACCCCCTCACCCAATCCCACCTGTCACCTGTCAGCTTCTCACATCATCCCCCTCACCCAATCCCACCTATCACCAGTCAGCTTCTCACATCATCCCCCTCACCCAATCCCACCTATCACCAGTCAGCTTCTCACATCATCCCCCCTCACCCAGTCCCACTTATCACCTGTCAGCTTCTCCAATCATCCCCGCTCTCCCAATCCCACCTGTCACCTGTCAGCTTCTCACATCATCCCCCCTCACCCAGTCCCACCTGTCACCTGTCAGCTTCTCACATCATCCCCCCTCACCCAGTCCCACCTGTCACCTGTCAGCTTCTCACATCATCCCCCCCTCACCCAGTCCCACCTGTCACCTGTCAGCTTCTCACATCATCCCCACTCACACAGTCCCACCTATCACCTGTCAGCTTCTCACATCATCCCCCCTCACCCAATCCCACCTATCACCTGTCAGCTTCTCACATCATCCCCCCTCACCCAGTCCCACTTATCACCTGTCAGCTTCTCACATCATCGTCCCTCACCCAGTCCCACCTGTCACCTGTCAGCTTCTCCAATCATCCCCCTCACCCAGTCCCACCTATCACCTGTCAGCTTCTCACATCATCCCCCCTCACCCAATCCCACCTGTCACCTGTCAGCTTCTCACATCATCCCCCCTCACCCAGTCCCACCAATCACCTGTCAGCCTCTCACATCATCCCCCCCTCACCCGGTCCCACCTATCACCTGTCAGCTTCCCACATCATTCCCCCTCACCCGGTCCCACCTATCACCTGTCAGCTTCCCACATCATTCCCCCTCACCCAGTCCCACCTATCACCTGTGAGCTTCTCACATCATCGTCCCTCATCCAGTCCCACCTATCACCTGTCATCTTCTCTCATCATCCCCCCTCACCCGGTCCCACCTATCACCTGTCAGCTTCACACATCATCCCCCCTCACCCAGTCCCACCTATCACCTGTCAGCTTCTCACATCATCCCCCCTCACCCAGTCCCACCTATCACCTGTCAGCTTCACATCATCCCCCTCACCCAATCCCACCTATCACCTGTCAGCTTCTCACCTCATCCCCCCTCACCCAGCCCCACCTATCACCTGTCAGCTTCTCACATCATCCCCCCTTCACCCAGTCCCACCTATCACCTGTCAGCTTCTCACATCATCCCCCCTCACCCAGTCCCATCTGTCACCTGTCAGCTTCTCACATCATCCCCCCTCACCCAGTCCCTCCTATCACCTGTCAGCTTCTCACATCATCCCCCCTCACCCAGTCCCAACTATCACCTGTCAGCTTCTCCAATCATCCCCCTCACCCAGTCCCACCTGTCACCTGTCAGCTTCACACATCATCGCCCCCCACCTAATCCCACCTATCACCTGTCAGCTTCTCTCATCATCCCCCCTCACCCAGTCCCACCTATCACCTGTCAGCTTCTCACATCATACCCCCTCACCCAGTCCCACCTATCACCTGCCAGCTTCTCACATCATCACCCCTCACCCATTCCCACCCATCACCTGTCAGCTTCTCACAACATCCTCCCTTCACTCAGTCCCACCTATCACCTCTCAGTTCGTCACATCATCCCCCCCACCCAGTCCCAACTATCACCTGTCAGCGTCTCACATCATCCCCCCTCACCCAGTCCCACCTGTCACCTGTCACCCTCTCACATCATCCCCCCTCACCCAGTCCCACCTATCACCTGTCAGCTTCTCACATCATCCCCCCTCACCCATTCCCACCTATCACCTGTCACCCTCTCACATCATCCCCCCTCACCCAGTCCCACCTATCACCTGTCAGCTTCTCACATCATCCCCCCTCACGCAGTCCCACCTATCACCTGTCAGCTTCTCACATCATCCCCCTCACCCAGTACCTCCTATTACCTGTCAGCTTCTCACATCATCCCCCCCTCACCCAGTCCCACCTATCACCTGTCAGCTTCTCACATCATCCCCCCTCACCCAGTCCCACCTATCACCTGTCAGCTTCTCACATCATCCCCCCTCACCCAGTCCCACCTATCACCTGTCACCCTCTCACATCATCCGCCCCTCACCCAGTCCCACCTATCACCTGTCACCCTCTCACATCATCCGCCCCTCACCCAGTCCCACCTATCACCTGTCAGCTTCTCACATCATCCCCCTTCACCCAGTCCCACCAATCACCTGTCAGCTTCTCACATCATCGCCCCTCACCCAGTCCCACCTATCACCTGTCAGCTTCTCACATCATCCCCCCTCACCCAGTCCCACCTATCACCTGTCAGCTTCTCACATCATCCCCCCTCACCCAGTCCCTCCTATCACCTGTCAGCTTCTCACATCATCCCCCCTCACCCATTCCCACACATCACCTGTCAGCTTCTCACAACATCCTCCCTTCACTCAGTCCCACCTATCACCTGTCAGCTCCTCACATCATCCCCCCTCACCCAGTCCCAAATATCACCTGTCAGCTTCTCACATCGTCTCCCCTCACCCAGTCCCACCTATCACCTGTCAGCTTCTCACATCATCCCCCCTCACCCGTTCCCACCTATCACCTGTCAGCTTCTCACATCATCCCCCCTCACTCAGTCCCACCTATCACCTGTCAGCTTCTCACATCATCCCCCCTCACCCAGTCCCACCCATCACCTGTCACCCTCTCACATCATCGTCCCTCACCCAGTCCCACCTATCACCTGTCAGCTTCTCACATCATCCCCCCTCACCCAGTTCCACCAATCACCTGTCAGTTTCTCACATCATCCCCCCTGACCCAGTCCCACCTATCACCTGTCAGCCTCTAACATTATCCCCCCTCACCAGTCCCACCTATCACCTGTCAGCTTCTCACATCATCCCCCTCACCCAGTACCTCCTATCACCTGTCAGCTTCTCACATCATCCCCCCTCACCCAGTCCCACCTATCACCTGTCAGCCTCTCACATCATCCCCCCCTCACCCGGTCCCACCTATCACCTGTCAGCTTCCCACATCATTCCCCCTCACCCAATCCCACCTATCACCTGTCAGCTTCTCCCATCATTCCCCCTCACCTAGTCCCACCTATCACCTGTCAGCTTCTCACATCATCCCCCTCACCCAGTCCCACCTATCACCTGTCAGCTGCTCCCATCATTCCCACTCACCCAGTCCCACCTATCACCTGTCATCTTCTCTCATCATCCCCCCTCACCCGGTCCCACCTATCACCTGTCAGCTTCACACATCATCCCCCCTCACCCAGTCCCACCTATCACCTGTCAGCTTCTCACATCATCCCCCCTCACCCAGTCCCACCTATCACCTGTCAGCTTCTCACATCATCCCCCTCACCCAATCCCACCTATCACCTGTCAGCTTCTCACCTCATCCCCCCTCACCCAGCCCCACCTATCACCTGTCAGCTTCTCACATCATCCCCCCTTCACCCAGTCCCACCTATCAGCTGTCAGCTTCTCACATCATCCCCCCTTCACCCAGTCCCACCTGTCACCTGTCAGCTTCTCACATCATCCCTCCTCACCCAGTCCCACCTATCACCTGTCAGCTTCTCACATCATCCACTTTCACCCAGTCCCACCTATCACCTGTCAGCATCTCACATCATCGCCCCTCACCCAGTCCCACCTATCACCTGTCAGCTTCTCTCATCATCCCCCCTCACCCAGTCCCACCTGTCACCTGTCAGCTTTTCACATCATCCCCCCTCACCCAGTCCCACCTATCACCTGTCAGCTTCTCCCATCATTCCCCCCTCACCCAGTCCCACCTATCACCTGTCAGCTTCTCACATCATCCCCCCTCACCCAGTCCCACCTATCACCTGTCATCTTCTCTCATCATCCCCCCTCACCAAGTCCCACCTGTCACCTGTCAGCTTCTCACATCATCCCCCCTCACCCAGTCCCACCTATCACCTGTCAGCTTCTCCAATCATCCCCCCTCACCCAGTCCCACCTATCACCTGTCAGCTTCTCCCATCATTCCCCCTCACCCAGTCCCACCTATCACCTGTCAGCTTCTCACATCATCCCCCCTCACCCAGTCCCACCTGTCACCGGTGAGCTTCTCCCATCATTCCCCCCTCACCCAGTCCCACCTATCACCTGTCAGCTTCTCCCATCATCCCCCCTCACCCAGTCCCACCTATCACCTGTCAGCGTCTCACATCATCCCCCCTCACCCAGTCCCACCTATCACCTGTCAGCGTCTCACCTCATCCCCCCTGACCCAGTCCCACCTATCAACTGTCATCTTCTCACATCATCCCCCTCACCCAGTCCCACCTATCACCTGTCAGCTTCTCACATCATCCCCCCTCACCCAGTCCCACCTGTCACCTGTCAGCTTCTCACATCATCCCCCCTCACCCAGTTCCACCAATCACCTGTCAGCTTCTCACATCATCCCCCCTCACCCAGTTCCTACAATCACCTGTCAGCTTCTCACATCATTCCCCCTCACCCAGTCCCTCCTATCACCTGTCAGCTTCTCACATCATCCCCCCTCACCCAGTTCCACAAATCACCTGTCAGCTTCTCACATCATCCCCCCTCACCCTTTCCCACCTGTCACCTGACAGCTTCTCACATCATCCCCCCCACCCAGTCCCACCTATCACCTGCCAGCTTCTCTCATCATCCCCCCTCACCCAGTCCCACCTATCACCTGTCAGCTTGTCCAATCATCCCCCCTCACCCAGTCCCATCTGTCACCTGTCAGCTTCTCACATCATCCCCCCTCACCCAGTCCCTCCTATCACCTGTCAGCTTCTCACATCATCCCCCCTCACCCAGTCCCAACTATCACCTGTCAGCTTCTCCAATCATCCCCCTCACCCAGTCCCACCTGTCACCTGTCAGCTTCACACATCATCGCCCCCCACCTAATCCCACCTATCACCTGTCAGCTTCTCTCATCATCCCCCCTCACCCAGTCCCACCTATCACCTGTCAGCTTCTCACATCATACCCCCTCACCCAGTCCCACCTATCACCTGCCAGCTTCTCACATCATCACCCCTCACCCATTCCCACCCATCACCTGTCAGCTTCTCACAACATCCTCCCTTCACTCAGTCCCACCTATCACCTCTCAGTTCCTCACATCATCCCCCCTCACCCAGTCCCAACTATCACCTGTCAGCGTCTCACATCATCCCCCCTCACCCAGTCCCACCTGTCACCTGTCACCCTCTCACATCATCCCCCCTCACCCAGTCCCACCTATCACCTGTCAGCTTCTCACATCATCCCCCCTCACCCATTCCCACCTATCACCTGTCACCCTCTCACATCATCCCCCCTCACCCAGTCCCACCTATCACCTGTCAGCTTCTCACATCATCCCCCCTCACGCAGTCCCACCTATCACCTGTCAGCTTCTCACATCATCCCCCTCACCCAGTACCTCCTATTACCTGTCAGCTTCTCACATCATCCCCCCCTCACCCAATCCCACCTATCACCTGTCAGCTTCTCACATCATCCCCGCTCACCCAGTCCCACCTATCACCTGTCAGCTTCTCACATCATCCCCCTCACCCAGTACCTCCTATCACCTGTCAGCTTCTCTCATCATCCCCCCTCACCCAGTCCCACCTATCACCTGTCAGCTTCTCACATCATCCCCCCTCACCCAGTCCCACCTATCACCTGTCACCCTCTCACATCATCCGCCCCTCACCCAGTCCCACCTATCACCTGTCACCCTCTCACATCATCCGCCCCTCACCCAGTCCCACCTATCACCTGTCAGCTTCTCACATCATCCCCCTTCACCCAGTCCCACCAATCACCTGTCAGCTTCTCACATCATCGCCCCTCACCCAGTCCCAACTATCACCTGTCAGCTTCTCACATCATCCCCCCTCACCCAGTCCCACCTATCACCTGTCAGCTTCTCACATCATCCCCCCTCACCCAGTCCCTCCTATCACCTGTCAGCTTCTCACATCATCCTCCCTTCACTCAGTCCCACCTATCACCTGTCAGCTCCTCACATCATCCCCCCTCACCCAGTCCCAACTATCACCTGTCAGCTTCTCACATCGTCCCCCCTCACCCAGTCCCACCTATCACCTGTCAGCTTCTCACATCATCCCCCCTCACCCGTTCCCACCTATCACCTGTCAGCTTCTCACATCATCCCCCCTCACCCAGTCCCACCTATCACCTGTCAGCTTCTCACATCATCCCCCCTCACCCAGTCCCACCCATCACCTGTCACCCTCTCACATCATCGTCCCTCACCCAGTCCCACCTATCACCTGTCAGCTTCTCACATCATCCCCCCTCACCCAGTTCCACCAATCACCTGTCAGTTTCTCACATCATCCCCCCTACCCAGTCCCACCTATCACCTGTCAGCCTCTAACATTATCCCCCCTCACCAGTCCCACCTATCACCTGTCAGCTTATCACATCATCCCCCTCACCCAGTACCTCCTATCACCTGTCAGCTTCTCACATCATCCCCCCTCACCCAGTTCCACCAATCACCTGTCAGTTTCTCACATCATCCCCCCTGACCCAGTCCCACCTATCACCTGTCTGCCTCTAACATTATCCCCCCTCACCCAGTCCCACCTATCACCTGTCAGCTTCTCACATCATCCCCCTCACCCAGTACCTCCTATCACCTGTCAGCTTCTCACATCATCCCCCCCACCCAGTCCCACCTGTCACCTGTCAGCTTCTCACATCATCCCCTCTCACCCAGTCCCACCTATCACCTGTCAGCTTCTCACATCATCACCTCTCACCCTGTCCCACTTATCACCTCTCAGCTTCTCACATCATCCCCCCCCACCTAATCCCACCTATCACCTGTCAGCTTCTCACATCATCCCCCTCACCCAGTCCCACCTATCTCCTGTCAGCTTCTCACATCATCCCCCTCACCAAGTCCCACCTATCACCTGTCAGCTTCTCACATCATCCCCCCCTCGCCCAGTCCCACCTATCTCCTGTCACCTTCTCCCATCATCCCCCCTCACCCAGTCCCACCTGTCACCTGTCAGCTTCTGCCATCATCCCCCCTCACCCAGTCCCACCTGTCACCAGTCAGCTTCTCAATTCATCCCCCCTCACCCAGTCCCTCCTATCACCTGTCAGCTTCTCACATCATCCCCCCTCACCCAGTCCCACCTGTCACCTGTCAGCTTCACACATCATCGCCCCCCACCTAATCCCACCTATCACCTGTCAGCTTCTCTCAACATCCCCCCTCACCCAGTCCCACCTATCACCTGTCAGCTTCTCACATCATACCCACTCACCCAGTCCCACCTATCACCTGCCAGCTTCTCACATCATCCCCCCTCAACCATTCCCACCCATCACCTGTCAGCTTCTCACAACATCCTCCCTTCACTCAGTCCCACCTGTCACCTGTCAGCTTCTCACATCATCCCCCCTCACCCAGTCCCACCTATCACCTGTCAGCTTCTCACATCATCCCCCTCAACCAGTACCTCCTATTACCTGTCAGCTTCTCACATCATCCCCCCTCACCCAGTCCCACCTATCACCTGTCAGCTTCTCACATCATCCCCCTTCACCCAGTACCTCCTATCACCTGTCAGCTTCTCACATCATCGCCCCTCACCCAGTCCCACCTATCACCTGTCAGCTTCTCACATCATACCCCCTCACCCAGTCCCACCTATCACCTGTCAGCTTCTCACATCATCCCCCCTCACCCAGTCCCACCTGTCACCTGTCAGCTTCTCACATCATCCCCTCTCACCCAGTCCCACCTATCACCTGTCAGCTTCTCACCTCATCCCCTCTCACCCAGTCCCACCTATCACCTGTCAGCTTCTCAGATCATCCCTCCTTACCCAGTCCCACCTATCACCTGTCAGCATCTCACATCATCCCCCCTCAGCCAGTCCCACCAATCACCTGTCAGCTTCTCACATCATCCCCCCCTCACACAGTCCCACCTATCACCAGTCAGCTTCTCACAACATCCCCCCCCTCACCCAGTCCCACCTATCACCTGTCAGCTTCTCACATCATCCCCCCTCACCCGGTCCCACCTATCACATGTCAGCTTCTCCCATCATCCCCCCTCACCCAGTCCCAACCATCACCTGTCATCTTCTCACATCATCCCCCTCACCCTGTCCCACCTATCACTGTCAGCTTCTCACATCATCCCCCCTCACCCAGTCCCACCTATCACCTGTCAGCTTCTCACATCATCCACCTTCACCCAGTCCCACCTAACACCTGTCATCTTCTCACATCATCCCCCTCACCCAGTCCCACCTATCACTGTCAGCTTCTCACATCATCCCCCCTCACCCAGTCCCACCTATCACCTGTCAGCTTCTCACATCATCCCCCTCACCCAGTCCCACCTATCACCTGTCAGATACTCACATCATCCACCCTCACCCAGTCCCACCTATCACCCGTCAGCTTCTCATATCATCCCCCTTCACCCAGTCCCACCTATCACCTGTCAGCTTCTCCCATCATCCCCCTCACCCAGTGCCACCTATCACCTGTCAGCTTCTCACATCATCCACCTTCACCCAGTCCCACCTATCACCTGTCAGCTTCTCACATCATCCCCCACTCACCCAGTCCCACCAATCACCTGTCAGCTTCTCACATCATCCAACCTCACCCTGTCCCAACTATCACCTGTCAGCTTCTCACATCATCCCCCCTCACCCAGTCCCACCTATCACCTGTCAGCTTCTCACATCATCCCCCCTCACCCAGTCCCTCCTATCACCTGTCAGCTTCTCACATCATCCCCCCTCACCCATTCCCACCCATCACCTGTCAGCTTCTCACAACATCCTCCCTTCACTCAGTCCCACCTATCACCTGTCAGCTCCTCACATCATCCCCCCTCACCCAGTCCCAACTATCACCTGTCAGCTTCTCACATCGTCCCCCCTCACCCAGTCCCACCTATCACCTGTCAGCTTCACACATCATCCCCCCTCACCCGTTCCCACCTATCACCTGTCAGCTTCTCACATCATCCCCCCTCACCCAGTCCCACCTATCACCTGTCAACTTCTCACATCATCCCCCCTCACCCAGTCCCACCCATCACCTGTCACCCTCTCACATCATCGTCCCTCACCCAGTCCCACCTATCACCTGTCAGCTTCTCACATCATCCCCCCTCACCCAGTTCCACCAATCACCTGTCAGTTTCTCACATCATCCCCCCTGACCCAGTCCCACCTATCACCTGTCAGCCTCTAACATTATCCCCCCTCACCAGTCCCACCTATCACCTGTCAGCTTATCACATCATCCCTCTCACCCAGTACCTCCTATCACCTGTCAGCTTCTCACATCATCCCCCCTCACCCAGTTCCACCAATCACCTGTCAGTTTCTCACATCATCCCCCCTGACCCAGTCCCACCTATCACCTGTCTGCCTCTAACATTATCCCCCCTCACCCAGTCCCACCTATCACCTGTCAGCTTCTCACATCATCCCCCTCACCCAGTACCTCCTATCACCTGTCAGCTTCTCACATCATCCCCCCCACCCAGTCCCACCTGTCACCTGTCAGCTTCTCACATCATCCCCTCTCACCCAGTCCCACCTATCACCTGTCAGCTTCTCACATCATCACCTCTCACCCTGTCCCACTTATCACCTCTCAGCTTCTCACATCATCCCCCCCCACCTAATCCCACCTATCACCTGTCAGCTTCTCACATCATCCCCCTCACCCAGTCCCACCTATCACCTGTCAGCTTCTCACATCATCCCCCCCTCGCCCAGTCCCACCTATCTCCTGTCACCTTCTCCCATCATCCCCGCTCACCCAGTCCCACCTGTCACCTGTCAGCTTCTCCCATCATCCCCCCTCACCCAGTCCCACCTGTCACCAGTCAGCTTCTCAATTCATCCCCCCTCACCCAGTCCCTCCTATCACCTGTCAGCTTCTCACATCATCCCCCCTCACCCAGTCCCACCTGTCACCTGTCTGCTTCACACATCATCGCCCCCCACCTAATCCCACCTATCACCTGTCAGCTTCTCTCAACATCCCCCCTCACCCAGTCCCACCTATCACCTGTCAGCTTCTCACATCATACCCACTCACCCAGTCCCACCTATCACCTGCCAGCTTCTCACATCATCCCCCCTCAACCATTCCCACCCATCACCTGTCAGCTTCTCACAACATCCTCCCTTCACTCAGTCCCACCTGTCACCTGTCAGCTTCTCACATCATCCCCCCTCACCCAGTCCCACCTATCACCTGTCAGCTTCTCACATCATCCCCCCTCACCCAGTCCCACCTATCACCTGTCAGCTTCTCACATCATCCCCCTCACCCAGTACCTCCTATTACCTGTCAGCTTCTCACATCATCCCCCCTCACCCAGTCCCACCTATCACCTGTCAGCTTCTCACATCATCCCCCTCAACCAGTACCTCCTATTACCTGTCAGCTTCTCACATCATCCCCCCCTCACCCAGTCCAACCTATCCCCTGTCACTTTCTCACATCATCCCCCTCACCCAGTACCTCCTATCACCTGTCAGCTTCTCTCATCATCCCCCCTCACCCAGTCCCACCTATCACCTGTTAGCTTCTCACATCATCCCCCCTCACCCAGTCCCACCTATCACCTGTCAGCTTCTCACATCATCCCCCTTCACCCAGTCCCACCTATCACCTGTCAGCTTCTCACATCATCGCCCCTCACCCAGTCCCACCTATCACCTGTCAGCTTCTCACATCATACCCCCTCACCCAGTCCCACCTATCACCTGTCAGCTTCTCACATCATCCCCCCTCACCCAGTCCCACCTGTCACCTGTCAGCTTCTCACATCATCCCCTCTCACCCAGTCCCACCTATCACCTGTCAGCTTCTCACCTCATCCCCTCTCACCCAGTCCCACCTATCACCTGTCAGCTTCTCAGATCATCCCTCCTTACCCAGTCCCACCTATCACCTGTCAGCATCTCACATCATCCCCCCTCAGCCAGTCCCACCAATCACCTGTCAGCTTCTCACATCATCCCCCCCTCACACAGTCCCACCTATCACCTGTCAGCTTCTCACAACATCCCCCCCTCACCCAGTCCCACCTATCACCTGTCAGCTTCTCACATCATCCCCCCTCACCCGGTCCCACCTATCACCTGTCAGCTTCTCCCATCATCCCCCCTCAGCCAGTCCCAACCATCACCTGTCAGCTTCTCACATCATCCACCTTCACCCAGTCCCACCTATCACCTGTCATCTTCTCACATCATCCCCCTCACCCTGTCCCACCTATCACTGTCAGCTTCTCACATCATCCCCCCTCACCCAGTCCCACCTATCACCTGTCAGCTTCTCACATCATCCACCTTCACCCAGTCCCACCTATCACCTGTCATCTTCTCACATCATCCCCCTCACCCAGTCCCACCTATCACTGTCAGCTTCTCACATCATCCCCCCTCACCCAGTCCCACCTATCACCTGTCAGCTTCTCACATCATCCCCCTCACCCAGTCCCACCTATCACCTGTCAGATACTCACATCATCCACCCTCACCCAGTCCCACCTATCACCCGTCAGCTTCTCATATCATCCCCCTTCACCCAGTCCCACCTATCACCTGTCAGCTTCTCCCATCATCCCCCTCACCCAGTGCCACCTATCACCTGTCAGCTTCTCACATCATCCACCTTCACCCAGTCCCACCTATCACCTGTCAGCTTCTCACATCATCCCCCACTCACCCAGTCCCACCAATCACCTGTCAGCTTCTCACATCATCCAACCTCACCCTGTCCCAACTATCACCTGTCAGCTTCTCACATCATCCCCCCTCACCCAGTCCCACCTGTCACCTGTCAGCTTCTCACATCATCCCCCCTCACCCAGTCCCAACTATCACCTGTCAGCTTCTCCCTTCATCACCCTCACCCAGTCCCACCTATCACCTGTCAGCTTCTCACATCATCCCCTTTCACCCAGTCCCACCTATCACCTGTCAGCTTCTCAAATCATCCCTCTTCACCCAGTCCCAGCTATCACCTGTCAGCTTCTCACATCATCCCCCCTCACCCAGTCCCACCTATCACCTGTCAGCTTCTCCCTTCATCCCCCTCACCCAGTCCCACCTATCACCTGTCAGCATCTCACATCATCCCCCCTCACCCAGTCCCACCAATCACCTGTCAGCTTCTCACATCATCCCCCCCTCACACAGTCCCACATATCACCTGTCAGCTTCTCACAACATCCCCCCCCCTCACCCAGTCCCACCTATCACCTGTCAGCTTCTCACATCATCCCCCCTCACCCAGTCCCACCTATCACCTGTCAGCTTCTCAAATCATTCCCCCTCACCCAGTCCCACCTATCACCTGTCAGCTTCTCACATCATCCCCCCTCACCCAGTCCCACCTATCACCTGTCAGCTTCTCAAATCATTCCCCCTCACCCAGTCCCACCTATCACCTGTCAGCTTCTCACATCATCCCCTCTCACCCAGTCCCACCTATCACCTGTCAGCTTCTCACATCATCCCCCCCTCACCCAGTCCCACCTATCACCTGTCAGCTTCTCACATCATCCCCTCTCACCCAGTCCCACCTATCACCTGTCAGCATCTCACATCATCCCCCCTCACCCAGTCCCACCTATCACCTGTCAGCATCTCACATCATCCACCTTCACACAGTCCCACCTATCACCTGTCAGCATCTCACATCATCCCCCCTCACCCAGTCCCACCTATCACCTGTCAGCATCTCACATCATCCACCTTCACCCAGTCCCACCTGTCACCTGTCAGCTTCTCACATCATCTCCCCTCACCCAGTCCCACCTATCACCTCTCAGCTTCTCATATCATCCCCCTTCACCCAGTCCCACCTATCACCTGTCAGCTTCTCATATCATCCCCCTTCACCCAGTCCCACCTATCACCTGTCAGCATCTCCCATCATCCCCCTCACCCAGTGCCACCTATCACCTGTCAGCTTCTCACATCATCCCCCACTCACCCAGTCCCACCAATCACCTGTCAGCTTCTCACATCATCCAACCTCACCCTGTCCCAACTATCACCTGTCAGCTTCTCACATCACCCCCCCTCACCCAGTCCCACCTGTCACCTGTCAGCTTCTCACATCATCCCCCCTCACCCAGTCCCACCTATCACCTGTCAGCTTCTCCCTTCATCCCCCTCACCCAGTCCCACCTATCACCTGTCAGCTTCTCACATCATCCCCTTTCACCCAGTCCCACCTATCACCTGTCAACTTCTCAAATCATCCCTCTTCACCCAGTCCCAGCTATCACCTGTCAGCTTCTGACATCATCCCCCCTCACCCAGTCCCACCTATCACCTGTCAACTTCTCAAATCATCCCCCTTCACCCAGTCCCACCTATCACCTGTCTGCTTCTCACATCATCCCCCCTCACCCAGTCCCACCTATCACCTGTCAGCTTCTCACCTCATCCCCTCTCACCCAGTCCCACCTATCACCTGTCAGCTTCTCAGATCATCCCTCCTTACCCAGTCCCACCTATCACCTGTCAGCATCTCACATCATCCCCCCTCACCCAGTCCCACCAATCACCTGTCAGCTTCTCACATCATCCCCCCCTCACACAGTCCCACCTATCACCTGTCAGCTTCTCACAACATCCCCCCCTCACCCAGTCCCACCTATCACCTGTCAGCTTCTCACATCATCCCCCCTCACCCGGTCCCACCTATCACCTGTCAGCTTCTCACATCATCCCCCCTCACCCAGTCCCACCTATCCCCTGTCACTTTCTCACATCATCCCCCTCACCCAGTACCTCCTATCACCTGTCAGCTTCTCTCATCATCCCCCCTCACCCAGTCCCACCTATCACCTGTTAGCTTCTCACATCATCCCCCCTCACCCAGTCCCACCTATCACCTGTCAGCTTCTCACATCATCCCCCTTCACCCAGTCCCACCTATCACCTGTCAGCTTCTCACATCATCGCCCCTCACCCAGTCCCACCTATCACCTGTCAGCTTCTCACATCATACCCCCTCACCCAGTCCCACCTATCACCTGTCAGCTTCTCACATCATCCCCCCTCACCCAGTCCCACCTGTCACCTGTCAGCTTCTCACATCATCCCCTCTCACCCAGTCCCACCTATCACCTGTCAGCTTCTCACCTCATCCCCTCTCACCCAGTCCCACCTGTCACCTGTCAGCTTCTCAGATCATCCCTCCTTACCCAGTCCCACCTATCACCTGTCAGCATCTCACATCATCCCCCCTCAGCCAGTCCCACCAATCACCTGTCAGCTTCTCACATCATCCCCCCCTCACACAGTCCCACCTATCACCTGTCAGCTTCTCACAACATCCCCCCCTCACCCAGTCCCACCTATCACCTGTCAGCTTCTCACATCATCCCCCCTCACCCGGTCCCACCTATCACCTGTCAGCTTCTCCCATCATCCCCCCTCACCCAGTCCCAACCATCACCTGTCAGCTTCTCACATCATCCACCTTCACCCAGTCCCACCTATCACCTGTCATCTTCTCACATCATCCCCCTCACCCTGTCCCACCTATCACTGTCAGCTTCTCACATCATCCCCCCTCACCCAGTCCCACCTATCACCTGTCAGCTTCTCACATCATCCACCTTCACCCAGTCCCACCTATCACCTGTCATCTTCTCACATCATCCCCCTCACCCAGTCCCACCTATCACTGTCAGCTTCTCACATCATCCCCCCTCACCCAGTCCCACCTATCACCTGTCAGCTTCTCACATCATCCCCCTCACCCAGTCCCACCTATCACCTGTCAGATACTCACATCATCCACCCTCACCCAGTCCCACCTATCACCCGTCAGCTTCTCATATCATCCCCCTTCACCCAGTCCCACCTATCACCTGTCAGCTTCTCCCATCATCCCCCTCACCCAGTGCCCCCTATCACCTGTCAGCTTCTCACATCATCCACCTTCACCCAGTCCCACCTATCCCCTGTCAGCTTCTCACATCATCCCCCACTCACCCAGTCCCACCAATCACCTGTCAGCTTCTCACATCATCCAACCTCACCCTGTCCCAACTATCACCTGTCAGCTTCTCACATCATCCCCCCTCACCCAGTCCCACCTGTCACCTGTCAGCTTCTCACATCATCCCCCCTCACCCAGTCCCAACTATCACCTGTCAGCTTCTCCCTTCATCACCCTCACCCAGTCCCACCTATCACCTGTCAGCTTCTCACATCATCCCCTTTCACCCAGTCCCACCTATCACCTGTCAGCTTCTCAAATCATCCCTCTTCACCCAGTCCCAGCTATCACCTGTCAGCTTCTCACATCATCCCCCCTCACCCAGTCCCACCTATCACCTGTCAGCTTCTCCCTTCATCCCCCTCACCCAGTCCCACCTATCACCTGTCAGCATCTCACATCATCCCCCCTCACCCAGTCCCACCAATCACCTGTCAGCTTCTCACATCATCCCCCCCTCACACAGTCCCACATATCACCTGTCAGCTTCTCAAATCATTCCCCCTCACCCAGTCCCACCTATCACCTGTCAGCTTCTCACATCATCCCCCCTCACCCAGTCCCACCTATCACCTGTCAGCTTCTCAAATCATTCCCCCTCACCCAGTCCCACCTATCACCTGTCAGCTTCTCACATCATCCCCTCTCACCCAGTCCCACCTATCACCTGTCAGCTTCTCACATCATCCCCCCCTCACCCAGTCCCACCTATCACCTGTCAGCTTCTCACATCATCCCCCCCTCACGCAGTCCCACCTATCACCTGTCAGCATCTCACATCATCCACCTTCACCCAGTCCCACCTGTCACCTGTCAGCTTCTCACATCATCCCCCCTCACCCAGTCCCACCTATCACCTCTCAGCTTCTCATATCATCCCCCTTCACCCAGTCCCACCTATCACCTGTCAGCTTCTCACATCATCCCCCCTCACCAAGTCCCACCTATCACCTGTCAGCTTCTCACATCATCCACCTTCACCCAGTCCCACCTATCACCTGTCATCTTCTCACATCATCCCCCTCACCCAGTCCCACCTATCACTGTCAGCTTCTCACATCATCCCCCCTCACCCAGTCCCACCAATCACCTGTCAGCTTCTCACATCATCCCCCTCACCCAGTCCCACCTATCACCTATCAGATACTCACATCATCCACCCTCACCCAGTCCCACCTATCACCTGTCAGCTTCTCATATCATCCCCCTTCACCCAGTCCCACCTATCACCTGTCAGCATCTCCCATCATCCCCCTCACCCAGTGCCACCTATCACCTGTCAGCTTCTCACATCATCCCCCACTCACCCAGTCCCACCAATCACCTGTCAGCTTCTCACATCATCCAACCTCACCCTGTCCCAACTATCACCTGTCAGCTTCTCACATCACCCCCCCTCACCCAGTCCCACCTGTCACCTGTCAGCTTCTCACATCATCCCCCCTCACCCAGTCCCACCTATCACCTGTCAGCTTCTCCCTTCAGCCCCCTCACCCAGTCCCACCTATCACCTGTCAGCTTCTCACATCATCCCCTTTCACCCAGTCCCACCTATCACCTGTCAACCTCAAATCATCCCTCTTCACCCAGTCCCAGCTATCACCTGTCAGCTTCTGACATCATCCCCCCTCACCCAGTCCCACCTATCACCTGTCAACTTCTCAAATCATCCCCCTTCACCCAGTCCCACCTATCACCTGTCAGCTTCTCACCTCATCCCCTCTCACCCAGTCCCACCTATCACCTGTCAGCTTCTCAGATCATCCCTCCTTACCCAGTCCCACCTATCACCTGTCAGCATCTCACATCATCCCCCCTCACCCAGTCCCACCTATCACCTGTCAGCTTCTCACCTCATCCCCTCTCACCCAGTCCCACCTATCACCTGTCAGCTTCTCAGATCATCCCTCCTTACCCAGTCCCACCTATCACCTGTCAGCATCTCACATCATCCCCCCTCACCCAGTCCCACCAATCACCTGTCAGCTTCTCACATCATCCCCCCCTCACACAGTCCCACCTATCACCTGTCAGCTTCTCACAACATCCCCCCCTCACCCAGTCCCACCTATCACCTGTCAGCTTCTCACATCATCCCCCCTCACCCGGTCCCACCTATCACCTGTCAGCTTCTCCCATCATCCACCTTCACCCAGTCCAACCTATCACCTGTCAGCTTCTCACATCATCCCCCCTCACCCAGTCCCACCTATCACCTGTCACTTTCTCACATCATCCCCCTCACCCAGTACCTCCTATCACCTGTCAGCTTCTCTCATCATCCCCCCTCACCCAGTCCCACCTATCACCTGTCAGCTTCTCACATCATCCCCCCTCACCCAGTCCCACCTATCACCTGTCAGCTTCTCACATCATCCCCCTTCACCCAGTCCCACCTATCACCTGTCAGCTTCTCACATCATCGCCCCTCACCCAGTCCCACCTATCACCTGTCAGCTTCTCACATAATACCCCCTCACCCAGTCCCACCTATCACCTGTCAGCTTCTCACATCATCCCCCCCTCACCCAGTCCCACCTGTCACCTGTCAGCTTCTCACATCATCCCCTCTCACCCAGTCCCACCTATCACCTGTCAGCTTCTCACATCATCCCCCTCACCCTGTCCCACCTATCACTGTCAGCTTCTCACATCATCCCCCCTCACCCAGTCCCACCTATCACCTGTCAGCTTCTCACAACATCCCCCCCTCACCCAGTCCCACCTATCACCTGTCAGCTTTCTCCCATCATCCCCCCTCACCCAGTCCCAACCATCACCTGTCAGCTTCTCACATCATCCACCTTCACCCAGTCCCACCTATCACCTGTCAGCTTCTCATATCATCCCCCTTCACCCAGTCCCACCTATCACCTGTCTGCTTCTCACATCATCCCCCCTCACCCAGTCCCACCTATCACTGTCAGCTTCTCACATCATCCCCCCTCACCCAGTCCCACCAATCACCTGTCAGCTTCACCCATCATCCCCCTCACCCAGTCCCACCTATCACCTGTCAGCTTCTCACATCATCCACCTTCACCCAGTCCCACGTATCACCTGTCACCCTCTCACATCATCCCCCCTCACCCAGTCCCACCTATCACCTGTCAGCTTCTCACATCATCCCCCCTCACCCAGTCCCACCAATCACCTGTCAGCTTCTCACATCATCCCCCTCACCCAGTCCCACCAATCACCTGTCAGCTTCTCACATCATCCCCCTCACCCAGTCCCACCTATCACTGTCAGCTTCTCACATCATCCCCCCTCACCCAGTCCCACCAATCACCTGTCAGCTTCTCACATCATCCCCCTCACCCAGTCCCACCTATCACCTGTCAGATACTCACATCATCCACCCTCACCCAGTCCCACCTCTCACCTGTCAGCTTCTCATATCATCCCCCTTCACCCAGTCCCACCTATCACCTGTCAGCTTCTCCCATCATCCCCCTCACCCAGTCCCACCTATCACCTGTCAGCTTCTCACATCATCCACCTTCACCCAGTCCCACCTATCACCTGTCAGCTTCTCACATCATCCCCCACTCACGCAGTCCCACCAATCACCTGTCAGCTTCTCACATCATCCAACCTCACCCTGTCCCAACTATCACCTGTCAGCTTCTCACATCACCCCCCCATCACCCAGTCCCACCTGTCACCTGTCAGCTTCTCACATCATACCCCCTCACCCAGTCCCAACTCACCTGTCAGCTTCTCACATCATCCCCCCCTCACCCAGTCCCACCTGTCACCTGTCAGCTTCTGACATCATCCCCCCTCACCCAGTCCCACCTATCACCTGTCAACTTCTCAAATCATCCCCCTTCACCCAGTCCCACCTATCACCTGTCAGCTTCTCACCTCATCCCCTCTCACCCAGTCCCACCTATCACCTGTCAGCTTCTCAGATCATCCCTCCTTACCCAGTCCCACCTATCACCTGTCAGCATCTCACATCATCCCCCCTCACCCAGTCCCACCTATCACCTGTCAGCTTCTCACCTCATCCCCTCTCACCCAGTCCCACCTATCACCTGTCAGCTTCTCAGATCATCCCTCCTTACCCAGTCCCACCTATCACCTGTCAGCATCTCACATCATCCCCCCTCACCCAGTCCCACCAATCACCTGTCAGCTTCTCACATCATCCCCCCCTCACACAGTCCCACCTATCACCTGTCAGCTTCTCACAACATCCCCCCCTCACCCAGTCCCACCTATCACCTGTCAGCTTCTCACATCATCCCCCCTCACCCGGTCCCACCTATCACCTGTCAGCTTCTCCCATCATCCACCTTCACCCAGTCCAACCTATCACCTGTCAGCTTCTCACATCATCCCCCCTCACCCAGTCCCACCTATCACCTGTCACTTTCTCACATCATCCCCCTCACCCAGTACCTCCTATCACCTGTCAGCTTCTCTCATCATCCCCCCTCACCCAGTCCCACCTATCACCTGTCAGCTTCTCACATCATCCCCCCTCACCCAGTCCCACCTATCACCTGTCAGCTTCTCACATCATCCCCCTTCACCCAGTCCCACCTATCACCTGTCAGCTTCTCACATCATCGCCCCTCACCCAGTCCCACCTATCACCTGTCAGCTTCTCACATAATACCCCCTCACCCAGTCCCACCTATCACCTGTCAGCTTCTCACATCATCCCCCCCTCACCCAGTCCCACCTGTCACCTGTCAGCTTCTCACATCATCCCCTCTCACCCAGTCCCACCTATCACCTGTCAGCTTCTCACATCATCCCCCTCACCCTGTCCCACCTATCACTGTCAGCTTCTCACATCATCCCCCCTCACCCAGTCCCACCTATCACCTGTCAGCTTCTCACAACATCCCCCCCTCACCCAGTCCCACCTATCACCTGTCAGCTTTCTCCCATCATCCCCCCTCACCCAGTCCCAACCATCACCTGTCAGCTTCTCACATCATCCACCTTCACCCAGTCCCACCTATCACCTGTCAGCTTCTCATATCATCCCCCTTCACCCAGTCCCACCTATCACCTGTCTGCTTCTCACATCATCCCCCCTCACCCAGTCCCACCTATCACTGTCAGCTTCTCACATCATCCCCCCTCACCCAGTCCCACCAATCACCTGTCAGCTTCACCCATCATCCCCCTCACCCAGTCCCACCTATCACCTGTCAGCTTCTCACATCATCCACCTTCACCCAGTCCCACGTATCACCTGTCACCCTCTCACATCATCCCCCCTCACCCAGTCCCACCTATCACCTGTCAGCTTCTCACATCATCCCCCCTCACCCAGTCCCACCAATCACCTGTCAGCTTCTCACATCATCCCCCTCACCCAGTCCCACCAATCACCTGTCAGCTTCTCACATCATCCCCCTCACCCAGTCCCACCTATCACTGTCAGCTTCTCACATCATCCCCCCTCACCCAGTCCCACCAATCACCTGTCAGCTTCTCACATCATCCCCCTCACCCAGTCCCACCTATCACCTGTCAGATACTCACATCATCCACCCTCACCCAGTCCCACCTCTCACCTGTCAGCTTCTCATATCATCCCCCTTCACCCAGTCCCACCTATCACCTGTCAGCTTCTCCCATCATCCCCCTCACCCAGTCCCACCTATCACCTGTCAGCTTCTCACATCATCCACCTTCACCCAGTCCCACCTATCACCTGTCAGCTTCTCACATCATCCCCCACTCACGCAGTCCCACCAATCACCTGTCAGCTTCTCACATCATCCAACCTCACCCTGTCCCAACTATCACCTGTCAGCTTCTCACATCACCCCCCCATCACCCAGTCCCACCTGTCACCTGTCAGCTTCTCACATCATCCCCCCTCACCCAGTCCCACCTATCACCTGTCAGCTTCTCACATCATCCCCCCCTCACCCAGTCCCACCTGTCACCTGTCAGCTTCTCACATCATCCCCCCTCACCCAGTCCCACCTATCACCTGTCAGCTTCTCCCTTCATCCCCCTCTCCCAGTCCCACCTATCACCTGTCAGCTTCTCACATCATCCACCTTCACCCAGTCCCACCTATCACCTGTCATCTTCTCACATCATCCCCCTCACCCAGTCCCACCTATCACTGTCAGCTTCTCACATCATCCCCCCTCACCCAGTCCCACCAATCACCTGTCAGCATCTCCCATCATCCCCCTCACCCAGTCCCACCTATCACCTGTCAGCTTCTCACATCATCCACCTTCACCCAGTCCCACCTATCACCTTTCATCTTCTCACATCATCCCCCTCACCCAGTACCACCTATCACTGTCAGCTTCTCACATCATCCCCCCTCACCCAGTCCCACCAATCACCCGTCAGCTTCTCACATCATCCCCCTCACCCAGTCCCACCTATCACCTGTCCGATACTCACATCATCCACCCTCACCCAGTCCCACCTATCACCTGTCAGCTTCTCACATCATCCACCTTCACCCAGTCCCACCTATCACCTGTCAGCTTCTCACATCATCCCCCCCTCACCCAGTCCCACCAATCACCTGTCAGCTTCACATCATCCACCCTCACCCAGTCCCACCTATCACCTGTCAGCTTCTCCCATCATCCCCCTCACCCAGTCCCACCTATCACCTGTCAGCTTCTCACATCATCCACCTTCACCCAGTCCCACCTATCACCTGTCATCTACTCACATCATCCCCCCCTCACCCAGTCCCACCAATCACCTGTCAGCTTCACATCATCCAACCTCACCCTGTCCCAACTATCACCTGTCAGCTTTTCACATCACCCCCCCCCCCCTCACCCGGTCCCACCTGTCACCTGTCAGCTTCTCACATCATCCCCCCTCACCCAGTCCCACCTATCACCTGTCAGCTTCTCCCTTCATCCTCTTTCACCCAGTCCCACCTATCACCTGTCAGCTTCTCACATCATCCCCCCTCACCCAGTCCCACCTATCACCTGTCAGCTTCTCACATCATCCCCCCTCACCCAGTCCCAACTATCACCTGTCAGCTTCTCACATCATCCCCCACTCACCCAGTCCCACCTGTCACCTGTCAGCTTCTCACATCAGCCCCCCTCACCCAGTCCCACCTATCACCTGTCAGCTTCTCACATCATCCCCTCTCACCCAGTCCCACCTATCACCTGTCAGCTTCTCACATCATCCCCCCCTCACCCAGTCCCACCTATCACCTGTCAGCTTCTCACATCATCCCCCCTCACCCAGGCCCAACTATCACCTGTCAGCTTCTCACATCATCCCCCCCTCACCCAGTCCCACCTGTCACCTGTTAGCTTCTCACATCATCCCCTCTCACCCAGTCCCACCTATCACCTGTCAGCTTCTCACATCATCCCCCCCTCACCCAGTCCCACCTATCACCTGTCAGCTTCTCACATCATCCCCCCTCACCCAGGCCCAACTATCACCTGTCAGCTTCTCACATCATCCCCCCCTCACCCAGTCCCACCTGTCACCTGTTAGCTTCTCACATCATCCCCCCTCACCCAGTCCCACCTATCACCTGTCAGCTTCTCCCATCATCCCCCTCACCCAGTCCCACCTATCACCTGTCAGCCTCTCCAATCATCACCCCTCACCCAGTCCCACCTATCCCCTGTCAGCTTCTCACATCATCCCCCCTCACCCAGTCCCACCTATCACCTGTCAGCTTCTCACATCATCCCCCCCTCACCCAGTCCCACCTATCACCTGTCAGCTTCTCACATCATCCCCCTCACCCAGTCCCACCAATCACCTGACAGCTTCTCACATCATCCCCCCCCTCACCCAGTCCCACATATCACCTGTCAGCTTCTCACATCATCCCCATCACCCAGTCCCACCTATCACCTGTCAGCTTCTC
The DNA here is from genome assembly GCF_030144855.1 of Hypanus sabinus. NCBI lineage: Eukaryota > Metazoa > Chordata > Chondrichthyes > Myliobatiformes > Dasyatidae > Hypanus > Hypanus sabinus. The sequence goes on from NW_026781369.1 coordinate 91,726, forward strand.
ACATCATCCCCTCTCACCCAGTCCCACCTATCACCTGTCAGCCTCTCCAATCATCACCCCTCACCCAGTCCCACCTATCACCTGTCAGCTTCTGACATCATCCCCCCCTCACCCAGTCCCACCTATCACCTGTCAGCTTCTCACATCATCCCCTCTCACCCAGTCCCACCTATCACCTGTCAGCCTCTCCAATCATCACCCCTCACCCAGTCCCACCTATCCCCTGTCAACTTCTCACATCATCCCCCCTCACCCAGTCCCAGCTATCACCTGTCAGCTTCTCACATCATCCCCCCTCACCCAGTCCCACCTGTCCCCTGTCAGCTTCTCACAGCATCCCCCACTCACCCAGTCCCACCTGTCACCTGTCAGCTTCTCACATCATCCCCCCCTCACCCAGTCCCACCTGTCACCTGTCAGCTTCTCACATCATCCCCCCTCACCCAGTCCCACCTATCACCTGTCAGCTTCTCACATCATCCCTCCTTACCCAGTCCCACCTATCACCTGTCAGCTTCTCACATCATCCACCTTCACCCAGTCCCACCTATCACCTGTCAGCTTCTCACATCATCCCCCACTCACCCAGTCCCACCAATCACCTGTCAGCTTCTCACATCATCCAACCTCACCCTGTCCCAACTATCACCTGTCAGCTTCTCACATCACCCCCCCTCACCCAGTCCCACCTGTCACCTGTCAGCTTCTCACATCATCCCCCCTCACCCAGTCCCACCTATCACCTGTCAGCTTCTCCCTTCATCCCCCTCACCCAGTCCCACCTATCACCTGTCAGCTTCTCACATCATCCCCTTTCCCCAGTCCCACCTATCACCGGTCAGCTTCTCAAATCATCCCTCTTCACCCAGTCCCAGCTATCACCTGTCAGCTTCTCACATCATCCCCTTTCACCCAGTCCCACCTATCACCTGTCAGCTTCTCACATCATCCCCTTTCACCCAGTCCCACCTATCACCTGTCAGCTTCTCAAATCATCCCTCTTCACCCAGTCCCAGCTATCACCTGTCAGCTTCTCACATCATCCCCCCTCACCCAGTCCCACCTATCACCTGTCAGCTTCTCACATCATCCCCTTTCACCCAGTCCCACCTATCACCTGTCAGCTTCTCAAATCATCCCTCTTCACCCAGTCCCACCTATCACCTGTCAGCTTCTCAAATCATCCCTCTTCACCCTGTCCCAGATATCACCTGTCAGCTTCTCCCATCATCCCTCCTCACCCAGTCCCAACCATCACCTGTCAGCTTCTCACATCATCCACCTTCACCCAGTCCCACCTATCACCTGTCAGCTTCTCATATCATCCCCCTTCACCCAGTCCCACCTATCACCTGTCATCTTCTCACATCATCCCCCTCACCCAGTCCCACCTATCACCTGTCAGCTTCTCACATCATCCCCCTCACCCAGTCCCCACCAATCACCTGTCAGCTTCTCACATCATCCCCCTCACCCAGTCCCACCTATCACTGTCAGCTTCTCACATCTTCCCCCCTCACCCAGTCCCACCAATCACCTGTCAGCTTCTCACATCATCACCCTCACCCAGTCCCACCTATCACCTGTCAGCTTCTCCCATCATCCCCCTCACCCAGTCCCACCTATCACCTGTCAGCTTCTCACATCATCCACCTTCACCCAGTCCCACTTATCACCTGTCAGCTTCTCACATCATCCCCCACTCACCCAGTCCCACCTATCACCTGTCAGCTTCTCACATCATCCCCCACTCACGCAGTCCCACCAATCACCTGTCAGCTTCACATCATCCACCCTCACCCAGTCCCACCTATCACCTGTCAGCTTCTCCCATCATCCCCCCTCACCCAGTCCCACCTATCACCTGTCAGCTTCTCACATCATCCACCTTCACCCAGTCCCCACCTATCACCTGTCATCTTCTCACATCATCCCCCCCACACCCAGTCCCACCAATCACCTGTCAGCTTCACATCATCCAACCTCACCCTGTCCCAAATATCACCTGTCAGCTTCTCACATCACCCCCCCCCTCACCCAGTCCCACCTGTCACCTGTCAGCTTCTCACATCATCCCCCCTCACCCAGTCCCAACTATCACCTGTCAGCTTCTCACATCATCCCCCACTCACCCAGTCCCACCTGTCACCTGTCAACTTCTCACATCAGCCCCCCTCACCCAGTCCCACCCACCCTATCACACCTGTCAGCTTCACCCATCATCCCCCTCACCCAGTCCCACCTATCACCTGTCAGCTTCTGACATCATCCCCCCTCACCCAGTCCCACCTATCACATGTCAGCTTCTCACATCATCCCCTCTCACCCAGTCCCACCTATCACCTGTCAGCTTCTCACATCATCCCCCCCTCACCCAGTCCCACCTATCACCTGTCAGCTTCTCACATCATCCCCCCTCACCCAGGCCCAACTATCACCTGTCAGCTTCTCACATCATCCCCCCCTCACCCAGTCCCACCTGTCACCTGTTAGCTTCTCACATCATCCCCCCTCACCCAGTCCCACCTCTCACCTGTCAGCTTCTCCCATCATCCCCCTCACCCAGTCCCACCTATCACCTGTCAGCCTCTCCAATCATCACCCCTCACCCAGTCCCACCTATCCCCTGTCAGCTTCTCACATCATCCCCCCTCACCCAGTCCCACCTATCACCTCAGCTTCTCACATCATCCCCCCCTCACCCAGTCTCACCTATCACCTGTCAGCTTCTCACATCATCCCCCTCACCCAGTCCCACCAATCACCTGTCAGCTTCTCACATCAGCTTCTCACATCATCCCCTCCCTCACCCAGTCCCACCTATCACCTGTCAGCTTCTCACATCATCCCCCTCACCCAGTCCCACCAATCACCTGTCAGCTTCTCACATCATCCCCCCCTCACCCAGTCCCACCAATCACCTGTCAGCTGCTCCCATCATCCCCATCACCCAGTCCCACCTATCACCTGTCAGCTTCTGACATCATCCCCCCTCACCCAGTCCCACCTATCACCTGTCAGCTTCTCACATCATCCCCTCTCACCCAGTCCCACCTATCACCTGTCAGCCTCTCCAATCATCACCCCTCACCCAGTCCCACCTATCCCCTGTCAACTTCTCACATCATCCCCCCTCACCCAGTCCCACCTATCACCTGTCAGCTTCTCACATCATCCCCCCTCACCCAGTCCCACCTGTCCCCTGTCAGCTTCTCACATCATCCCCCCTCACCCAGTCCCACCTGTCACCTGTCAGCTTCTCACATCATCCCCCCTCACCCAGTCCCACCTATCACCTGTCAGCTTCTCACATCATCCCTCCTTACCCAGTCCCACCTATCACCTGTCAGCTTCTCACATCATCCCCCCTCACCCAGTCCCACCTATCACCTGTCAGCTTCTCATATCATCCCCCTTCACCCAGTCCGACCTATCACCAGTCAGCTTCTCCCATCATCCCCCTCACCCAGTCCCACCTATCACCTGTCATCTTCTCACATCATCCCCCTCACCCAGTCCCACCTTTCACTGTCAGCTTCTCACATCATCCCCCCTCACCCAGTCCCACCAATCACCTGTCAGCTTCTCACATCATCCCCCTCACCCAGTCCCACCTATCACCTATCAGATACTCACATCATCCACCCTCACCCATTCCCACCTATCACCTGTCAGCTTCTCATATCAACCCCCTTCACCCAGTCCCACCTATCACCTGTCAGCATCTCCCATCATCCCCCTCACCCAGTGCCACCTATCACCTGTCAGCTTCTCACATCATCCACCTTCACCCAGTCCCACCTATCACCTGTCAGCTTCTCACATCATCCCCCACTCACCCAGTCCCACCAATCACCTGTCAGCTTCTCACATCATCCAACCTCACCCTGTCCCAACTATCACCTGTCAGCTTCTCACATCACCCCCCCTCACCCAGTCCCACCTGTCACCTGTCAGCTTCTCACATCATCCCCCCTCACCCAGTCCCACCTATCACCTGTCAGCTTCTCCCTTCATCCCCCTCACCCAGTCCCACCTATCACCTGTCAGCTTCTCACATCATCCCCTTTCACCCAGTCCCACCTATCACCTGTCAGCTTCTCAAATCATCCCTCTTCACCCAGTCCCAGCTATCACCTGTCAGCTTCTCACATCATCCCCTTTCACCCAGTCCCACCTATCACCTGTCAGCTTCTCACATCATCCCCTTTCACCCAGTCCCACCTATCACCTGTCAGCTTCTCAAATCATCCCTCTTCACCCAGTCCCAGCTATCACCTGTCAGCTTCTCACATCATCCCCCTCACCCAGTCCCACCTATCACCTGTCAGCTTCTCACATCATCCCCTTTCACCCAGTCCCACCTATCACCTGTCAGCTTCTCAAATCATCCCTCTTCACCCAGTCCCACCTATCACCTGTCAGCTTCTCAAATCATCCCTCTTCACCCTGTCCCAGATATCACCTGTCAGCTTCTCCCATCATCCCTCCTCACCCCAGTCCCAACCATCACCTGTCAGCTTCTCACATCATCCACCTTCACCCAGTCCCACCTATCACCTGTCAGCTTCTCATATCATCCCCCTTCACCCAGTCCCACCTATCACCTGTCAGCTTCTCACATCATCCCCCCTCACCAAGTCCCACCTATCACTTGTCAGCTTCTCACATCATCCACCTTCACCCAGTCCCACCTATCACCTGTCATCTTCTCACATCATCCCCCTCACCCAGTCCCACCTATCACTGTCAGCTTCTCACATCATCCCCCCTCACCCAGTCCCACCAATCACCTGTCAGCTTCTCCCATCATCCCCCTCACCCAGTCCCACCTATCACCTGTCAGCTTCTCACATCATCCACCTTCACCCAGTCCCAAGTATCACCTGTCACCCTCTCACATCATCCCCCCTCACCCAGTCCCACCTATCACCTGTCAGCTTCTCACATCATCCCCCCTCACCCAGTCCCACCAATCACCTGTCAGCTTCTCACATCATCCCCCTCACCCAGTCCCACCAATCACCTGTCAGCTTCTCACATCATCCCCCTCACCCAGTCCCACCTATCACTGTCAGCTTCTCACATCATCCCCCCTCACCCAGTCCCACCAATCACCTGTCAGTTTCTCACATCATCCCCCTCACCCAGTCCCACCTATCACCTGTCAGATACTCACATCATCCACCCTCACCCAGTCCCACCTCTCACCTGTCAGCTTCTCATATCATCCCCCTTCACCCAGTCCCACCTATCACCTGTCAGCTTCTCCCATCATCCCCCTCACCCAGTCCCACCTATCACCTGTCAGCTTCTCACATCATCCACCTTCACCCAGTCCAACCTATCACCTGTCAGCTTCTCACATCATCCCCCACTCACGCAGGTCCCACCAATCACCTGTCAGCTTCTCACATCATCCAACCTCACCCTGTCCCAACTATCACCTGTCAGCTTCTCACATCACCCCCCCATCACCCAGTCCCACCTGTCACCTGTCAGCTTCTCACATCATACCCCCTCACCCAGTCCCAACGATCACCTGTCAGCTTCTCACATCATCCCCCCTCACCCAGTCCCACCTGTCACCTGTCAGCTTCTCCCATCATCCCCCTCACCCAGTCCCACCTGTCACCTGTCAGCTTCTCACATCATCCCCCCTCACCCAGTCCCACCTATCACCTGTCAGCTTCTCCCTTCATCCCCTCACCCAGTCCCACCTGTCACCTGTCAGCTTCTCACATCATACCCCCTCACCCAGTCCCAACTATCACCTGTCAGCTTCTCACATCATCCCCCCCCTCACCCAGTCCCACCTGTCACCTGTCAGCTTCTCACATCATCCCCCCTCACCCAGTCCCACCTATCACCTGTCAGCTTCTCCCTTCATCGTCTTTCACCCAGTCCCACCTATCACCTGTCAGCTTCTCAAATAATCCCTCTTCACCCAGTCCCAGCTATCACCTGTCAGCTTCTCACATCATCCCCCCTCACCCAGTCCCACCTATCACCTGTCAGCTTCTCACATCATCCACCTTCACCCAGTCCCACCTATCACCTGTCAGCTTCTCACATCATCCCCCCCTCACCCAGTCCCACCAATCACCTGTCAGCTTCTCACATCATCCAACCTCACCCTGTCCCAACTATCACCTGTCAGCTTCTCACATCACCCCCCCCCTCACCCAGTCCCACCTATCACCTGTCAGCTTCTCACATCATCCCCCCCTCACCCAGTGCCAACTATCACCTGTCAGCTTCTCACATCATCCCCCCCTCACCCAGTCCCACCTGTCACCTGTCAGCTTCTCACATCATCCCCCCTCACCCAGTCCCACCTATCACCTGTCAGCTTCTCCCATCATCCCCCTCACCCAGTCCCACCTATCACCTGTCAGCTTCTGACATCATCCCCCCCTCACCCAGTCCCACCTATCACCTGTCAGCTCATTCATCATCCCCCCTCACCCAGTCCCGCCTATCACCTGTCAGCTTCTCAGATCATCCCCCCCTCACCCATTGCCACCTATCACCTGTCAGCTCATTCATCATCCCCGCTCACCCAGTCCCGCCTATCACCTGTCAGCTTCTCAGATCATCCCCCCCTCACCCATTCCCACCGATCACCTGTCAGCTTCTCCCATCATCCCCCTCACCCAGTCCCACCGATCACCTGTCAGCTTCTCAAATCATCCCCCCTCACCCAGTCCCAGCTATCACCTGTCAGCTTCTCACATCATCCCCTCTCACCCAGTCCCACCTATCACCTGTCAGCTTCTCACATCATCCCCTCTCACCCAGTCCCACCTATCACCTGTCAGCTTCTCAGATCATCCCTCCTTACCCAGTCCCAGCTATCACCTGTCAGCATCTCACGTCATCCCCCCTCACCCAGTCCCACCAATCACCTGTCAGCTTCTCACATCATCCCCCCCTCACACAGTCCCACCTATCACCTGTCAGCTTCTCACATCATCCCCCCTCACCCGGTCCCACCTATCACCTGTCAGCTTCTCCCATCATCCCCCCTCACCCAGTCCCAACCATCACCTGTCAGCTTCTCACATCATCCACCTTCACCCAGTCCCACCTATCACCAGTCATCTTCTCACATCATCCCCCTCACCCTGTCCCACCTATCACTGTCAGCTTCTCACATCATCCCCCCTCACCCAGTCCCACCTATCACCTGTCAGCTTCTCACATCATCCACCTTCACCCAGTCCCACCTATCACCTGTCATCTTCACATCATCCCCCTCACCCAGTCCCACCTATCACTGTCAGCTTCTCACATCATCCCCCCTCACCCAGTCCCACATATCACCTGTCAGCTTCTCACATCATCCCCCCTCACCCAGTCCCACCTATCACCTGTCAGCTTCTCACATCATCCCCCTCACCCAGTCCCACCTATCACCTGTCAGATACTCACATCATCCACCCTCACCCAGTCCCACCTATCACCCGTCAGCTTCTCATATCATCCCCCTTCACCCAGTCCCACCTCTCACCTGTCAGCTTCTCCCATCATCCCCCTCACCCAGTGCCACCTATCACCTGTCAGCTTCTCACATCATCCACCTTCACCCAGTCCCACCTATCACCTGTCAGCTTCTCACATCATCCCCCACTCACCCAGTCCCACCAATCACCTGTCAGCTTCTCACATCATCCAACCTCACCCTGTCCCAACTATCACCTGTCAGCTTCTCACATCACCCCCCCTCACCCAGTCCCACCTGTCACCTGTCAGCTTCTCACATCATCCCCCCTCACCCAGTCCCACCTATCACCTGTCAGCTTCTCCCTTCATCACCCTCACCCAGTCCCACCTATCACCTGTCAGCTTCTCACATCATCCCCTTTCACCCAGTCCCACCTATCACCTGTCAGCTTCTCAAATCATCCCTCTTCACCCAGTCCCAGCTATCACCTGTCAGCTTCTCACATCATCCAACCTCACCCTGTCCCAACTATCACCTGTCAGCTTCTCACATCACCCCCCCTCACCCAGTCCCACCTGTCACCTGTCAGCATCTCACATCATCCCCCTCACCCAGTCCCACCTATCACCTGTCAGCTTCTCACCTCATCCCCTCTCACCCAGTCCCACCAATCACCTGTCAGCTTCTCACATCATCCAACCTCACCCTGTCCCAACTATCACCTGTCAGCTTCTCACATCACCCCCCCTCACCCAGTCCCACCTGTCACCTGTCAGCATCTCACATCATCCCCCCTCACCCAGTCCCACCTATCACCTGTCAGCTTCTCACCTCATCCCCTCTCACCCAGTCCCACCTGTCACCTGTCAGCTTCTCACATCATCCCCCCCTCACACAGTCCCACCTATCACCTGTCAGCTTCTCACAACATCCCCCCCTCACCCAGTCCCACCTATCACCTGTCAGCTTCTCACATCATCCCCCCTCACCCAGTCCCACCTATCACCTGTCAGCTTCTCCCATCATCCCCCCTCACCCAGTCCCAACCATCACCTGTCAGCTTCTCACATCATCCACATTCACCCAGTCCCACCTGTCACCTGTCAGCTTCTCACATCATCCCCCCTCTCCCAGTCCCACCTATCACCTCTCAGCTTCTCATATCATCCCCCTTCACCCAGTCCCACCTATCACCTGTCAGCTTCTCACATCATCCCCCCTCACCAAGTCCCACCTATCACCTGTCAGCTTCTCACATCATCCACCTTCACACAGTCCCACCTATCACCTGTCATCTTCTCACATCATCCCCCTCACCCAGTCCCACCTATCACTGTCAGCTTCTCACATCATCCCCCCTCACCCAGTCCCACCAATCACCTGTCAGCTTCTCATATCATCCCCCTTCACCAAGTCCCACCTATCACCTGTCAGCTTCTCACATCATCCACCTTCACCCAGTCCCACCTATCACCTGTCATCTTCTCACATCATCCCCCTCACCCAGTCCCACCTATCACTGTCAGCTTCTCACATCATCCCCCCTCACCCAGTCCCACCAATCACCTGTCAGCTTCTCACATCATCCCCCTCACCCAGTCCCACCTATCACCTATCAGATACTCACATCATCCACCCTCACCCAGTCCCACCTATCACCTGTCAGCTTCTCATATCATCCCCCTTCACCCAGTCCCACCTATCACCTGTCAGCATCTCCCATCATCCCCCTCACCCAGTGCCACCTCACCTGTCAGCTTCTCACATCATCCACCTTCACCCAGTCCCACCAATCACCTGTCAGCTTCTCACATCATCCAACCTCACCCTGTCCCCAACTATCACCTGTCAGCTTCTCACATCACCCCCCTCACCCAGTCCCAGCTATCACCTGTCAGCTTCTCACATCATCCCCCCTCACCCAGTCCCACCTATCACCTGTCAGCTTCTCCCATCATCCCCCTTCACCCAGTCCCAACCATCACCTGTCAGCTTCTCACATCATCCACCTTCACACAGTCCCACCTATCACCTGTCAGCTTCTCATATCATCCCCCTTCACCCAGTCCCACCTATCACCTGTCAGCTTCTCACATCATCCCCCCTCACCAAGTCCCACCTATCACCTGTCAGCTTCTCACATCATCCACCTTCACCCAGTCCCACCTATCACCTGTCATCTTCTCACATCATCCCCCTCACCCAGTCCCACCTATCACCTGTCAGCTTCTCACATCATGCCCCCTCACCCAGTCCCACCAATCACCTGTCAGCTTCTCACATCATCCCCCTCACCCAGTCCCACCAATCACCTGTCAGCTTCTCACATCATCCCCCTCACCCAGTCCCACCTATCAGTCAGCTTCTCACATCATCCCCCCTCACCCAGTCCCACCAATCACCTGTCAGCTTCTCACATCATCCCCCTCACGCAGTCCCACCTATCACCTGTCAGATACTCACATCATCCACCCTCACCCAGTCCCACCTCTCACCTGTCAGCTTCTCATATCATCCCCCTTCACCCAGTCCCACCTATCACCTGTCAGCTTCTCCCATCATCCCCCTCACCCAGTCCCACCTATCACCTGTCAGCTTCTCACATCATCCACCTTCACCCAGTCCCACCTATCACCTGTCAGCTTCTCACATCATCCCCCACTCACGCAGTCCCACCAATCACCTGTCAGCTTCTCACATCATCCCCCCTCACCCAGTCCCAACTATCACCTGTCAGCTTCTCACATCATCCAACCTCACCCTGTCCCAACTATCACCTGTCAGCTTCTCACATCACCCCCCCATCACCCAGTCCCACCTGTCACCTGTCAGCTTCTCACATCATCCAACCTCACCCTGTCCCAACTATCACCTGTCAGCTTCTCACATCACCCCCCCATCACCCAGTCCCACCTGTCACCTGTCAGCTTCTCACATCATACCCCCTCACCCAGTCCCAACTATCACCTGTCAGCTTCTCACATCATCCCCCCCTCACCCAGTCCCACCTGTCACCTGTCAGCTTCTCACATCATCCCCCCTCACCCAGTCCCACCTATCACCTGTCAGCTTCTCCCTTCATCCCCCTCACCCAGTCCCACCTATCACCTGTCAGCTTCTCACATCATACCCCCTCACCCAGTCCCAACTATCACCTGTCAGCTTCTCATATCATCCCCCCCTCACCCAGTCCCACCTGTCACCTGTCAGCTTCTCACATCATCCCCCCTCACCCAGTCCCACCTATCACCTGTCAGCTTCTCCCTTCATCCTCTTTCACCCAGTCCCACCTATCACCTGTCAGCTTCTCAAATCATCCCTCTTCACCCAGTCCCAGCTATCACCTGTCAGCTTCTCACATCATCCCCCCTCACCCAGTCCCACCTATCACCTGTCAGCTTCTCACATCATCCACCTTCACCCAGTCCCACCTATCACCTGTCAGCTTCTCACATCATCCCCCCCTCACCCAGTCCCACCAATCACCTGTCAGCTTCTCACATCATCCAACCTCACCCTGTCCCAACTATCACCTGTCAGCTTCTCACATCACCCCCCCCCTCACCCAGTCCCACCTGTCACCTGTCAGCTTCTCACATCATCCCCCCTCACCCAGTCCCAACAATCACCTGTCAGCTTCTCACATCATCCCCCCTCACCCAGTCCCACCTATCACCTGTCAGCTTCTCACATCATCCCCCCTCACCCAGTCCCAACAATCACCTGTCAGCTTCTCACATCATCCCCCTCACCCAGTCCCACCTGTCACCTGTCAGCTTCTCACATCATCCCCCCTCACCCAGTCCCACCTATCACCTGTCAGCTTCTCCCATCATCCCCCTCACCCAGTCCCACCTATCACCTGTCAGCTTCTGACATCATCCCCCCTCACCCATTCCCACCTATAACCTGTCAGCTTCTCACATCATCCCCTCTCACCCAGTCCCACCTATCACCTGTCAGCTTCTCACATCATCCCCTTTCACCCAGTCCCAACTATCACCTGTCAGCTTCTCACATCATCCCCCCTCACCCAGTCCCACCAATCACCTGTCAGCTTCTCACATCATCCAACCTCACCCTGTCCCAACTATCACCTGTCAGCTTCTCACATCACCCCCCCCTCACCCAGTCCCACCTGTCACCTGTCAGCTTCTCACATCATCCCCCCTCACCCAGTCCCAACTATCACCTGTCAGCTTCTCACATCATCCCCCCCTCACCCAGTCCCACCAATCACCTGTCAGCTTCTCACATCATCCAACCTCACCCTGTCCCAACTATCACCTGTCAGCTTCTCACATCACCCCCCCCCCTCACCCAGTCCCACCTGTCACCTGTCAGCTTCTCACATCATCCCCCCTCACCCAGTCCCAACTATCACCTGTCAGCTTCTCACATCATCCCCCCTCACCAAGTCCCACCAATCACCTGTCAGCTTCTCACATCATCCCCTTTCACCCAGTCCCACATATCACCTGTCAGCTTCTCACATCATCCCCTCTCACCCAGTCCCACCTATCACCTGTCAGCTTCTCACCTCATCCCCTCTCACCCAGTCCCACCTGTCACCTGTCAGCTTCTCAGATCATCCCTCCTTACCCAGTCCCACCTATCACCTGTCAGCATCTCACATCATCCCCCCCTCACACAGTCCCACCTATCACCTGTCAGCTTCTCACAACATCCCCCCCTCACCCAGTCCCACCTATCACCTGTCAGCTTCTCACATCATCCCCCCTCACCCAGTCCCACCTATCACCTGTCAGCTTCTCCCATCATCCCCCCTCACCCAGTCCCAACCATCACCTGTCAGCTTCTCACATCATCCACCTTCACCCAGTCCCACCTGTCACCTGTCAGCTTCTCACATCATCCCCCCTCACCCAGTCCCACCTATCACCTCTCAGCTTCTCATATCATCCCCCTTCACCCAGTCCCACCTATCACCTGTCAGCTTCTCACATCATCCCCCCTCACCAAGTCCCACCTATCACCTGTCAGCTTCTCACATCATCCACCTTCACCCAGTCCCACCTATCACCTGTCATCTTCTCACATCATCCCCCTCACCCAGTCCCACCTATCACTGTCAGCTTCTCACATCATCCCCCCTCACCCAGTCCCACCAATCACCTGTCAGCTTCTCACATCATCCACCTTCACCCAGTCCCACCTATCACCTGTCATCTTCTCACATCATCCCCCTCACCCAGTCCCACCTATCACTGTCAGCTTCTCACATCATCCCCCCTTCACCCAGTCCCACCTATCACCTGTCAGCTTCTCACATCATCCCCCCTCACCAAGTCCCACCAATCACCTGTCAGCTTCTCACATCATCCAACCTCACCCTGTCCCAACTATCAACTGTCAGCTTCTCACATCACCCCCCCTCACCCAGTCCCACCTGTCACCTGTCAGCTTCTCACATCATCCCCCCTCACCCAGTCCCACCTATCACCTGTCAGCTTCTCCCTTCATCCCCCTCACCCAGTCCCACCTATCACCTGTCAGCTTCTCACATCATCCACTTTCACCCAGTCCCACCTATTACCTGTCAGCTTCTCAAATCATCCCTCTTCACCCAGTCCCAGCTATCACCTGTCAGCTTCTCACATCATCCCCCCTCACCCAGTCCCACATATCACCTGTCAGCTTCTCCCATCATCCCCCCTCACCCAGTCCCAACCATCACCTGTCAGCTTCTCACATCATCCACCTTCACCCAGTCCCACCTATCACCTGTCAGCTTCTCATATCATCCCCCTTCACCCAGTCCCACCTATCACCTGTCAGCTTCTCACATCATCCCCCCTCACCAAATCCCACCTATCACCTGTCAGCTTCTCACATCATCCACCTTCACCCAGTCCCACCTATCACCTGTCAGCTTCTCCCATCATCCCCCTCACCCAGTCCCACCTATCACCTGTCAGCTTCTCACATCATCCACCTTCACCCAATCCCACCTGTCAGATTCTCACATCATCCCCCACTCACGCAGTCCCACCAATCACCTGTCAGCTTCTCACATCATCCAACCTCACCCTGTCCCAACTATCACCTGTCAGCTTCTCACATCACCCCCCCATCACCCAGTCCCACCTGTCACCTGTCAGCTTCTCACATTATACCCCCTCACCCAGTCCCAACTATCACCTGTCAGCTTCTCACATCATCCCCCCCTCACCCAGTCCCACCTGTCACCTGTCAGCATCTCACATCATCCCCCCTCACCCAGTCCCACCTATCACCTGTCAGCTTCTCCCTTCATCCCCCTCACCCAGTCCCACCTATCACCTGTCAGCTTCTCACATCATACCCCCTCACCCAGTCCCAACTATCACCTGTCAGCTTCTCACATCATCCTCCCCTCACCCAGTCCCACCTGTCACCTGTCAGCTTCTCACATCATCCCCCCTCACCCAGTCCCACCTATCACCTGTCAGCTTCTCACTTCATCCTCTTTCACCCAGTCCCACCTATCACCTGTCAGCTTCTCAAATCATCCCTCTTCACCCAGTCCCAGCTATCACCTGTCAGCTTCTCACATCATCCCCCCTCACCCAGTCCCACCTATCACCTGTCAGCTTCTCACATCATCCACCTTCACCCAGTCCCACCTATCACCTGTCAGCTTCTCACATCATCCCCCCCTCACCCAGTCCCACCAATCACCTGTCAGCTTCTCACATCATCCAACCTCACCCTGTCCCAACTATCACCTGTCAGCTTCTCACATCACCCCCCACCTCACCCAGTCCCACCTGTCACCTGTCAGCTTCTCACATCATCCCCCCTCACCCAGTCCCAACTATCACCTGTCAGCTTCTCACATCATCCCACCTCACCCAGTCCCACCTATCACCTGTCAGCTTCTCCCATCATCCCCCTCACCCCGTCCCACCTATCACCTGTCAGCTTCTGACATCATCCGCCCTCACCCAGTCCCACCTATCACCTGTCAGCTTCTCACATCATCCCCTCTCACCCAGTCCCACCTATCACCTGTCAGCTTCTCACATCATCCCCTCTCACCCAGTCCCACCAATCACCTGTCAGCTTCTCACATCATCCCCTCTCACCCAATCCCACATATCACCTGTCAGCTTCTCACATCATCCCCCCCTCACCTAATCCCACCTGTCACCTGTCAGCTTCTCACATCATCCCCCCCTCACCCAGTCCCACCTGTCACCTGTCAGCTTCTCAGATCATCCCCCCTCACCCAGTCCCACCTATCACCTGTCAGCTTCTCCCATCATCCCCCTCACCCAATCCCACATATCACCTGTCAGCTTCTCACATCATCCCCCCTCACCCAGTCCCACCTATCACCTGTCAGCTTCTCCCATCATTCCCCCTCACCCAGTCCCACCAATCACCTGTCAGCTTCTCACATCATCCCCAATCACCAAGTCCCACCTATCACCTGTCAGCTTCTCACATCATCCACCTTCACCCAGTCCCACCTATCACCTGTCATCTTCTCACATCATCCCCCTCACCCAGTCCCACCTATCACTGTCAGCTTCTCACATCATCCCCCCTCACCCAGTCCCACCTATCACCTGTCAGCTTCTCACATCACCCCCCTCACCCAGTCCCACCTATCACCTGTCAGATACTCACATCATCCACCCTCACCCAGTCCCACCTATCACCTGTCAGCTTCTCACATCATCCACCTTCACCCAGTCCCACCTATCACCTGTCAGCTTCTCACATCATCCCCCCTCACCCAGTCCCACCTATCACCTGTCAGCTTCTCCCTTCATCCTCTTTCACCCAGTCCCACCTATCACCTGTCAGCTTCTCAAATCATCCCTCTTCACCCAGTCCCAGCTATCACCTGTCAGCTTCTCACATCATCCCCCCTCACCCAGTCCCACCTATCACCTGTCAGCTTCTCACATCATCCACCTTCACCCAGTCCCACCTCTCACCTGTCAGCTTCTCACATCATCCCCCCCTCACCCAGTCCCACCAATCACCTGTCAGCTTCTCACATCATCCAACCTCACCCTGTCCCAACTATCACCTGTCAGCTTCTCACATCACCCCCCCCCTCACCCAGTCCCACCTGTCACCTGTCAGCTTCTCACATCATCCCCCCTCACCCAGTCCCAACTATCACCTGTCAGCTTCTCACATCATCCCCCCTCACCCAGTCCCACCTATCACCTGTCAGCTTCTCCCATCATCCCCCTCACCCCGTCCCACCTATCACCTGTCAGCTTCTGACATCATCCCCCCTCACCCAGTCCCACCTATCACCTGTCAGCTTCTCACATCATCCCCTCTCACCCAGTCCCACCTATCACCTGTCAGCTTCTCACATCATCCCCTCTCACCCAGTCCCACCAATCACCTGTCAGCTTCTCACATCACCCCCCCCTCACCCAGTCCCACCTGTCACCTGTCAGCTTCTCACATCATCACCCCCTCACCCAATCCCACCTGTCACCTGTCAGCTTCTCACATCATCCCCCCCTCACCCAGTCCCACCTGTCACCTGTCAGCTTCTCAGATCATCCCCCCTCACCCAGTCCCACCTATCACCTGTCAGCTTCTCCCATCATCCCCCTCACCCAATCCCACATATCACCTGTCAGCTTCTCACATCATCCCCCCTCACCCAGTCCCACCTATCACCTGTCAGCTTCTCCCATCATTCCCCCTCACCCAGTCCCACCAATCACCTGTCAGCTTCTCACATCATCCCCAATCACCAAGTCCCACCTATCACCTGTCAGCTTCTCACATCATCCACCTTCACCCAGTCCCACCTATCACCTGTCATCTTCTCACATCATCCCCCTCACCCAGTCCCACCTATCACTGTCAGCTTCTCACATCATCCCCCCTCACCCAGTCCCATCAATCACCTGTCAGCATCTCCTATCATCCCCCTCACCCAGTCCCACCTATCACCTGTCAGCTTCTCACATCATCCACCTTCACCCAGTCCCACCTATCACCTGTCAGCTTCTCACATCATCCCCCCTCACCAAGTCCCACCTATCACCTGTCAGTTTCTCACATCATCCACCTTCACCCAGTCCCACCTATCACCTGTCATCTTCTCACATCATCCCCCTCACCCAGTCCCACCTATCACTGTCAGCTTCTCACATCATCCCCCCTCACCCAGTCCCACCAATCACCTGTCAGCTTCTCACATCAGTCCCCTCACCCAGTCCCACCTATCACCTATCAGATACTCACATCATCCACCCTCACCCAGTCCCACCTATCACCTGTCAGCTTCTCATATCATCCCCCTTCACCCAGTCCCACCTATCACCTGTCAGCATCTCCCATCACCCCCCTCACCCAGTGCCACCTATCACCTGTCAGCTTCTCACATCATCCACCTTCACCCAGTCCCACCAATCACCTGTCAGCTTCTCACATCATCCAACCTCACCCTGTCCCAACTATCACCTGTCAGCTTCTCACATCACCCCCCCTCACCCAGTCCCACCTGTCACCTGTCAGCTTCTCACATCATCCCCCCTCACCCAGTCCCACCTATCACCTGTCAGCTTCTCCCTTCATCCCCCTCACCCAGTCCCAACTATCACCTGTCAGCTTCTCACATCATCCCCTTTCACCCAGTCCCACCTATCACCTGTCAGCTTCTCAAATCATCCCTCTTCACCCAGTCCCAGCTATCACCTGTCAGCTTCTCACATCATCCCCCCTCACCCAGTCCCACCTATCACCTGTCAGCTTCTCCCATCATCCCCCCCACCCAGTCCCAACCATCACCTGTCAGCTTCTCACATCATCCAACTTCACCCAGTCCCACCTATCACCTGTCAGCTTCTCATATCATCCCCCTTCACCCAGTCCCACCTATCACCTGTCAGCTTCTCACATCATCCCCCCTCACCAAGTCCCACCTATCACCTGTCAGCTTCTCACATCATCCACCTTCACCCAGTCCCACCTATCACCTGTCATCTTCTCACATCATCCCCCTCACCCAGTCCCACCTATCACCTGTCAGCTTCTCACATCATCCCCCTCACCCAGTCCCACCAATCACCTGTCAGCTTCTCACATCATCCCCCTCACCCAGTCCCACCTATCAGTCAGCTTCTCACATCATCCCCCCTCACCCAGTCCCACCAATCACCTGTCAGCTTCTCACATCATCCCCCTCACCCAGTCCCACCTATCACCTGTCAGATACTCACATCATCCACCCTCACCCAGTCCCACCTCTCACCTGTCAGCTTCTCATATCATCCCCCTTCACCCAGTCCCACCTATCACCTGTCAGCTTCTCCCATCATCCCCCTCACCCAGTCCCACCTATCACCTGTCAGCTTCTCACATCATCCACCTTCACCCAGTCCCACCTATCACCTGTCAGCTTCTCACATCATCCCCCACTCACGCAGTCCCACCTATCACCTGTCAGCTTCTCACATCATCCACCTTCACCCAGTCCCACCTATCACCTGTCAGCTTCTCACATCATCCCCCCCTCACCCAGTCCCACCAATCACCTGTCAGCTTCACATCATCCAACCTCACCCTGTCCCAACTATCACCTGTCAGCTTCTCACATCACCCCCCCCTCACCCAGTCCCACCTGTCACCTGTCAGCTTCTCACATCGTCCCCCCTCACCCAGTCCCAACTATCACCTGTCAGCTTCTCACATCATCCCCCACACACCCAGTCCCACCTGTCACCTGTCAGCTTCTCACATCAGCCCCCCTCACCCAGTCCCACCTATCACCTGTCAGCTTCTCCCATCATCCCCCTCACCCAGTCCCACCTATCACCTGTCAGCTTCTGACATCATCCCCCCTCACCCAGTCCCACCTATCACCTGTCAGCTTCTCTCATCATCCCCTCTCACCCAGTCCCACCTATCACCTGTCAGCTTCTCACATCATCCCCCCCTCACCCAGTCCCACCTATCACCTGTCAGCTTCTCACATCATCCCCCCTCACCCAGGCCCAACTATCACCTG
Source organism: Hypanus sabinus (assembly GCF_030144855.1). Taxonomy (NCBI): domain Eukaryota; kingdom Metazoa; phylum Chordata; class Chondrichthyes; order Myliobatiformes; family Dasyatidae; genus Hypanus; species Hypanus sabinus. Next base: position 110,169 of record NW_026781369.1, read on the forward strand.
TCAGCTTCTCACATCATCCCCCCCTCACCCAGTCCCACCTGTTACCTGTCAGCTTCTCACATCATCCACCCTCACCCAGTCCCACCTATCACCTGTCAGCTTCTCCCATCATCCCCCTCACCCAGTCCCACCTATCACCTGTCAGCTTCTGACATCATCCCCCCTCACCCAGTCCCACCTATCACCTGTCAGCTTCTCACATCATCCCCTCTCACCCAGTCCCACCTATCACCTGTCAGCCTCTCCAATCATCACCCCTCACCCAGTCCCACCTATCCCCTGTCAGCTTCTCACATCATCCCCCCTCACCCAGTCCCACCTATCACCTGTCAGCTTCTCACATCATCCCCCCCTCACCCAGTCCCACCTATCACCTGTCAGCTTCTCACATCATCCCCCTCACCCAGTCCCACCAATCACCTGTCAGCTACTCACATCATCCCCCCCTCACCCAGTCCCACCTATCACCTGTCAGCTTCTCACAACATCCCCCTCACCCAGTCCCACCAATCAGCTGTCAGCTTCTCACATCATCCCCCCCTCACCCAGTCCCACCAATCACCTGTCAGCTGCTCCCATCATCCCCATCACCCAGTCCCACCTATCACCTGTCAGCTTCTGACATCATCCCCCCTCACCCAGTCCCACCTATCACCTGTCAGCTTCTCACATCATCCCCTCTCACCCAGTCCCACCTATCACCTGTCAGCTTCTCATATCATCCCCCTTCACCCAGTCCGACCTATCACCAGTCAGCTTCTCCCATCATCCCCCTCACCCAGTCCCAACTATCACCTGTCAGCTTCTCACGTCATCCACCTTCACCCAGTCCCACCTATCACCTGTCAGCTTCTCACATCATCCCCCACTCACCCAGTCCCACCAATCACCTGTCAGCTTCTCACATCATCCAACCTCACCCTGTCCCAACTATCACCTGTCAGCTTCTCACATCACCCACCCCTCACCCTGTCCCACCTGTCACCTGTCAGCTTCTCACATCATACTCCCTCACCCAGTCCCAACTATCACCTGTCAGCTTCTCACATCATCCCCCCCTCACCCAGTCCCACCTGTCACCTGTCAGCTTCTCACATCATCCCCCCTCACCCAGTCCCACCTATCACCTGTCAGCTTCTCCCTTCATCCCCCTCACCCAGTCCCACCTATCACCTGTCAGCTTCTCACATCATCCCCTTTCACCCAGTCCCACCTATCACCTGTCAGCTTCTCACATCATCCCCCCTCACCAAGTCCCACCTATCACCTGTCAGCTTCTCACATCATCCACCTTCACCCAGTCCCACCTATCACCTGTCATCTTCTCACATCATCCCCCTCACCCAGTCCCACCTATCACCTGTCAGCTTCTCACATCATTCCCCCTCACCCAGTCCCACCAATCACCTGTCAGCTTCTCACATCATCCCCCTCACCCAGTCCCACCAATCACCTGTCAGCTTCTCACATCATCCCCCTCACCCAGTCCCACCTATCAGTCAGCTTCTCACATCATCCCCCCTCACCCAGTCCCACCAATCACCTGTCAGCTTCTCACATCATCCCCCTCACCCAGTCCCACCTATCACCTGTCAGATACTCACATCATCCACCCTCACCCAGTCCCACCTCTCACCTGTCAGCTTCTCATATCATCCCCCTTCACCCAGTCCCACCTATCACCTGTCAGCTTCTCCCATCATCCCCCTCACCCAGTCCCACCTATCACCTGTCAGCTTCTCACATCATCCACCTTCACCCAGTCCCACCTATCACCTGTCAGCTTCTCACATCATCCCCCACTCACGCAGTCCCACCTATCACCTGTCAGCTTCTCACATCATCCACCTTCACCCAGTCCCACCTATCACCTGTCAGCTTCTCACATCATCCCCCCCTCACCCAGTCCCACCAATCACCTGTCAGCTTCACATCATCCAACCTCACCCTGTCCCAACTATCACCTGTCAGCTTCTCACATCACCCCCCCCTCACCCAGTCCCACCTGTCACCTGTCAGCTTCTCACATCGTCCCCCCTCACCCAGTCCCAACTATCACCTGTCAGCTTCTCACATCATCCCCCACACACCCAGTCCCACCTGTCACCTGTCAGCTTCTCACATCAGCCCCCCTCACCCAGTCCCACCTATCACCTGTCAGCTTCTCCCATCATCCCCCTCACCCAGTCCCACCTATCACCTGTCAGCTTCTGACATCATCCCCCCTCACCCAGTCCCACCTATCACCTGTCAGCTTCTCTCATCATCCCCTCTCACCCAGTCCCACCTATCACCTGTCAGCTTCTCACATCATCCCCCCCTCACCCAGTCCCACCTATCACCTGTCAGCTTCTCACATCATCCCCCCTCACCCAGGCCCAACTATCACCTGTCAGCTTCTCACATCATCCCCCCCTCACCCAGTCCCACCTGTCACCTGTCAGCTTCTCACATCATCCACCCTCACCCAGTCCCACCTATCACCTGTCAGCTTCTCCCATCATCCCCCTCACCCAGTCCCACCTATCACCTGTCAGCTTCTGACATCATCCCCCCTCACCCAGTCCCACCTATCACCTGTCAGCTTCTCACATCATCCCCTCTCACCCAGTCCCACCTATCACCTGTCAGCCTCTCCAATCATCACCCCTCACCCAGTCCCACCTATCCCCTGTCAGCTTCTCACATCATCCCCCCTCACCCAGTCCCACCTATCACCTGTCAGCTTCTCACATCATCCCCCCCTCACCCAGTCCCACCTATCACCTGTCAGCTTCTCACATCATCCCCCTCACCCAGTCCCACCAATCACCTGTCAGCTACTCACATCATCCCCCCCTCACCCAGTCCCACCTATCACCTGTCAGCTTCTCACATCATCCCCCCCTCACCCAGTCCCACCAATCACCTGTCAGCTGCTCCCATCATCCCCATCACCCAGTCCCACCTATCACCTGTCAGCTTCTGACATCATCCCCCCTCACCCAGTCCCACCTATCACCTGTCAGCTTCTCACATCATCCCCTCTCACCCAGTCCCACCTATCACCTGTCAGCTTCTCATATCATCCCCCTTCACCCAGTCCGACCTATCACCAGTCAGCTTCTCCCATCATCCCCCTCACCCAGTCCCACCTATCACCTGTCAGCTTCTCACATCATCCACCTTCACCCAGTCCCACCTATCACCTGTCAGCTTCTCACATCATCCCCCACTCACCCAGTCCCACCAATCACCTGTCAGCTTCTCACATCATCCAACCTCACCCTGTCCCAACTATCACCTGTCAGCTTCTCACATCACCCACCCCTCACCCTGTCCCACCTGTCACCTGTCAGCTTCTCACATCATACTCCCTCACCCAGTCCCAACTATCACCTGTCAGCTTCTCACATCATCCCCCCCTCACCCAGTCCCACCTGTCACCTGTCAGCTTCTCACATCATCCCCCCTCACCCAGTCCCACCTATCACCTGTCAGCTTCTCCCTTCATCCCCCTCACCCAGTCCCACCTATCACCTGTCAGCTTCTCACATCATCCGCTTTCACCCAGTCCCACCTATCACCTGTCAGCTTCTCAAATCATCCCTCTTCACCCAGTCCCAGCTATCACCTGTCATCTTCTCACATCATCCCCCCTCACCCAGTCCCACCTATCACCTGTCAGCTTCTCCCATCATCCCCCCTCACCCAGTCCCAACCATCACCTGTCAGCTTCTCACATCATCCACCTTCACCCAGTCCCACCTATCACCTGTCAGCTTCTCATATCATCCCCCTTCACCCAGTCCCACCTATCACCTGTCAGCTTCTCACATCATCCCCCCTCACCAAGTCCCACCTATCACCTGTCAGCTTCTCACATCATCCACCTTCACCCAGTCCCACCTATCACCTGTCAGCTTCTCACATCATCCCCCTCACCCAGTCCCACCTATCACTGTCATCTTCTCACATCATCCCCCTCACCCAGTCCCACCTATCACTGTCAGCTTCTCACATCATCCCCCCTCACCCAGTCCCACCAATCACCTGTCAGCTTCTCCCATCATCCCCCTCACCCAGTCCCACCTATCACCTGTCAGCTTCTCACATCATCCGCCTTCACCCAGTCCCACGTATCACCTGTCATCTTCTCACATCATCCCCCTCACCCAGTCCCACCTATCACTGTCAGCTTCTCACATCATCCCCCTCACCCAGTCCCACCTATCACCTGTCAGCTTCTCACATCATCCCCCTTCACCCAGTCCCACCTATCACCTGTCAGCTTCTCCCATCATCCCCCTCACCCAGTCCCACCTACCTGTCAGCTTCTCACATCATCCACCTTCACCCAGTCCCACCTATCACCTGTCAGCTTCTCACATCATCCCACCACTCAACCAGTCCCACCAATCACCTGTCAGCTTCTCACATCATCCAACCTCACCCTGTCCCAACTATCACCTGTCAGCTTCTCACATCACCCCCGCCTCACCCAGTCCCACCTGTCACCTGTCAGCTTCTCACATCATCCCCCTCACCCAGACCCACCTATCACCTGTCAGCTTCTCACATCATCCCCTTTCACCCAGTCCCACCTATCACCTGTCAGCTTCTCACATCATCCCCTTTCACCCAGTCCCACCTATCACCTGTCAGCTTCTCAAATCATCCCTCTTCACCCAGTCCCAGCTATCACCTGTCAGCTTCTCACATCATCCCCCTCACCCAGACCCACCTATCACCTGTCAGCTTCTCACATCATCCAACCTCACCCTGTCCCAATTATCACCTGTCAGCTTCTCACATCACCCCCCCCCTCACCCAGTCCCACCTGTCACCTGTCAGCCTCTCCAATCATCCCCCCTCACCCAGTCCCACCTATCACCTGTCAGCTTCTCCCATCATCCCCCTCACGCAGTCCCACCTATCACCTGTCAGCTTCTCACATCATCCCCCGTCACCCAGGCCCAACTATCACCTGTCAGCTTCTCACATCATCCCCCTCACCCAGTCCCACCTATCACCTGTCAGCTTCTCACATCATCCCCCCTCACCCAGTCCCACCCATCACCTGTCAGCTTCTCACATCATCCCCCTCACCCAGTCCCACCTGTCACCTGTCAGCTTCACACATCATCCCCCCTCACCCAGTCCCACCAGTCACCTGTCAGCTTCTCACATCATCACCCCTCACCAAGTCCCACCTATCACCTGTCAGCTTCTCACATCATCCACCTTCACCCAGTCCCACCTATCACCTGTCATCTTCTCACATCATCCCCCTCACCCAGTCCCACCTATCACTGTCAGCTTCTCACATCATCCCCCCTCACCCAGTCCCACCAATCACCTGTCAGCATCTCCCATCATCCCCCTCACCCAGTCCCACCTATCACCTGTCAGCTTCTCACATCATCCACCTTCACCCAGTCCCACCTATCACCTGTCATCTTCTCACGTCATCCCCCTCACCCAGTCCCACCTATCACTGTCAGCTTCTCACATCATCCCCCCTCACCCAGTCCCACCAATCACCTGTCAGCTTCTCACATCATCCCCCTCACCTAGTCCCACCTATCACCTGTCAGATACTCACATCATCCTCCCTCACCCAGTCCCACCTATCACCTGTCAGCTTCTCATAACATCCCCCTTCACCCAGTCCCACCTATCACCTGTCAGCTTCTCCCATCATCCCCCTCACCCAGTCCCACCTATCACCTGTCAGCTTCTCACATCATCCACCTTCACCCAGTCCCACCTATCACCTGTCAGCTTCTCACATCATCCCCCCCCACCCAGTCCCACCAATCACCTGTCAGCTTCACATCATCCAACCTCACCCTGTCCCAACTATCACCTGTCAGCTTCTCACATCACCCCCCCCTCACCCAGTCCCACCTGTCACCTGTCAGCTTCTCACATCATCCCCCCTCACCCCGTCCCACCAATCACCTGTCAGCTTCTCAAATCATCCCTCTTCACCCAGTCCCAGCTATCACCTGTCAGCTTCTCACATCATCCCCCTCACCCAGACCCACCTATCACCTGTCAGCTTCTCACATCATCCCCCCCTCACCCAGTCCCACCAATCACCTGTCAGCTTCTCACATCATCCAACCTCACCCTGTCCCAACTATCACCTGTCAGCTTCTCACATCACCCCCCCCCCTCACCCAGTCCCACCTGTCACCTGTCAGCCTCTCCAATCATCCCCCCTCACCCAGTCCCACCTATCACCTGTCAGCTTCTCCCATCATCCCCCTCACCCAGTCCCACCTATCACCTGTCAGCTTCTCACATCATCCCCCGTCACCCAGGCCCAACTATCACCTGTCAGCTTCTCACATCATCCCCCTCACCCAGTCCCACCTGTCACCTGTCAGCTTCTCACATCATCCCCCCTCACCCAGTCCCACCAATCACCTGTCAGCATCTCCCATCATCCCCCTCACCCAGTCCCACCTATCACCTGTCAGCTTCTCACATCATCCCCCCTCACCCAGTCCCAACTATCACCTGTCAGCTACTCACATCATCCCCCCTCACCCAGTCCCACCTATCACCTGTCAGCTTCTCACATCATCCCCCCTCACCCAGTCCCACCTATCACCTGTCAGCTTCTCACATCATCCCCCCCTCACCCAGTCCCACCTGTCACCTGTCAGCTTCTCACATCATCCCCCCTCACCCAGTCCCACCTATCACCTGTCAGCTTCTCACATCATTCCCCCTCACCCAGTCCCACCAGTCACCTGTCAGCTTCTCACATCATCACCCCTCACCAAGTCCCACCTATCACCTGTCAGCTTCTCACATCATCCACCTTCACCCAGTCCCACCTATCACCTGTCATCTTCTCACATCATCCCCCTCACCCAGTCCCACCTATCACTGTCAGCTTCTCACATCATCCCCCCTCACCCAGTCCCACCAATCACCTGTCAGCATCTCCCATCATCCCCCTCACCCAGTCCCACCTATCACCTGTCAGCTTCTCACATCATCCACCTTCACCCAGTCCCACCTATCACCTGTCATCTTCTCACGTCATCCCCCTCACCCAGTCCCACCTATCACTGTCAGCTTCTCACATCATCCCCCTCACCTAGTCCCACCTATCACCTGTCAGATACTCACATCATCCTCCCTCACCCAGTCCCACCTATCACCTGTCAGCTTCTCATATCATCCCCCTTCACCCAGTCCCACCTATCACCTGTCAGCTTCTCCCATCATCCCCCTCACCCAGTCCCACCTATCACCTGTCAGCTTCTCACATCATCCACCTTCACCTAGTCCCACCTATCACCTGTCAGCTTCTCACATCATCCCCCCCTCACCCAGTCCCACCAATCACCTGTCAGCTTCACATCATCCAACCTCACCCTGTCCCAACTATCACCTGTCAGCTTCTCACATCACCCCCCCCTCACCCAGTCCCACCTATCACCTGTCAGCTTCTCACATCATCCCCCCTCACCCAGTCCCACCAATCACCTGTCAGCTTCTCACATCATCCCCCTCACCCAGTCCCACCTATCACCTGTCAGCTTCTCACATCATCCCCCCCTCACCCAGTCCCACCTATCACCTGTCAGCTTCTCACATCATCCTCCACTCACCCAGTCCCACCAATCACCTGTCAGCTTCTCACATCATACCCCCTCACCCAGTCCCAACTATCACCTGTCAGCTTCTCACATCACCCCCCCCTCACCCTGTCCCACCTGTCACCTGTCAGCTTCTCACATCATACTCCCTCACCCAGTCCCAACTATCACCTGTCAGCTTCTCACATCATCCCCCCCTCACCCAGTCCCACCTGTCACCTGTCAGCTTCTCACATCATCCCCCCTCACCCAGTCCCACCTATCACCTGTCAGCTTCTCCCTTCATCCCCCTCACCCAGTCCCACCTATCACCTGTCAGCTTCTCACATCATCCCCTTTCACCCAGTCCCACCTATCACCTGTCAGCTTCTCAAATCATCCCTCTTCACCCAGTCCCAGCTATCACCTGTCAGCTTCTCACATCATCCCCCCTAACCCAGTCCCACCTATCACCTGTCAGCTTCTCCCATCATCCCCCCTCACCCAGTCCCAACCATCACCTGTCAGCTTCTCACATCATCCACCTTCACCCAGTCCCACCTATCACCTGTCAGCTTCTCATATCATCCCCCTTCACCCAGTCCCACCTATCACCTGTCAGCTTCTCACATCATCCCCCCTCACCAAGTCCCACCTATCACCTGTCAGCTTCTCACATTATCCACCTTCACCCAGTCCCACCTATCACCTGTCATCTTCTCACATCATCCCCCTCACCCAGTCCCACCTATCACTGTCAGCTTCTCACATCATCCCCCCTCACCCAGTCCCACCAATCACCTGTCAGCTTCTCCCATCATCCCCCTCACCCAGTCCCACCTATCACCTGTCAGCTTCTCACATCATCCACCTTCAACCAGTCCCACGTATCACCTGTCATCTTCTCACATCATCCCCCTCACCCAGTCCCACCTATCACTGTCAGCTTCTCACATCATCCCCCCTCACCCAGTCCCACCAATCACCTGTCAGCTTCTCACATCATCCCCCTCACCCAGTCCCACCTATCACCTGTCAGATACTCACATCAACCACCCTCACCCAGTCCCACCTATCACCTGTCAGCTTCTCATATCATCCCCCTTCACCCAGTCCCACCTATCACCTGTCAGCTTCTCCCATCATCCCCCTCACCCAGTCCCACCTACCTGTCAGCTTCTCACATCATCCACCTTCACCCAGTCCCACCTATCACCTGTCAGCTTCTCACATCATCCCACCACTCACCCAGTCCCACCAATCACCTGTCAGCTTCTCACATCATCCAACCTCACCCTGTCCCAACTATCACCTGTCAGCTTCTCACATCACCCCCCCTCACCCTGTCCCACCTGTCACCTGTCAGCTTCTCACATCATCCCCCCTCACCCAGTCCCACCTGTCACCTGTCAGCTTCTCACATCATACCCCCTCACCCAGTCCCAACTATCACCTGTCAGCTTCTCACATCATCCCCCCTCACCCAGTCCCACCTGTCACCTGTCAGCTTCTCACATCATACCCCCTCACCCAGTCCCAACTATCACCTGTCAGCTTCTCACATCATCCCCCTCACCCAGTCCCACCTATCACCTGTCAGCTTCTCACATCATCCCCCTCACCCAGTCCCACCTATCACCTGTCAGCTTCTCACATCATTCCCTTTCACCCAGTCCCACCTATCACCTGTCAGCTTCTCAAATCATCCCTCTTCACCCAGTCCCAGCTATCACCTGTCAGCTTCTCACATCATCCCCCTCACCCAGACCCACCTATCACCTGTCAGCTTCTCACATCATCCCCCCCTCACCCAGTCCCACCAATCACCTGTCAGCTTCTCACATCATCCAACCTCACCCTGTCCCAACTATCACCTGTCAGCTTCTCACATCACCCCCCCCCCACCCAGTCCCACCTGTCACCTGTCAGCCTCTCCAATCATCCTCCCTCACCCAGTCCCACCTATCACCTGTCAGCTTCTCCCATCATCCCCCTCACCCAGTCCCACCTATCACCTGTCAGCTTCTCACATCATCCCCCGTCACCCAGGCCCACCTATCACCTGTCAGCTTCTCACATCATCCCCCTCACCCAGTCCCACCTATCACCTGTCAGCTTCTCACATCATCCCCCTCACCCAGTCCCACCTGTCACCTGTCAGCTTCTCACATCATCCCCCCTCACCCAGTCCCACCAATCACCTGTCAGCATCTCCCATCATCCCCCTCACCCAGTCCCACCTATCACCTGTCAGCTTCTCACATCATCCCCCCTCACCCAGTCCCAACTATCACCTGTCAGCTTCTCACATCATCCCCCCCTCACCCAGTCCCACCTGTCACCTGTCAGCTTCTCACATCATCCCCCCTCACCCAGTCCCACCTATCACCTGTCAGCTTCTCACATCATTCCCCCTCACCCAGTCCCACCAATCACCTGTCAGCTTCTCACATCATCACCCCTCACCAAGTCCCACCTATCACCTGTCAGCTTCTCACATCATCCACCTTCACCCAGTCCCACCTATCACCTGTCATCTTCTCACATCATCCCCCTCACCCAGTCCCACCTATCACTGTCAGCTTCTCACATCATCCCCCCTCACCCTGTCCCACCAATCACCTGTCAGCATCTCCCATCATCCCCCTCACCCAGTCCCACCTATCACCTGTCAGCTTCTCACATCATCCCCCCCTCACCCAGTCCCAACTATCACCTGTCAGCTTCTCACATCACCCCCCCTCACCCAGTCCCACCTGTCACCTGTCAGCTTCTCACATCATCCCCCACTCACCCAGTCCCACCAATCACCTGTCAGCTTCTCACATCATCCAACCTCACCCTGTCCCAACTATCACCTGTCAGCTTCTCACATCACCCCCCCTCACCCAGTCCCACCTGTCACCTGTCAGCTTCTCACATCATCCCCCCCTCACCCAGTCCCACCAATCACCTGTCAGCTTCTCACATCATCCAACCTCACCCTGTCCCAACTATCACCTGTCAGCTTCTCACATCATCCCCCGTCACCCAGGCCCAACTATCACCTGTCAGCTTCTCACATCATCCCCCCCTCACCCAGTCCCACCTGTCACCTGTCAGCTTCTCACATCATCCCCCCTCACCCAGTCCCACCTATCACCTGTCAGCTTCTCCCATCATCCCCCTCACCCGGTCCCACCTATCACCTGTCAGCTTCTCACATCATCCCCTCTCACTCAGTCCCACCTATCACCTGTCAGCCTCTCCAATCATCCCCCCTCACCCAGTCCCACCTATCACCTGTCAGCTTCTCACATCATCCCCTCTCACCCAGTCCCACCTATCACCTATCAGCTTCTCACATCATCCCCCCCTCACCCAGTCCCACCTATCACCTGTCAGCCTCTCCAATCATCCCCCCTCACCCAGTCCCACCTATCACCTGTCAGCTTCTCCCATCATCCCCCTCACCCAGACCCACCTATCACCTGTCAACTTCTCACATCATCCCCCGTCACCCAGGCCCAACTATCACCTGTCAGCTTCTCACATCATCCCCCCCTCACCCAGTCCCACCTATCACCTGTCAGCTTCTCACATCATCCCCCGTCACCCAGGCCCAACTATCACCTGTCAGCTTCTCACATCATCCCCCCCTCACCCAGTCCCACCTGTCACCTGTCAGCTTCTCACATCATCCCCCCTCACCCAGTCCAACCTATCACCTGTCAGCTTCTCCCATCATCCCCCTCACCCGGTCCCACCTATCACCTGTCAGCTTATCACATCATCCCCTCTCACTCAGTCCCACCTATCACCTGTCAGCCTCTCCAATCATCCCCCCTCACCCAGTCCCACCTATCACCTATCAGCTTCTCACATCATCCCCCCCACTCCCAGTCCCACCTGTCACCTGTCAGCTTCTCACATCATCCCCCCCTCACCCAGTCCCACCAATCACCTGTCAGCTTCTCACATCATCCCCCCTCACCCAGTCCCAACTATCACCTGTCAGCTTCTCACATCATCCCCCCCTCACACAGTCCCACCTGTCACCTGTCAGCTTCTCACATCATCCCCCCTCACCCAGTCCCACCTATCACCTGTCAGCTTCTCCCATCATCCCCCTCACCCAGTCCCACATATCACCTGTCAGCTTCTCACATCATTCCCCCTCACCCAGTCCCACCTATCACCTGTCAGCTTCTCCCATCATTCCCCCTCACCCAGTCCCACCTATCACCTGTCAGCTTCTCACATCATACCCCCTCACCCAGTCCCAACTATCACCTGTCAGCTTCTCACATCATCCCCCCCTCACCCAGTCCCACCTGTCAACTGTCAGCTTCTCACATCATCCCCCTCACCCAGTCCCACCTATCACCTGTCAGCTTCTCACATCATCCCCCTCACCCAGTCCCACCTATCACCTGTCAGCTTCTCACATCATCCCCTTTCACCCAGTCCCACCTATCACCTGTCAGCTTCTCAAATCATCCCTCTTCACCCAGTCCCAGCTATCACCTGTCAGCTTCTCACATCATCCCCCTCACCCAGACCCACCTATCACCTGTCAGCTTCTCACATCATCCCCCCCTCACCCAGTCCCACCAATCACCTGTCAGCTTCTCACATCATCCAACCTCACCCTGTCCCAACTATCACCTGTCAGCTTCTCACATCACCCCCCCCCCTCACACAGTCCCACCTGTCACCTGTCAGCCTCTCCAATCATCCCCCCTCACCCAGTCCCACCTATCACCTGTCAGCTTCTCACATCATCCCCCCTCACCCAGTCCAAACTATCACCTGTCAGCTTCTCACATCATCCCCCCCTCACCCAGTCCCACCTGTCACCTGTCAGCTTCTCACATCATCCCCCCTCACCCAGTCCCACATATCACCTGTCAGCTTCTCACATCATTCCCCCTCACCCAGTCCCACCAATCACCTGTCAGCTTCTCACATCATCACCCCTCACCAAGTCCCACCTATCACCTGTCAGCTTCTCACATCATCCACCTTCACCCAGTCCCACCTATCACCTGTCATCTTCTCACATCATCCCCCTCACCCAGTCCCACCTATCACTGTCAGCTTCTCACATCATCCCCCCTCACCCAGTCCCACCAATCACCTGTCAGCATCTCCCATCATCCCCCTCACCCAGTCCCACCTATCACCTGTCAGCTTCTCACATCATCCCCCCTCACCCAGTCCCAACTATCACCTGTCAGCTTCTCACATCACCCCCCCTCACCCAGTCCCACCTGTCACCTGTCAGCTTCTCACATCATCCCCCCTCACTCAGTCCCAACTATCACCTGTCAGCTTCTCACATCACCCCCCCCTCACCCAGTCCCACCTATCAACTGTCAGCTTCTCACATCATCCCCCCCTCACCCAGTCCCACCTATCACCTGTCAGCTTCTCACATCATCCCCCCTCACCCAGTCCCACCAATCACCTGTCAGCTTCTCCCATCATCCCCCTCACCCAGTCCCACCTATCACCTGTCAGCTTCTCACATCATCCCCCGTCACCCAGGCCCAGCTATCACCTGTCAGCTTCTCACATCATCCCCCCCTCACCCAGTCCCACCTGTCACCTGTCAGCTTCTCACATCATCCCCCCTCACCCAGTCCCACCTATCACCTGTCAGCTTCTCACATCATCCCCCTCACCCAGTACCACCTGTCACCTGTCAGCTTCTCACATCATCCCCCCTCACCCAGTCCCACCAATCACCTGTCAGCATCTCCCATCATCCCCCTCACCCAGTCCCACCTATCACCTGTCAGCTTCTCACATCATCCCCCCTCACCCAGTCCCAACTATCACCTGTCAGCTTCTCACATCATCCCCCCCTCACCCAGTCCCACCTGTCACCTGTCAGCTTCTCACATCATCCGCCCCTCACCCAGTCCCACCTATCACCTGTCAGCTTCTCACATCATTCCCCCTCACCCAGTCCCACCAATCACCTGTCAGCTTCTCACATCATCACCCCTCACCAAGTCCCACCTATCACCTGTCAGCTTCTCACATCATCCACCTTCACCCAGTCCCACCTATCACCTGTCATCTTCTCACATCATCCCCCTCACCCAGTCCCACCTATCACTGTCAGCTTCTCACATCATCCCCCCTCACCCAGTCCCACCAATCACCTGTCAGCATCTCCCATCATCCCCCTCACCCAGTCCCACCTATCACCTGTCAGCTTCTCACATCATCCCCCCTCACCCAGTCCCAACTATCACCTGTCAGCTTCTCACATCACCCCCCCTCACCCAGTCCCACCTGTCACCTGTCAGCTTCTCACATCATCCCCCCTCACTCAGTCCCAACTATCACCTGTCAGCTTCTCACATCACCCCCCCCTCACCCAGTCCCACCTATCACCTGTCAGCTTCTCACATCATCCCCCCCTCACCCAGTCCCACCTATCACCTGTCAGCTTCTCACATCATCCCCCCTCACCCACTCCCACCAATCACCTGTCAGCTTCTCCCATCATCCCCCTCACCCAGTCCCACCTATCACCTGTCAGCTTCTCACATCATCCCCCGTCACCCAGGCCCAACTATCACCTGTCAGCTTCTCACATCATCCCCCCCTCACCCAGTCCCACCTGTCACCTGTCAGCTTCTCACATCATCCCCCCTCACCCAGTCCCACCTATCACCTGTCAGCTTCTCCCATCATCCCCCTCACCCGGTCCCACCTATCACCTGTCAGCTTCTCACATCATCCCCTCTCACTCAGTCCCACCTATCACCTGTCAGCCTCTCCAATCATCCCCCCTCACCCAGTCCCACCTATCACCTTTCAGCTTCTCACATCATCCCCTCTCACCCAGTCCCACCTATCACCTATCAGCTTCTCACATCATCCCCCCCTCACCCAGTCCCACCTATCACCTGTCAGCCTCTCCAATCATCCCCCCTCACCCAGTCCCACCTATCACCTGTCAGCTTCTCCCATCATCCCCCTCACCCAGTCCCACCTATCACCTGTCAACTTCTCACATCATCCCCCGTCACCCAGGCCCAACTATCACCTGTCAGCTTCTCACATCATCCCCCCCTCACCCAGTCCCACCTATCACCTGTCAGCTTCTCACATCATCCCCCTTCACCCAGGCCCAACTATCACCTGTCAGCTTCTCACATCATCCCCCCCTCACCCAGTCCCACCTGTCACCTGTCAGCTTCTCACATCATCCCCCCTCACCCAGTCCCAACTATCACCTGTCAGCTTCTCCCATCATCCCCCTCACCCGGTCCCACCTATCACCTGTCAGCTTCTCACATCATCCCCTCTCACTCAGTCCCACCTATCACCTGTCAGCCTCTCCAATCATCCCCCCTCACCCAGTCCCACCTATCACCTATCAGCTTCTCACATCATCCCCCCCTCTCCCAGTCCCACCTGTCACCTGTCAGCTTCTCACATCATCCCCCCCTCACCCAGTCCCACCCATCACCTGTCAGCTTCTCACATCATCCCCCCTCACCCAGTCCCAACTATCACCTGTCAGCTTCTCACATCATCCCCCCCTCACCCAGTCCCACCTGTCACCTGTCAGCTTCTCACATCATCCCCCCTCACCCAGTCCCACCTATCACCTGTCAGCTTCTCCCATCATCCCCCTCACCCAGTCCCACATATCACCTGTCAGCTTCTCACATCATTCCCCCTCACCCAGTCCCACCTATCACCTGTCAGCTTCTCCCATCATTCCCCCTCAACCAGTCCCACCAATCACCTGTCAGCTTCTCACATCATCCCCCCTCACCAAGTCCCACCTATCACCTGTCAGCTTCTCACATCATCCACCTTCACCCAGTCCCACCTATCACCGGTCATCTTCTCACATCATCCCCCTCACCCAGTCCCACCTATCACCTGTCAGCTTCTCAAATCATCCCCCTCACCCAGTCCCACCTATCACCTGTCAGCTTCTCACATCATCCACCTTCACCCAGTCCCACCAATCACCTGTCAGCTTCTCACATCATCCAACCTCACCCTGTCCCAACTATCACCTGTCAGCTTCTCACATCACCCCCCCTCACCCAGTCCCACCTGTCACCTGTCAGCTTCTCACATCATCCCCCCTCACCCAGTCCCAACTATCACCTGTCAGCTTCTCCCATCATCCCCCTCACCCAGTCCCACCTATCACCTGTCAGCTTCTCACATCATCCCCCCCTCACTCAGTCCCACCTGTCACTTGTCAGCTTCTCACATCATCCCCCCTCACCCAGTCCCACCTATCACCTGTCAGCTTCTCCCATCATCCCCCTCACCCAGTCCCACCTATCACCTGTCAGCTTCGGACATCATCCCCCCTCACCCAGTCCCACCTATCACCTGTCAGCTTCTCACATCATCCCCTCTCACCGAGTCCCACCTGTCACCTGTCAGCTTCTCACATCATCCCCCCCTCACCCAGTCCCACCTGTCACCTGTCAGCTTCTCAAATCATCCCCCCTCACCCAGTCCCAACTATCACCTGTCAGCTTCTCACATCATCCCCCCCTCACCCAGTCCCACCTGTCACCTGTCAGCTTCGGACATCATCCCCCCTCACCCAGTCCCACCTATCACCTGTCAGCTTCTCACATCATCCCCTCTCACCGAGTCCCACCTATCACCTGTCAGCTTCTCACATCATCCCCCCCTCACCCAGTCCCACCTGTCACCTGTCAGCTTCTCAAATCATCCCCCCTCACCCAGTCCCAACTATCACCTGTCAGCTTCTCACATCATCCCCCCCTCACCCAGTCCCACCTGTCACCTGTCAGCTTCTCACATCATCCCCCCTCACCCAGTCCCAACTATCACCTGTCAGCTTCTCCCATCATCCCCCTCACCCAGTCCCACATATCACCTGACAGCTTCTCACATCATCCCCCTTCACCAAGTCCCACCTATCACCTGTCAGCTTCTCACATCATCCCCTCTCACAGAGTCCCACCTATCACCTGTCAGCTTCTCACATCATCCCCCCCTCACCCAGTCCCACCTGTCACCTGTCAGCTTCTCACATCATCCCCCCTCACCCAGTCCCAACTATCACCTGTCAGCTTCTCACATCATCCCCCCCTCACCCAGTCCCACCTGTCACCTGTCAGCTTCTCACATCATCCCCCCTCACCCAGTCCCACCTATCACCTGTCAGCTTCTCCCATCATCCCCCTCACCCAGTCCCACCAATCACCTGTCAGCTACTCACATCATCCCCCTTCACCAAGTCCCACCTATCACCTGTCAGCTTCTCACATCATCCACCTTCACC
This sequence comes from Hypanus sabinus, assembly GCF_030144855.1. Classification (NCBI taxonomy): domain Eukaryota; kingdom Metazoa; phylum Chordata; class Chondrichthyes; order Myliobatiformes; family Dasyatidae; genus Hypanus; species Hypanus sabinus. The sequence goes on from NW_026781369.1 coordinate 127,038, forward strand.
CAGTCCCACCTATCACCTGTCATCTTCTCACATCATCCCCCCTCACCCAGTCCCACCTATCACTGTCAGCTTCTCACATCATCCCCCCTCACCCAGTCCCACCAATCACCTGTCAGCATCTCCCATCATGCCCCTCACACAGTCCCACCTATCACCTGTCAACTTCTCACATCATCCCCCGTCACCCAGGCCCAACTATCACCTGTCAGCTTCTCACATCATCCCCCCCTCACCCAGTCCCACCTATCACCTGTCAGCTTCTCACATCATCCCCCTTCACCCAGGCCCAACTATCACCTGTCAGCTTCTCACATCATCCCCCCCTCACCCAGTCCCACCTGTCACCTGTCAGCTTCTCACATCATCCCCCCTCACCCAGTCCCAACTATCACCTGTCAGCTTCTCCCATCATCCCCCTCACCCGGTCCCACCTATCACCTGTCAGCTTCTCACATCATCCCCTCTCACTCAGTCCCACCTATCACCTGTCAGCCTCTCCAATCATCCCCCCTCACCCAGTCCCACCTATCACCTATCAGCTTCTCACATCATCCCCCCCTCTCCCAGTCCCACCTGTCACCTGTCAGCTTCTCACATCATCCCCCCCTCACCCAGTCCCACCCATCACCTGTCAGCTTCTCACATCATCCCCCCTCACCCAGTCCCAACTATCACCTGTCAGCTTCTCACATCATCCCCCCCTCACCCAGTCCCACCTGTCACCTGTCAGCTTCTCACATCATCCCCCCTCACCCAGTCCCACCTATCACCTGTCAGCTTCTCCCATCATCCCCCTCACCCAGTCCCACATATCACCTGTCAGCTTCTCACATCATTCCCCCTCACCCAGTCCCACCTATCACCTGTCAGCTTCTCCCATCATTCCCCCTCACCCAGTCCCACCAATCACCTGTCAGCTTCTCACATCATCCCCCCTCACCAAGTCCCACCTATCACCTGTCAGCTTCTCACATCATCCACCTTCACCCAGTCCCACCTATCACCGGTCATCTTCTCACATCATCCCCCTCACCCAGTCCCACCTATCACCTGTCAGCTTCTCAAATCATCCCCCTCACCCAGTCCCACCTATCACCTGTCAGCTTCTCACATCATCCACCTTCACCCAGTCCCACCAATCACCTGTCAGCTTCTCACATCATCCAACCTCACCCTGTCCCAACTATCACCTGTCAGCTTCTCACATCACCCCCCCTCACCCAGTCCCACCTGTCACCTGTCAGCTTCTCACATCATCCCCCCTCACCCAGTCCCAACTATCACCTGTCAGCTTCTCCCATCATCCCCCTCACCCAGTCCCACCTATCACCTGTCAGCTTCTCACATCATCCCCCCCTCACTCAGTCCCACCTGTCACTTGTCAGCTTCTCACATCATCCCCCCTCACCCAGTCCCACCTATCACCTGTCAGCTTCTCCCATCATCCCCCTCACCCAGTCCCACCTATCACCTGTCAGCTTCGGACATCATCCCCCCTCACCCAGTCCCACCTATCACCTGTCAGCTTCTCACATCATCCCCTCTCACCGAGTCCCACCTGTCACCTGTCAGCTTCTCACATCATCCCCCCCTCACCCAGTCCCACCTGTCACCTGTCAGCTTCTCAAATCATCCCCCCTCACCCAGTCCCAACTATCACCTGTCAGCTTCTCACATCATCCCCCCCTCACCCAGTCCCACCTGTCACCTGTCAGCTTCGGACATCATCCCCCCTCACCCAGTCCCACCTATCACCTGTCAGCTTCTCACATCATCCCCTCTCACCGAGTCCCACCTATCACCTGTCAGCTTCTCACATCATCCCCCCCTCACCCAGTCCCACCTGTCACCTGTCAGCTTCTCAAATCATCCCCCCTCACCCAGTCCCAACTATCACCTGTCAGCTTCTCACATCATCCCCCCCTCACCCAGTCCCACCTGTCACCTGTCAGCTTCTCACATCATCCCCCCTCACCCAGTCCCAACTATCACCTGTCAGCTTCTCCCATCATCCCCCTCACCCAGTCCCACATATCACCTGACAGCTTCTCACATCATCCCCCTTCACCAAGTCCCACCTATCACCTGTCAGCTTCTCACATCATCCCCTCTCACAGAGTCCCACCTATCACATGTCAGCTTCTCACATCATCCCCCCCTCACCCAGTCCCACCTGTCACCTGTCAGCTTCTCACATCATCCCCCCTCACCCAGTCCCAACTATCACCTGTCAGCTTCTCACATCATCCCCCCCTCACCCAGTCCCACCTGTCACCTGTCAGCTTCTCACATCATCCCCCCTCACCCAGTCCCACCTATCACCTGTCAGCTTCTCCCATCATCCCCCTCACCCAGTCCCACCAATCACCTGTCAGCTACTCACATCATCCCCCTTCACCAAGTCCCACCTATCACCTGTCAGCTTCTCACATCATCCACCTTCACCCAGTCCCACCTATCACCTGTCATCTTCTCACATCATCCCCCCTCACCCAGTCCCACCTATCACTGTCAGCTTCTCACATCATCCCCCCTCACCCAGTCCCACCAATCACCTGTCAGCATCTCCCATCATGCCCCTCACACAGTCCCACCTATCACCTGTCAGCTTCTCACATCATCCACCTTCACCCAGTCCCACCTATCACCTGTCATCTTCTCACATCATCCCCCTCACCCAGTCCCACCTATCACTGTCAGCTTCTCACATCATCCCCCCTCACCCAGTCCCACCAATCACCTGTCAGCTTCTCACATCAACCCCCTGACCCAGTCCCACCTATCACCTGTCAGATACTCACATCATCCACCCTCACCCAGTCCCACCTATCACCTGTCAGCTTCTCATATCAGCCCCCTTCACCCAGTCCCACCTATCAACTGTCAGCTTCTCCCATCATCCCCCTCACCCAGTCCCACCTATCACCTGTCAGCTTCTCCCATCATCCACCTTCACCCAGTCCCACCTATCACCTGTCAGCTTCTCACATCATCACCCCCTCACCCAGTCCCACCAATCACCTGTCAGCTTCACATCATCCAACCTCACCCTGTCCCAACTATCACCTGTCAGCTTCTCACATCACCCCCCCCCCCCTCACCCGGTCCCACCTGTCACCTGTCAGCTTCTCACATCATCCCCCCTCACCCAGTCCCAACTATCACCTGTCACCTTCTCACATCATCCCCCCCTCACCCAGTCCCACCTGTCACTTGTCAGCTTCTCACATCATCCCCCCTCACCCAGTCCCACCTATCACCTGTCAGCTTCTGACATCATCCCCCCTCACCCAGTCCCACCTATCACCTGTGAGCTTCTCACATCATCCCCCCTCACCCAGGCCCAACTATCACCTGTCAGCTTCTCACATCATCCCCACCTCACCCAGTCCCACCTGTCACCTGTCAGCTACTCACATCATCCCCCCTCACCCAGTCCCACCTATCACCTGTCAGCTTCTCCCATCATCCCCCTCACCCAGTCCCACCTATCACCTGTCAGCTTCTCACATCATCCCCTCTCACCCAGTCCCACCTATCACCTGTCAGCTTCTCCCATCATCCCCCTCACCCAGTCCCACCTATCACCTGTCAGCTTCTCCCATCATCCCCCTCACCCAGTCCCACCTATCACCTGTCAGCTTCGGACATCATCCCCCCTCACCCAGTCCCACCTATCACCTGTCAGCTTCTCACATCATCCCCTCTCACCGAGTCCCACCAATCACCTGTCAGCTTCTCACATCATCCCCCCCTCACCCAGTCCCACCTGTCACCTGTCAGCTTCTCAAATCATCCCCCCTCACCCAGTCCCAACTATCACCTGTCAGCTTCTCACATCATCCCCCCCTCACCCAGTCCCACCTGTCACCTGTCAGCTTCGGACATCATCCCCCCTCACCCAGTCCCACCTATCACCTGTCAGCTTCTCACATCATCCCCTCTCACCGAGTCCCACCTATCACCTGTCAGCTTCTCACATCATCCCCCCCTCACCCAGTCCCACCTGTCACCTGTCAGCTTCTCAAATCATCCCCCCTCACCCAGTCCCAACTATCACCTGTCAGCTTCTCACATCATCCCCCCCTCACCCAGTCCCACCTGTCACCTGACAGCTTCTCACATCATCCCCCTTCTCCAAGTCCCACCTATCACCTGTCAGCTTCTCACATCATCCCCTCTCACAGAGTCCCACCAATCACCTGTCAGCTTCTCACATCATCCCCCCCTCACCCAGTCCCACCTGTCACCTGTCAGCTTCTCAAATCATCCCCCCTCACCCAGTCCCAACTATCACCTGTCAGCTTCTCACATCATCCCCCCCTCACCCAGTCCCACCTGTCACCTGTCAGCTTCGGACATCATCCCCCCTCACCCAGTCCCACCTATCACCTGTCAGCTTCTCACATCATCCCCTCTCACCGAGTCCCACCTATCACCTGTCAGCTTCTCACATCATCCCCCCCTCACCCAGTCCCACCTGTCACCTGTCAGCTTCTCAAATCATCCCCCCTCACCCAGTCCCAACTATCACCTGTCAGCTTCTCACATCATCCCCCCCTCACCCAGTCCCACCTGTCACCTGACAGCTTCTCACATCATCCCCCTTCTCCAAGTCCCACCTATCACCTGTCAGCTTCTCACATCATCCCCTCTCACAGAGTCCCACCTATCACCTGTCAGCTTCTCACATCATCCCCCCCTCACCCAGTCCCAACTGTCACCTGTCAGCTTCTCACATCATCCCCCCTCACCCAATCCCAACTATCACCTGTCAGCTTCTCACATCATCCCCCCTCACCCAGTCCCACCTATCACCTGTCAGCTTCTCCCATCATCCCCCTCAGCCAGTCCCACCAATCACCTGTCAGCTACTCACATCATCCCCCTTCACCAAGTCCCACCTATCACCTGTCAGCTTCTCACATCATCCACCTTCACCCAGTCCCACCTATCACCTGTCATCTTCTCACATCATCCCCCTCACCCAGTCCCACCAATCACCTGTCAGCATCTCCCATCATCCCCCTCACCCAGTCCCACCTATCACCTGTCAGCTTCTCACATCATCCACCTTCACCCAGTCCCACCTATCACCTGTCATCTTCTCACATCATCCCCCTCACCCAGTCCCACCTATCACTGTCAGCTTCTCACATCATCCCCCCTCACCCAGTCCCACCAATCACCTGTCAGCTTCTCACATCATCCCCCTGACCCAGTCCCACCTATCACCTGTCAGATACTCACATCATCCACCCTCACCCAGTCCCACCTATCACCTGTCAGCTTCTCATATCAGCCCCCTTCACCCAGTCCCACCTATCAACTGTCAGCTTCTCCCATCATCCCCCTCACCCAGTCCCAGCTATCACCTGTCAGCTTCTCCCATCATCCACCTTCACCCAGTCCCACCTATCACCTGTCAGCTTCTCACATCATCACCCCCTCACCCAGTCCCACCAATCACCTGTCAGCTTCACATCATCCAACCTCACCCTGTCCCAACTATCACCTGTCAGCTTCTCACATCACCCCCCCCCCCTCACCCGGTCCCACCTGTCACCTGTCAGCTTCTCACATCATCCCCCCTCACCCAGTCCCACCTATCACCTGTCAGCTTCTCCAATCATCCCCCCTCACCCAGTCCCACCTATCACCTGTCAGCTTCTGACATCATCCCCCCTCACCCAGTCCCACCTATCACCTGTGAGCTTCTCACATCATCCCCCCTCACCCAGGCCCAACTATCACCTGTCAGCTTCTCACATCATCCCCAACTCACCCAGTCCCACCTGTCACCTGTCAGCTACTCACATCATCCCCCCTCACCCAGTCCCACCTATCACCTGTCAGCTTCTCCCATCATCCCCCTCACCCGGTCCCACCTATCACCTGTCAGCTTCTCACATCATCCCCTCTCACCCAGTCCCACCTATCACCTGTCAGCCTCTCCAATCATCCCCCCTCACCCAGTCCCACCTATCACCTGTCAGCTTCTCACATCATCCCCTCTCACCCAGTCCCACCTATCACCTGTCAGCTTCTCACATCATCCCCCCTCACCCAGTCCCACCTGTCACCTGTCAGCTTCTCACATCATCCCCCCCTCACCCAGTCCCACCTATCACCTGTCAGCTTCTCACATCATCCCCCCTCACCCAGTCCCACCTATCACCTGTCAGCTTCTCCCATCATTCCCCCTCACCCAGTCCCACCAATCACCTGTCAGCTTCTCACATCATCCCCCCTCACCAAGTCCCACCTATCACCTGTCAGCTTCTCACATCATCCACCTTCACCCAGTCCCACCTATCACCTGTCATCTTCTCACATCATCCCCCTCACCCAGTCCCACCTATCACTGTCAGCTTCTCACATCATCCCCCCTCACCCAGTCCCACCAATCACCTGTCAGCATCTCCCATCATCCCCCTCACCCAGTCCCACCTATCACCTGTCAGCATCTCACATCATCCCTCCTCACCCAGTCCCACCTATCACCTGTCATCTTCTCACATCATCCCCCTCACCCAGTCCCACCTATCACTGTCAGCTTCTCACATCATCCCCCCTCACCCAGTCCCACCAATCACCTGTCATCTTCTCACATCATCCCCCTCACCCAGTCCCACCTATCACTGTCAGCTTCTCACATCATCCCCCCTCACCCAGTCCCACCAATCACCTGTCAGCTTCTCACATCATCCCCCTCACCCAGTCCCACCTATCACCTGTCAGATACTCACATCATCCACCCTCACCCAGTCCCACCTATCACCTGTCAGCTTCTCATATCATCCCCCTTCACCCATTCTCACCTATCACCTGTCAGCTTCTCCCATCATCCCCCTCACCCAGTCCCACCTATCACCTGTCAGCTTCTCACATCATCCACCTTCACCCAGTCCCACCTATCACCTGTCAGCTTCTCACATCATCCCCCCCTCACCCAGTCCCACCAATCAGTCAGCTTCACATCATCCCCCCTCACCCAGTCCCACCTGTCACCTGTCAGCTTCTCACATCATCCCCCCTCACCCAGTCCCACCTATCACCTGTCAGCTTCTCCCATCAACCCCCTCACCCGGTCCCACCTATCACCTGTCAGCTTCTGACATCATCCCCCCTCACCCAGTCCCACCTATCACCTGTCAGCTTATCACATCATCCCCCCTCACCCAGTCCCACCTATCACCTGTCAGCTTCTCACATCATCCCCCCTCACCCAGTCCCACCTATCACCTGTCAGCTTCTCACATCATCCCTCTCACCCAGTCCCACCAATCACCTGTCAGCTTCTCACATCATCCCCCCCTCACCCAGTCCCACCTATCACCTGTCAGCTTCTCACATCATCCGCCACACCCAGTCCCACCAATCACCTGTCAGCTTGTCACATCATCCCCCCCCTCACCCAGTCCCACCAATCACCTGTCAGCTTCTCCCATCATCCCCCTCACCCAGTCCCACCTATCACCTGTCAGCTTCTGACATCATCCCCCCTCACCCAGTCCCACCTATCACCTGTCAGCTTCTCACATCATCCCCTCTCACCCAGTCCCACCTATCACCTGTCAGCTTCTCACATCATCCCCCCTCACCCAGTCCCACCTATCACCTGTCAGCTTCTCACATCATCCCCCTCACCCAGTCCAACCTATCACCTGTCAGCTTCTCACATCATCGCTCCTTACCCAGTCCCACCTATCACCTGTCAGCTTCTCACATCATCCCCCCTCACCCAGTCCCACCTATCACCTGTCAGCTTCTCACATCATCGCTCCTTACCCAGTCCCACCTATCACCTGTCAGCTTCTCACATCATCCCCCTTCACCCAGTCCCACCTATCACCTGTCAGCTTCTCACATCATCCCCCCTCACCCAGTCCCACCAATCACCTGTCAGCTTCTCACATCATCACCCCTCACCCAGTCCCACCAATCACCTGTCAGCTTCTCCCATCATCCCCCTCACCCAGTCCCACCTATCACCTGTCAGCTTCTGACATCATCCCCCCTCACCCAGTCCCACCTATCACCTGTCAGCTTCTCACATCATCCCCTCTCACCCAGTCCCACCTATCACCTGTCATCCTCTCCAATCATCACCCCTCACCCAGTCCCACCTATCCCCTGTCAGCTTCTCACATCATCCCCCCTCACCCAGTCCCACCTATCACCTGTCAGCTTCTCACATCATCCCCCCTCACCGTTCCACCTGTCACCTGTCATCTTCTCACATCATCCCCCCTCACCCAGTCCCACCTGTCACCTGTCAGCTTCTCACATCATCCCCCCTCACCCAGTCCCACCTGTCACCTGTCAGCTGCTCACATCATCCCCCCTCACCCAGTCTCACCTATCACCTGTCAGCTTCTAACAACATTCCCCCTCACCCAGTCCCACCTATCACCTGTCAGCTTCTCACATCATCCCCCCTCACCCAGTCCCACCTATCACCTGTCAGCTTCTCACATCATCCCCTGACCCAGTCCCACCTATCACCTGTCAGATACTCACATCATCCACCCTCACCCAGTCCCACCTATCACCTGTCAGCTTCTCATATCAGCCCCCTTCACCCAGTCCCACCTATCAACTGTCAGCTTCTCCCATCATCCCCCTCACCCAGTCCCAGCTATCACCTGTCAGCTTCTCCCATCATCCACCTTCACCCAGTCCCACCTATCACCTGTCAGCTTCTCACATCATCACCCCCTCACCCAGTCCCACCAATCACCTGTCAGCTTCACATCATCCAACCTCACCCTGTCCCAACTATCCCCTGTCAGCTTCTCACATCACCCCCCCCCTCACCCGGTCCCACCTGTCACCTGTCAGCTTCTCACATCATCCCCCCTCACCCAGTCCCAACTATCACCTGTCACCTTCTCACATCATCTTCCCCTTCTCACCCAGTCCCACCTGTCACTTGTCAGCTTCTCACATCATCCCCCCTCACCCAGTCCCACCTATCACCTGTCAGCTTCTGACATCATCCCCCCTCACCAAGTCCCACCTATCACCTGTGAGCTTCTCACATCATCCCCCCTCACCCAGGCCCAACTATCACCTGTCAGCTTCTAACATCATCCCCAACTCAGCCAGTCCCACCTGTCACCTGTCAGCTACTCACATCATCCCCCCTCACCCAGTCCCACCTATCACCTGTCAGCTTCTCCCATCATCCCCCTCACCCGGTCCCACCTATCACCTGTCAGCTTCTCCCATCATCCCCTCTCACCCAGTCCCACCTATCACCTGTCAGCCTCTCCAATCATCCCCCCTCACCCAGTCCCACCTATCACCTGTCAGCTTCTCACATCATCCCCTCTCACCCAGTCCCACCTATCACCTGTCAGCTTCTCACATCATCCCCCCTCACCCAGTCCCACCTGTCACCTGTCAGCTTCTCACATCATCCCCCCCTCACCCAGTCCCACCTATCACCTGTCAGCTTCTCACATCATCCCCCCTCACCCAGTCCCACCTATCACCTGTCAGCTTCTCCCATCATTCCCCCTCACCCAGTCCCACCAATCACCTGTCAGCTTCTCACATCATCCCCCCTCACCAAGTCCCACCTATCACCTGTCAGCTTCTCACATCATCCACCTTCACCCAGTCCCACCTATCACCTGTCATCTTCTCACATCATCCCCCTCACCCAGTCCCACCTATCACTGTCAGCTTCTCACATCATCCCCCCTCACCCAGTCCCACCAATCACCTGTCAGCATCTCCCATCATCCCCCTCACCCAGTCCCACCTATCACCTGTCAGCATCTCACATCATCCCTCCTCACCCAGTCCCACCTATCACCTGTCATCTTCTCACATCATCCCCCTCACCCAGTCCCACCTATCACTGTCAGCTTCTCACATCATCCCCCCTCACCCAGTCCCACCAATCACCTGTCATCTTCTCACATCATCCCCCTCACCCAGTCCCACCTATCACTGTCAGCTTCTCACATCATCCCCCCTCACCCAGTCCCACCTATCACTGTCAGCTTCTCACATCATCCCCCCTCACCCAGTCCCACCAATCACCTGTCAACTTCTCACATCATCCCCCTCACCCAGTCCCACCTATCACCTGTCAGATACTCACATCATCCACCCTCACCCAGTCCCACCTATCACCTGTCAGCTTCTCATATCATCCCCCTTCACCCATTCTCACCTATCACCTGTCAGCTTCACCCATCATCCCCCTCACCCAGTCCCACCTATCACCTGTCAGCTTCTCACATCATCCACCTTCACCCAGTCCCACCTATCACCTGTCAGCTTCTCACATCATCCCCCCCTCACCCAGTCCCACCAATCAGTCAGCTTCACATCATCCCCCCTCACCCAGTCCCACCTGTCACCTGTCAGCTTCTCACATCATCCCCCCTCACCCAGTCCCACCTATCACCTGTCAGCTTCTCCCATCATCCCCCTCACCCGGTCCCACCTATCACCTGTCAGCTTCTGACATCATCCCCCCTCACCCAGTCCCACCTATCACCTGTCAGCTTCTCACATCATCCCCTCTCACCCAGTCCCACCTATCACCTGTCAGCTTATCACATCATCCCCCCTCACCCAGTCCCACCTATCACCTGTCAGCTTCTCACATCATCCCCCCTCACCCAGTCCCACCTATCACCTGTCAGCTTCTCACATCATCCCTCTCACCCAGTCCCACCAATCACCTGTCAGCTTCTCACATCATCCCCCCCTCACCCAGTCCCACCTATCACCTGTCAGCTTCTCACATCATCCGCCACACCCAGTCCCACCAATCACCTGTCAGCTTGTCACATCATCCCCCCCCTCACCCAGTCCCACCAATCACCTGTCAGCTTCTCCCATCATCCCCCTCACCCAGTCCCACCTATCACCTGTCAGCTTCTGACATCATCCCCCCTCACCCAGTCCCACCTATCACCTGTCAGCTTCTCACATCATCGCTCCTTACCCAGTCCCACCTATCACCTGTCAGCTTCTCACATCATCCCCCTTCACCCAGTCCCACCTATCAGCTGTCAGCTTCTCACATCATCCCCCCTCACCCAGTCCCACCAATCACCTGTCAGCTTCTCACATCATCCCCCCCTCACCCAGTCCCACCAATCACCTGTCAGCTTCTCCCATCATCCCCCTCACCCAGTCCCACCTATCACCTGTCAGCTTCTGACATCATCCCCCCTCACCCAGTCCCACCTATCACCTGTCAGCTTCTCACATCATCCCCTCTCACCCAGTCCCACCCATCACCTGTCAGCTTCTCACATCATCCCCCATCACCCAGTCCCACCTTTCACCTGTCAGCTTCTCCCATCATCCCCCTCACCCAGTCCCACCTATCACCTGTCAGCTTCACACATCATCCCCCCTCACCCAGTTCCACCTGTCACCTGTCATCTTCTCACATCATCCCCCCTCACCCAGTCCCACCTGTCACCTGTCAGCTTCTCACATCATCCCCCCTCACCCAGTCCCACCTGTCACCTGTCAGCTGCTCACATCATCCCCCCTCACCCAGTCTCACCTATCACCTGTCAGCTTCTAACAACATTCCCCCTCACCCAGTCCCACCTATCACCTGTCAGCTTCTCACATCATCCCCCCTCACCCAGTCCCACCTATCACCTGTCAGCTTCTCACATCATCCCCCCTCACCCAGTCCCACCTATCACCTGTCAGCATCTCACATCATCCCCCTTCACCCAGTCCCACCAATCACCTGTCAGCTTCTCACATCATCCCCCTGCACCCAGTCCCACCTATCAACTGTCAGCTTCTCACATCATCCACCCTCACTCAGTCCCACCTATCACCTGTCAGCTTCTCACATCATCCCTCACCCAGACCCACCTATCACCTGTCAGCTTCTCACATCATCCACCCTCACCCAGTCCCACCTATCACCTGTCAACATCTCACATCATTAACCCTCACCCAGTCCCAACCATCACCTGTCAGCTTCTCACATCATCCACCCTCACCCAGTCCTACCTATCACCTGTCAGCTTCTCACATCATCCCCCCTCACCCAGTCCCAACTATCACCTGTCAGCTTCTCACATCATCCCCCTTCACCCAGTCCTACCGATCACCTGTCAGCTTCTCCCATCATGCCCTCACCCAATCTCACTTATCAACTGTCAGCTTCTCTCATCATCCACCCTAACCCAGTCCCACCTATCACCTGTCAGCTTCTCACATCATCCCCCTCACCCAATCCCACCTATCAACTGTCAGCCTCTCACTTCATCCCCGCACACACAGTCCCACCTGTCACCTGTAAGCTTCTCTCATCATCCCCCCTCACCCAGTCCCAACTATCACCTGTCATCTTCTCACATCATCGTCGCTCACCCAGTCCCACCTATCACCTGTCAGCTTCTCACATCATCCCCCTCACCCAGTGCCACCTATCACCTGTCAGCTTCTCCAATCATCCCCTCTCACCGTCCCACCTATCACCCTCTCACATCATCCCTCCTCACCCTGTCCCAACTATCACCTGTCAGCTTCTCACATCATCGTCCCTCACCCAGTCCCACTTGTCACCTGTCAGCTTCCCACATCATCCCCCTCACCCAGTCCCACCTATCACCTGTCAGCTTCTCACATCATCCCCCCTCACCCAGTCCCACCTATCACCTGTCAGCTTCTCACATCATCCCCCATCACCCAGTCCCACCGATCACCTGTCAGCTTCTCCCATCATCCCCCTCACCCAATCCCACCTATCAACTGTCAGCTTCTCACACCATCCCCGCTCACCCTGTCCCACCTGTCACCAGTCAGCTTCTCACATCATCCCCCCCACCCAATCCCACCTATTACCTGTCAGATTCTCACATCATCCCCCCTCACCCAGTCCCACATATCACCTGTCAGCTTCTCTCATCATCCCCCCACACCCAGTCCCACCTGTCAGCTGTCAGCTTCTCTCATCATCCCATCTCACCCAGTCCCACCTATCACCTGTCAGCTTCTCACATCATCCCCCTTCACCCAGTCCCACCTATCACCTGTCAGCTTCTCACATCATCCCCCCTCACCCAGTCCCACTGGTCACCTGTCAGCTTCTCACATCATCCCCCTCACCCAGTCCCAACTATGACCTGTCAGCTTCTCACATCATCCCCCCTCACCCAGTCCCACCTATCACCTGTCAGCTTCTCACATCATCCCCCCTCACCCAGTCCCACCTATCACCTGTCAGCTTCTCACATCATCCCCCCTCACCCAGTCCCACCTGTCACCTGTCAGCTTCTCACATCATCCCCCCTCACCCAGTCCCACCGATCACCTGTCAGCTTCTCACATCATCCCTCCTTACCCAGTCCCACCTGTCACCTGTCAGCTTCTCACATCATCCCCCCTCACCCAGTCTCACCTATCACCTGTCAGCTTCTAACATCATTCCCCCTCACCCAGTCCCACCTATCACCTGTCAGCTTCTCACATCATCCCCCCTCAACCAGTCCCACCTATCACCTGTCAGCTTCTCACATCATCCCCCCTCACCCAGACCCACCTATCACCTGTCAGCTTCTCACATCATCCACCCTCACCCAGTCCCACCTATCACCTGTCAACATCTCACATCATTAACCCTCACCCAGTCCCAACCATCACCTGTCAGCTTCTCACATCATCCACCCTCACCCAGTCCTACCTATCACCTGTCAGCTTCTCACATCATCCCCCCTCACCCAGTCCCACCTATCACCTTTCAGCTTCTCCCATCATCCCCCTTCACCCAGTCCTACCAATCACCTGTCAGCTTCTCCCATCATGCCCTCACCCAATCTCACTTATCAACTGTCAGCTTCTCTCATCATCCACCCTAACCCAGTCCCACCTATCACCTGTCAGCTTCTCACATCATCCCCCTCACCCAATCCCACCTATCAACTGTCAGCCTCTCACTTCATCCCCGCACACACAGTCCCACCTGTCACCTGTCAGCTTCTCTCATCATCCCCCCTCACCCAGTCCCAACTATCACCTGTCAGCTTCTCTCATCATCCCCCCTCACCCAGTCCCAACTATCACCTGTCATCTTCTCACATCATCGTCGCTCACCCAGTCCCACCTATCACCTGTCAGCTTCTCACATCATCCCCCTCACCCAGTCCCACCTATCACCTGTCAGCTTCTCCAATCATCCCCTCTCACCGTCCCACCTATCCCCCTCTCACATCATCCCTTCTCACCCTGTCCCAACTATCACCAGTCAGCTTCTCACATCATCGTCCCTCACCCAGTCCCACTTGTCACCTGTCAGCTTCCCACATCATCCCCCTCACCCAGTCCCACCTATCACCTGTCAGCTTCTCACATCATCCCCCCTCACCCAGTCCCACCTATCACCTGTCAGCTTCTCACATCATCCCCCATCACCCAGTCCCACCGATCACCTGTCAGCTTCTCCCATCATCCCCCTCACCCAATCCCACCTATCAACTGTCAGCTTCTCACACCATCCCCGCTCACCCAGTCCCACCTGTCACCAGTCAGCTTCTCACATCATCCCCCCCACCCAATCCCACCTATTACCTGTCAGATTCTCACATCATCCCCCCTCACCCAGTCCCACATATCACCTGTCAGCTTCTCACATCATCCCCCCTCACCCAGTTCTTCCTGTCAGCTGTCAGCTTCTCTCATCATCCCCCCACACCCAGTCCCACCTGTCAGCTGTCAGCTTCTCTCATCATCCCATCTCACCCAGTCCCACCTATCACCTGTCAGCTTCTCACATCATCCCCCTTCACCCAGTCCCACCTATCACCTGTCAGCTTCTCACATCATCCCCCCTCACCCAGTCCCACCGGTCACCTGTCAGCTTCTCACATCATCCCCCTCACCCAGTCCCAACTATGACCTGTCAGCTTCTCACATCATCCCCCCTCACCCAGTCCCACCTATCACCTGTCAGCTTCTCACATCATCCCCCCTCACCCAGTCCCACCTATCACCTGTCAGCTTCTCACATCATCCCCCCTCACCCAGTCCCACCTGTCACCTGTCAGCTTCTCACATCATCCCCCCTCACCCAGTCCCACCTATCACCTGTCAGCTTCTCACATCATCCCTCCTTACCCAGTCCCACCAATCACCTGTCAGCTTCTCACATCATCCCCCCCTCACCCAGTCCCACCAATCACCTGTCAGCTTCTCACATCATCCCCCCCTCACCCAGTCCCACCAATCACCTGTCAGCTTCTCCCATCATCCCCCTCACCCAGTCCCACCTATCACCTGTCAGCTTCTGACATCATCCCCCCTCACCCAGTCCCACCTATCACCTGTCAGCTTCTCACATCATCCCCTCTCACCCAGTCCCACCTATCACCTGTCATCCTCTCCAATCATCACCCCTCACCCAGTCCCACCTAACCCCTGTCAGCTTCTCACATCATCCCCCCTCACCCAGTCCCACCTATCAGCTGTCAGCTTCTCACATCATCCCCCCTCACCCAGTCCCACCTGTCACCTGTCAGCTTCTCACATCATCCCCCCTCACCCAGTCCCACCTGTCACCTGTCAGCTTCTCACATCATCCCCCCTCACCCAGTCTCACCTATCACCTGTCAGCTTCTAACATCATTCCCCCTCACCCAGTCCCACCTATCACCTGTCAGCTTCTCACATCATCCCCCCTCACCCAGTCCCACCTATCACCTGTCAGCTTCTCACATCATCCCCCTTCACCCAGTCCCACCTATCACCTGTCAGCTTCTCACATCATCCCCCCTCACCCAGTCCCACCTATCACCTGTCAGCATCTCACATCATCCCCCTTCACCCAGTCCCACCTATCACCTGTCAGCTTCTCACATCATCCCCCTGCACCCAGTCCCACCTATCAACTGTCAGCTTCTCACATCATCCACCCTCACTCAGTCCCACCTATCACCTGTCAACATCTCACATCATTAACACTTACCCAGTCCCAACCATCACCTGTCAGCTTCTCACATCATCCACCCTCACCCAGTCCCACCTATCACCTGTCAGCTTCTCACATCATCCCCTTCACCCAGTTCCACCGATCACCTGTCAGCTTCTCCCATCATGCCCTCACCCAATCTCACTTATCAACTGTCAGCTTCTCTCATCATCCACCCTAACCCAGTCCCACCTATCACCTGTCAGCTTCTCACATCATCCCCCTCACCCAATCCCACCTATCAACTGTCAGCTTCTCACTTCATCCCCGCACACACAGTCCCACCTGTCACCTGTAAGCTTCTCTCATCATCCCCCCTCACCCAGTCCCACCTATCACCTGTCAGCTTCTCACATCATCCCCCTCACCCAGTCCCACCTATCACCTGTCAGCTTCTCCAATCATCCCCTCTCACCGTCCCACCTATCACACTCTCACATCATCCCTCCTCACCCTGTCCCAACTATCACCTGTCAGCTTCTCACATCATCGTCCCTCACCCAGTCGCACTTGTCACCTGTCAGCTTCCCACATCATCCCCCTCACCCAGTCCCACCTATCACCTGTCAGCTTCTCACATCATCCCCCCTCACCCAGTCCCACCTATCACCTGTCAGCTTCTCACATCATCCCCCATCACCCAGTCCCACCGATCACCTGTCAGCTTCTCCCATCATCCCCCTCACCCAATCCCACCTATCAACTGTCAGCTTCTCACACCATCCCCGCTCACCCAGTCCCACCTGTCACCAGTCAGCTTCTCACATCATCCCCCCTCACCCAGTCCCACCTATCACCTGTCAGCTTCTCACATCATCCCCCCCACCCAATCCCACCTATTACCTGTCAGATTCTCACATCATCCCCCCTCACCCAGTCCCACATATCACCTGTCAGCTTCTCACATCATCCCCCCTCACCCAGTTCTTCCTGTCAGCTGTCAGCTTCTCTCATCATCCCCCCACACCCAGTCCCACCTGTCAGCTGTCAGCTTCTCTCATCATCCCATCTCACCCAGTCCCACCTATCACCTGTCAGCTTCTCACATCATCCCCCCTCACCCAGTCCCACCTATCACCTGTCAGCTACTGACATCATCCCCCCCTCACCGAGTTCCACCTATCACCTGTCAGCTTCTCACATCATCCCCCCTCACCCTGTCCCACCTATCACCTGTCAGCTTCTCACATCATCCCCCTCACCCAGTCCCACCTATCACCTGTCAGCTTCTCACATCATCCACCCTCACCCAGTCCCACCTATCACCTGTCAGCTTCTCACATCATCCCCCTTCACCCAGTCCCACCTATCACCTGTCAGCTTCTCACATCATTTCCTTCACCCAATCTCACCTATCACCTGTCAGCTTTTCCCATCATCCCCCTCCCCCAATCTCACCTATCAACTGTCAGCTTCACACATCATCCCCCCCCACCCAGTCCCACCTATCACCTGTCAGCTTCTCCCATCATCCCCCTCATCCAATCCCACCTATCAACTGTCAGCTTCTCACATCATCCCCCCCTCACCCAGTCCCAACTATCACCTGTCACCCTCTCACATCATTCCCCCTCACCCAGTCCCACCTGTCACCTGTCAGCTTCTCTCATCATGCCCCCTCACCCAGTCCCAACTATCACCTGTCACCCTCTCACATCATCCCCCCTCACCCAGTCCCACCTGTCACCTGTCAGCTTCTCTCATCATCCCATCTCTCCCAGTCCCACCTATCACCTGTCAGCTTCTGACATCATCCCCCCCTCACCCAGTCCCACCTGTCACCTGTCATCTTCTCTCATCATCCCATCTCTCCCAGTCCCACCTATCACCTGTCAGCTTCCCAAATCATCTCCCCTCACCCATTCCCACCTATCACCTGTCAGCTTCTCACATCATCCACCCTCACTCAGTCCCACCTATCACCTGTCAGCTTCTCACATCATCCCTCACCCAGACCCACCTATCACCTGTCAGCTTCTCACATCATCCACCCTCACCCAGTCCCACCTATCACCTGTCAACATCTCACATCATTAACCCTCACCCAGTCCCACCCATCACCTGTCAGCTTCTCACATCATCCCCCTTCACCCAGTCCTACCGATCACCTGTCAGCTTCTCCCATCATCCCCCTCACCCAATCTCACTTATCAACTGTCAGCTTCTCTCAACATCCACCCTAACCCAGTCCCACCTATCACCTGTCAGCTTCTCACATCATCCCCCTCACCCAATCCCACCTATCAACTGTCAGCTTCTCACTTCATCCCCCCCTCACCCAGTCCCACCTATCACCTGTCAGCCTGTCACATCATCCCCCCTCACCCAGTCCCACCTATCACCTGTCAGCTTCTCACATCACCCCCCTCACCCAGTCCCACATGTCACCTGTCAGCTTCTCACATCATCCCCCCTCACCCAGTTCTTCCTGTCACCTGTCAGCTTCTCTCATCATCCCATCTCACCCAGTCCCAACTATCACCTGTCAGCTTCTCACATCATCCCCCTCACCCAGTCCCACCTATCACCTGTCAGCTTCTCCAATCATCCCCTCTCACCGTCCCACCTATCACCCTCTCACATCATCCCTCCTCACCCTGTCCCAACTATCACCTGTCAGCTTGTCACATCATCGTCCCTCACCCAGTCCCACTTGTCACCTGTCAGCTTCCCACATCATCCCCCTCACCCAGTCCCACCTATCACCTGTCAGCTTCTCACATCATCCCCCCTCACCCAGTCCCACCTATCACCTGTCAGCTTCTCACATCATTCCCCATCACCCAGTCCCACCGATCACCTGTCAGCTACTCCCATCATCCCCCTCACCCAATCCTACCTATCAACTGTCAGCTTCTCACATCATCCCCGCTCACCCAGTCCCACCTGTCACCAGTCAGCTTCTCACATCATCCCCCCCACCCAATCCCACCTATTACCTGTCAGATTCTCACATCATCCCCCCTCACCCAGTCCCACATGTCACCTGTCAGCTTCTCACATCATCCCCCCTCACCCAGTTCTTCCTGTCACCTGTCAGCTTCTCTCATCATCCCCCCTCACCCAGTCCCACATGTCACCTGTCAGCTTCTCACATCATCCCCCCCTCACCCAGTCCCACCTGTCAGCTGTCAGCTTCTCTCATCATCCCATCTCACCCAGTCCCACCTATCACCTGTCAGCTTCTCACATCATCCCCCCTCACCCAGTCCCACCTATCACCTGTCAGCATCTCACATCATCCCCCTTCACCCAGTCCCACCTATCACCTGTCAGCTTCTCACATCATCCCCCCTCACCCAGTCCCACCTATCACCTGTCAGCATCTCACATCATCCCCCTTCACCCAGTCCCACCTATCACCTGTCAGCTTCTCACATCATCCCCCCTCACCCAGTCCCACCTATCACCTGTCAGCTTCTCACATCATCCACCCTCACCCAGTCCCACCTATCACCTGTCAGCTTCTCACATCATCCACCCTCACCCAATCCCACCTATCACCTGTCAGCTTCTCACATCATCCGCCTCACCCAGTCCCACCAATCACCTGTCAGCTTCTCACATCATCCCCCCCTCACCCAGTCCCACCAATCACCTGTCAGCTTCTCCCATCATCCCCCTCACCCAGTCCCACCTATCACCTGTCAGCTTCTGACATCATCCCCCCTCACCCAGTCCCACCTATCACCTGTCAGCTTCTCACATCATCCCCTCTCACCCAGTCCCACCTATCACCTGTCAGCTTCTCACATCATCCCCCCTCACCCAGTCCCACCTATCACCTGTCAGCTTCTCACATCATCCCCCCTAACCCAGTCCCACCTGTCACCTGTCAGCTTCTCACATCATCCCCCCTCACCCCGTCCCACCTGTCACCTGTCAGCTTCTCACATCATCCCCCCTCACCCAGTCCCACCTGTCACCTGTCAGCTTCTCACATCATCCCCCCTCACCCAGTCCCACCTATCACCTGTCAGCTTCTCACATCATCGCTCCTTACCCAGTCTAACCTATCACCTGTCAGCTTCTCACATCATCCCCCCTGACCCAGTCCCACCTATCACCTGTCAGCTTCTCACATCATCCCCCTTCACCCAGTCCCACCTATCACCTGTCAGCTTCTCACATCATCCCCCCTCACCCAGTCCCACCGGTCACCTGTCAGCTTCTCACATCATCCCCCCTCACCCAGTCCCACATATCACCTGTCAGCTTCTCACATCATCCCCCCTCACCCAGTCCCAACTATGACCTGTCAGCTTCTCACAACATCCCCCCTCACCCAGTCCCACCTATCACCTGTCAGCTTCTCACATCATCCCCCCTCACCCAGTCCCACCTATCACCTGTCAGCTTCTCACATCATCCCCCCTCACCCAGTCCCACCTGTCACCTGTCAGCTTCTCACATCATCCCCCCTCACCCAGTCCCACCTATCACCTGTCAGCTTCTCACATCATCCCTCCTTACCCAGTCCCACCTATCACCTGTCAGCTTCTCACATCATCCCCCCTCACCCAGTCCCACCAATCACCTGTCAGCTTCTCACATCATCCCCCCCTCACCCAGTCCCACCAATCACCTGTCAGCTTCTCCCATCATCCCCCTCACCCAGTCCCACTATCACCTGTCAGCTTCTGACATTATCCCCCCTCACCCAGTCCCAACAATCACCTGTCAGCTTCTCACATCATCCCCTCTCACCCAGTCCCACCTATCACCTGTCAGCCTCTCCAATCATCACCCCTCACCCAGTCCCACCTATCCCCTGTCAGCTTCTCACACCATCCCCCCTCACCCAGTCCCACCTATCACCTGTCAGCTTCTCACATCATCCCCCCTCACCCAGTCCCACCTGTCACCTGTCATCTTGTCACATCATCCCCCCTCACCCAGTCCCACCTGTCACCTGTCAGCTTCTCACATCATCCCCCCTCACCCAGTCCCACCTGTCACCTGTCAGCTTCTCACATCATCCCCCCTCACCCAGTCTCACCTATCACCTGTCAGCTTCTAACATCATTCCCCCTCACCCAGTCCCACCTATCACCTGTCAGCTTCTCACATCATCCCCTCTCACCCAGTCCCACCTATCACCTGTCAGCCTCTCCAATCATCACCCCTCACCCAGTCCCACCTATCCCCTGTCAGCTTCTCACACCATCCCCCCTCACCCAGTCCCAACTATCACCTGTCAGCTTCTCACATCATCCCCCCTCACCCAGTCCCACCTGTCACCTGTCATCTTCTCACATCATCCCCCCTCACCCAGTCCCACCTGTCACCTGTCAGCTTCTCACATCATCCCCCCTCACCCAGTCCCACCTGTCACCTGTCAGCTTCTCACATCATCCCCCTTCACTCAGTCCCACCTATCACCTGTCAGCTTCTCACATCATCCCTCACCCAGACCCACCTATCACCTGTCAGCTTCTGACATCATCCACCCTCACCCAGTCCCACCTATCACCTGTCAACATCTCACATCATTAACCCTCACCCAGTCCCACCCATCACCTGTCAGCTTCTCACATCATCCCCCTTCACCCAGTCCCACCTATCACCTGTCAGCTTCTCCCATCATCCCCCTCACCCAATCTCACTTATCAACTGTCAGCTTCTCTCAACATCCACCCTAACCCAGTCCCACCTATCACCTGTCAGCTTCTCACTTCATCCCCGCACACACTGTCCCACCTGTCACCTGTCAGCTTCTCACATCATCCCCCCCTCACCCAGTCCCACCAATCACCTGTCAGCTTCTCCCATCATCCCCCTCACCCAGTCCCACCTATCACCTGTCAGCTTCTGACATCATCCCCCCTCACCCAGTCCCACCTATCACCTGTCAGCTTCTCACATCATCCCCTCTCACCCAGTCCCACCTATCACCTGTCAGCTTCTCACATCATCCCCCCTCACCCAGTCCCACCTATCACCTGTCAGCTTCTCACATCATCCCCCCTAACCCAGTCCCACCTGTCACCTGTCAGCTTCTCACATCATCCCCCCTCACCCAGTCCCACCTGTCACCTGTCAGCTTCTCACATCATCCCCCCTCACCCAGTCCCACCTATCACCTGTCAGCTTCTCACATCATCGCTCCTTACCCAGTCTAACCTATCACCTGTCAGCTTCTCACATCATCCCCCCTGACCCAGTCCCACCTATCACCTGTCAGCTTCTCACATCATCCCCCTTCACCCAGTCCCACCTATCACCTGTCAGCTTCTCACATCATCCCCCCTCACCCAGTCCCACCGGTCACCTGTCAGCTTCTCACATCATCCCCCCTCACCCAGTCCCACATATCACCTGTCAGCTTCTCACATCATCCCCCCTCACCCAGTCCCAACTATGACCTGTCAGCTTCTCACAACATCCCCCCTCACCCAGTCCCACCTATCACCTGTCAGCTTCTCACATCATCCCCCCTCACCCAGTCCCACCTATCACCTGTCAGCTTCTCACATCATCCCCCCTCACCCAGTCCCACCTGTCACCTGTCAGCTTCTCACATCATCCCCCCTCACCCAGACCCACCTATCACCTGTCAGCCTGTCACATCATCCCCCCTCACCCAGTCCCACCTATCACCTGTCAGCTTCTCACATCACCCCCCTCACCCAGTCCCACATGTCACCTGTCAGCTTCTCACATCATCCCCCCTCACCCAGTTCTTCCTGTCACCTGTCAGCTTCTCTCATCATCCCATCTCACCCAGTCCCACCTATCACCTGTCAGCTTCTCCAATCATCCCCTCTCACCGTCCCACCTATCACCCTCTCACATCATCCCTCCTCACCCTGTCCCAACTATCACCTGTCAGCTTGTCACATCATCGTCCCTCACCCAGTCCCACTTGTCACCTGTCAGCTTCCCACATCATCCCCCTCACCCAGTCCCACCTATCACCTGTCAGCTTCTCACATCATCCCCCCTCACCCAGTCCCACCTATCACCTGTCAGCTTCTCACATCATTCCCCATCACCCAGTCCCACCGATCACCTGTCAGCTACTCCCATCATCCCCCTCACCCAATCCTACCTATCAACTGTCAGCTTCTCACATCATCCCCGCTCACCCAGTCCCACCTGTCACCAGTCAGCTTCTCACATCATCCCCCCCACCCAATCCCACCTATTACCTGTCAGATTCTCACATCATCCCCCCTCACCCAGTCCCACATGTCACCTGTCAGCTTCTCACATCATCCCCCCTCACCCAGTTCTTCCTGTCACCTGTCAGCTTCTCTCATCATCCCCCCTCACCCAGTCCCACATGTCACCTGTCAGCTTCTCACATCATCCCCCCCTCACCCAGTCCCACCTGTCAGCTGTCAGCTTCTCTCATCATCCCATCTCACCCAGTCCCACCTATCACCTGTCAGCTTCTCACATCATCCCCCCTCACCCAGTCCCACCTATCACCTGTCAGCATCTCACATCATCCCCCTTCACCCAGTCCCACCTATCACCTGTCAGCTTCTCACATCATCCCCCCTCACCCAGTCCCACCTATCACCTGTCAGCATCTCACATCATCCCCCTTCACCCAGTCCCACCTATCACCTGTCAGCTTCTCACATCATCCCCCCTCACCCAGTCCCACCTATCACCTGTCAGCTTCTCACATCATCCACCCTCACCCAGTCCCACCTATCACCTGTCAGCTTCTCACATCATCCACCCTCACCCAATCCCACCTATCACCTGTCAGCTTCTCACATCATCCGCCTCACCCAGTCCCACCAATCACCTGTCAGCTTCTCACATCATCCCCCCCTCACCCAGTCCCACCAATCACCTGTCAGCTTCTCCCATCATCCCCCTCACCCAGTCCCACCTATCACCTGTCAGCTTCTGACATCATCCCCCCTCACCCAGTCCCACCTATCACCTGTCAGCTTCTCACATCATCCCCTCTCACCCAGTCCCACCTATCACCTGTCAGCTTCTCACATCATCCCCCCTCACCCAGTCCCACCTATCACCTGTCAGCTTCTCACATCATCCCCCCTAACCCAGTCCCACCTGTCACCTGTCAGCTTCTCACATCATCCCCCCTCACCCCGTCCCACCTGTCACCTGTCAGCTTCTCACATCATCCCCCCTCACCCAGTCCCACCTGTCACCTGTCAGCTTCTCACATCATCCCCCCTCACCCAGTCCCACCTATCACCTGTCAGCTTCTCACATCATCGCTCCTTACCCAGTCTAACCTATCACCTGTCAGCTTCTCACATCATCCCCCCTGACCCAGTCCCACCTATCACCTGTCAGCTTCTCACATCATCCCCCTTCACCCAGTCCCACCTATCACCTGTCAGCTTCTCACATCATCCCCCCTCACCCAGTCCCACCGGTCACCTGTCAGCTTCTCACATCATCCCCCCTCACCCAGTCCCACATATCACCTGTCAGCTTCTCACATCATCCCCCCTCACCCAGTCCCAACTATGACCTGTCAGCTTCTCACAACATCCCCCCTCACCCAGTCCCACCTATCACCTGTCAGCTTCTCACATCATCCCCCCTCACCCAGTCCCACCTATCACCTGTCAGCTTCTCACATCATCCCCCCTCACCCAGTCCCACCTGTCACCTGTCAGCTTCTCACATCATCCCCCCTCACCCAGTCCCACCTATCACCTGTCAGCTTCTCACATCATCCCTCCTTACCCAGTCCCACCTATCACCTGTCAGCTTCTCACATCATCCCCCCTCACCCAGTCCCACCAATCACCTGTCAGCTTCTCACATCATCCCCCCCTCACCCAGTCCCACCAATCACCTGTCAGCTTCTCCCATCATCCCCCTCACCCAGTCCCACTATCACCTGTCAGCTTCTGACATTATCCCCCCTCACCCAGTCCCAACAATCACCTGTCAGCTTCTCACATCATCCCCTCTCACCCAGTCCCACCTATCACCTGTCAGCCTCTCCAATCATCACCCCTCACCCAGTCCCACCTATCCCCTGTCAGCTTCTCACACCATCCCCCCTCACCCAGTCCCACCTATCACCTGTCAGCTTCTCACATCATCCCCCCTCAACCAGTCCCACCTGTCACCTGTCATCTTGTCACATCATCCCCCCTCACCCAGTCCCACCTGTCACCTGTCAGCTTCTCACATCATCCCCCCTCACCCAGTCCCACCTGTCACCTGTCAGCTTCTCACATCATCCCCCCTCACCCAGTCTCACCTATCACCTGTCAGCTTCTAACATCATTCCCCCTCACCCAGTCCCACCTATCACCTGTCAGCTTCTCACATCATCCCCTCTCACCCAGTCCCACCTATCACCTGTCAGCCTCTCCAATCATCACCCCTCACCCAGTCCCACCTATCCCCTGTCAGCTTCTCACACCATCCCCCCTCACCCAGTCCCAACTATCACCTGTCAGCTTCTCACATCATCCCCCCTCACCCAGTCCCACCTGTCACCTGTCATCTTCTCACATCATCCCCCCTCACCCAGTCCCACCTGTCACCTGTCAGCTTCTCACATCATCCCCCCTCACCCAGTCCCACCTGTCACCTGTCAGCTTCTCACATCATCCCCCTTCACTCAGTCCCACCTATCACCTGTCAGCTTCTCACATCATCCCTCACCCAGACCCACCTATCACCTGTCAGCTTCTGACATCATCCACCCTCACCCAGTCCCACCTATCACCTGTCAACATCTCACATCATTAACCCTCACCCAGTCCCACCCATCACCTGTCAGCTTCTCACATCATCCCCCTTCACCCAGTCCCACCTATCACCTGTCAGCTTCTCCCATCATCCCCCTCACCCAATCTCACTTATCAACTGTCAGCTTCTCTCAACATCCACCCTAACCCAGTCCCACCTATCACCTGTCAGCTTCTCACTTCATCCCCGCACACACTGTCCCACCTGTCACCTGTCAGCTTCTCACATCATCCCCCCCTCACCCAGTCCCACCAATCACCTGTCAGCTTCTCCCATCATCCCCCTCACCCAGTCCCACCTATCACCTGTCAGCTTCTGACATCATCCCCCCTCACCCAGTCCCACCTATCACCTGTCAGCTTCTCACATCATCCCCTCTCACCCAGTCCCACCTATCACCTGTCAGCTTCTCACATCATCCCCCCTCACCCAGTCCCACCTATCACCTGTCAGCTTCTCACATCATCCCCCCTAACCCAGTCCCACCTGTCACCTGTCAGCTTCTCACATCATCCCCCCTCACCCAGTCCCACCTGTCACCTGTCAGCTTCTCACATCATCCCCCCTCACCCAGTCCCACCTATCACCTGTCAGCTTCTCACATCATCGCTCCTTACCCAGTCTAACCTATCACCTGTCAGCTTCTCACATCATCCCCCCTGACCCAGTCCCACCTATCACCTGTCAGCTTCTCACATCATCCCCCTTCACCCAGTCCCACCTATCACCTGTCAGCTTCTCACATCATCCCCCCTCACCCAGTCCCACCGGTCACCTGTCAGCTTCTCACATCATCCCCCCTCACCCAGTCCCACATATCACCTGTCAGCTTCTCACATCATCCCCCCT
Source organism: Hypanus sabinus (assembly GCF_030144855.1). NCBI lineage: Eukaryota > Metazoa > Chordata > Chondrichthyes > Myliobatiformes > Dasyatidae > Hypanus > Hypanus sabinus. The sequence goes on from NW_026781369.1 coordinate 153,562, forward strand.
CACCCAGTCCCAACTATGACCTGTCAGCTTCTCACAACATCCCCCCTCACCCAGTCCCACCTATCACCTGTCAGCTTCTCACATCATCCCCCCTCACCCAGTCCCACCTATCACCTGTCAGCTTCTCACATCATCCCCCCTCACCCAGTCCCACCTGTCACCTGTCAGCTTCTCACATCATCCCCCCTCACCCAGTCCCACCTATCACCTGTCAGCTTCTCACATCATCCCTCCTTACCCAGTCCCACCTATCACCTGTCAGCTTCTCACATCATCCCCCCTCACCCAGTCCCACCAATCACCTGTCAGCTTCTCACATCATCCCCCCCTCACCCAGTCCCACCAATCACCTGTCAGCTTCTCCCATCATCCCCCTCACCCAGTCCCACTATCACCTGTCAGCTTCTGACATTATCCCCCCTCACCCAGTCCCAACAATCACCTGTCAGCTTCTCACATCATCCCCTCTCACCCAGTCCCACCTATCACCTGTCAGCCTCTCCAATCATCACCCCTCACCCAGTCCCACCTATCCCCTGTCAGCTTCTCACACCATCCCCCCTCACCCAGTCCCACCTATCACCTGTCAGCTTCTCACATCATCCCCCCTCACCCAGTCCCACCTGTCACCTGTCATCTTCTCACATCATCCCCCCTCACCCAGTCCCACCTGTCACCTGTCAGCTTCTCACATCATCCCCCCTCACCCAGTCCCACCTGTCACCTGTCAGCTTCTCACATCATCCCCCCTCACCCAGTCTCACCTATCACCTGTCAGCTTCTAACATCATTCCCCCTCACCCAGTCCCACCTATCACCTGTGAGCTTCTCACATCATCCCCTCTCACCCAGTCCCACCTATCACCTGTCAGCCTCTCCAATCATCACCCCTCACCCAGTCCCACCTATCCCCTGTCAGCTTCTCACACCATCCCCCCTCACCCAGTCCCACCTGTCACCTGTCATCTTCTCACATCATCCCCCCTCACCCAGTCCCACCTGTCACCTGTCAGCTTCTCACATCATCCCCCCTCACCCAGTCCCACCTGTCACCTGTCAGCTTCTCACATCATCCCCCTTCACTCAGTCCCACCTATCACCTGTCAGCTTCTCACATCATCCCTCACCCAGACCCACCTATCACCTGTCAGCTTCTCACATCATCCACCCTCACCCAGTCCCACCTATCACCTGTCAACATCTCACATCATTAACCCTCACCCAGTCCCACCCATCACCTGTCAGCTTCTCACATCATCCCCCTTCACCCAGTCCTACCGATCACCTGTCAGCTTCTCCCATCATCCCCCTCACCCAATCTCACTTATCAACTGTCAGCTTCTCTCAACATCCACCCTAACCCAGTCCCACCTATCACCTGTCAGCTTCTCACATCATCCCCCTCACCCAATCCCACCTATCAACTGTCAGCTTCTCACTTCATCCCCGCACACACTGTCCCACCTGTCACCTGTAAGCTTCTCTCATCATCCCCCCTCACCCAGTCCCAACTATCACCTGTCAGCTTCTCACATCATCCCCCCCACCCAGTCCCACCTATCACCTGTCAGCTTCTCCAATCATCCCCTCTCACCGTCCCACCTATCACCCTCTCACATCATCCCTCCTCACCCTGTCCCAACTATCACCTGTCAGCTTCTCACATCATCGTCCCTCACCCAGTCCCACCTATCACCTGTCAGCTTCTCACATCATCCCCCCTCACCCAGTCCCACCTATCACCTGTCAGCTTCTCACATCATCCCCCCTCACCCAGTCCCACCTATCACCTGTCAGCTTCTCACATCATCCCCCCTCACCCAGTCCCACCTATCACCTGTCAGCTTCTCACATCATCGTCCCTCACCCAGTCCCACTTGTCACCTGTCAGCTTCCCACATCATCCCCCTCACCCAGACCCACCTATCACCTGTCAGCTTCTCACATCATCCCCCCTCACCCAGTCCCACCTATCACCTGTCAGCTTCTCACATCATCCCCCATCACCCAGTCCCACCGATCACCTGTCAGCTACTCCCATCATCCCCCTCACCCAATCCCACCTATCAACTGTCAGCTTCTCACATCATCCCCGCTCACCCAGTCCCACCTGTCACCAGTCAGCTTCTCACATCATCCCCCCCACCCAATCCCACCTATTACCTGTCAGATTCTCACATCATCCCCCCTCACCCAGTCCCACATGTCACCTGTCAGCTTCTCACATCATCCCCCCTCACCCAGTTCTTCCTGTCACTTGTCAGCTTCTCTCATCATCCCCCCACACCCAGTCCCACCTGTCAGCTGTCAGCTTCTCTCATCATCCGCCCCTCACCCAGTCCCACCTATCACCTGTCAGCTTCTCACATCATCCCCCCTCACCCAGTCCGACCTATCACCTGTCAGCATCTCACATCATCCCCCTTCACCCAGTCCCACCTATCACCTTTCAGCTTCTCACATCATCCCCCCTCACCCAGTCCCACCTATCACCTGTCAGCATCTCACATCATCCCCCTTCACCCAGTCCCACCTATCACCTGTCAGCTTCTCACATCATCCCCCCTCACCCAGTCCCACCTATCACCTGTCAGCTTCTCACATCATCCACCCTCACCCAGTCCCACCTATCACCTGTCAGCTTCTCACATCATCCACCCTCACCCAATCCCACCTATCACCTGTCAGCCTCTCACATCATCCGCCTCACCCAGTCCCACCAATCACCTGTCAGCTTCTCACATCATCCCCCCCTCACCCAGTCCCACCAATCACCTGTCAGCTTCTCCCATCATCCCCCTCACCCAGTCCCACCTATCACCTGTCAGCTTCTGACATCATCCCCCCTCACCCAGTCCCACCTATCACCTGTCAGCTTCTCACATCATCCCCTCTCACCCAGTCCCACCTATCACCTGTCAGCTTCTCACATCATCCCCCCTCACCCAGTCCCACCTATCACCTGTCAGCTTCTCACATCATCCCCCCTAACCCAGTCCCACCTGTCACCTGTCAGCTTCTCACATCATTCCCCCTCACCCCATCCCACCTGTCACCTGTCAGCTTCTCACATCATCCCCCCTCACCCAGTCCCACCTATCCCCTGTCAGCTTCTCACATCATCCCCCCTCACCCAGTCCCACCTGTCACCTGTCAGCTTCTCACATCATCCCCCCTCACCCAGTCCCACCTGTCACCTGTCAGCTTCTCACATCATCCCCCCTCACCCAGTCCCACCTATCACCTGTCAGCTTCTCACATCATCGCTCCTTACCCAGTCTAACCTATCACCTGTCAGCTTCTCACATCATCCCCCCTGACCCAGTCCCACCTATCACCTGTCAGCTTCTCACATCATCCCCCTTCACCCAGTCCCACCTATCACCTGTCAGCTTCTCACATCATCCCCCCTCACCCAGTCCCACCGGTCACCTGTCAGCTTCTCACATCATCCCCCTCACCCAGTCCCAACTATGACCTGTCAGCTTCTCACAACATCCCCCCTCACCCAGTCCCACCTATCACCTGTCAGCTTCTCACATCATCCCCCCTCACCCAGTCCCACCTATCACCTGTCAGCTTCTCACATCATCCCCCCTCACCCAGTCCCACCAGTCACCTGTCAGCTTCTCACATCATCCCCCCTCACCCAGTCCCACCTATCACCTGTCAGCTTCTCACATCATCCCTCCTTACCCAGTCCCACCTATCACCTGTCAGCTTCTCACATCATCCCCCCTCACCCAGTCCCACCAATCACCTGTCAGCTTCTCACATCATCCCCCCCTCACCCAGTCCCACCAATCACCTGTCAGCTTCTCCCATCATCCCCCTCACCCAGTCCCACCTATCACCTGTCAGCTTCTGACATTATCCCCCCTCACCCAGTCCCAACAATCACCTGTCAGCTTCTCACATCATCCCCTCTCACCCAGTCCCACCTATCACCTGTCAGCCTCTCCAATCATCACCCCTCACCCAGTCCCACCTGTCACCTGTCATCTTCTCACATCATCCCCCCTCACCCATTCCCACCTGTCACCTGTCAGCTTCTCACATCATCCCCCCTCACCCAGTCCCACCTGTCACCTGTCAGCTTCTCACATCATCCCCCCTCACCCAGTCTCACCTATCACCTGTCAGCTTCTCACATCATCCCCCCCTCACCCAGTCCCACCTATCACCTGTCAGCTTCTCACATCATCCCCCCCTCACCCAGTCCCACCTATCACCTGTCAGCTTCTCACATCATCCCCCTCACCAAGTCCCACCTATCACCTGTCAGCTTCTCCAATCATCCCCTCTCACCGTCCCACCTATCACCTGTCAGCTTCTCACATCATCCCTCCTCACCCTGTCCCAACTATCACCTGTCAGCATCTCACATCATCGTCCCTCACCCAGTCCCACTTGTCACCTGTCAGCTTCCCACATCATCCCCCTCACCCAGGCCCACCTATCACCTGTCAGCTTCTCACATCATCCCCCATCACCCAGTCCCACCGATCACCTGTCAGCTTCTCCCATCATCCCCCTCACCCAATCCCATCTATCAACTGTCAGCTTCTCACATCATCCCCGCTCACCCAGTCCCACCTGTCACCAGTCAGCTTCTCACATCATCCCCCCCACCCAATCCCACCTATTACCTGTCAGATTCTCACATAATCCCCCCTCACCCAGTCCCACATATCACCTGTCAGCTTCTCACATCATCCCCCCTCACCCAGTTCTTCCTGTCAGCTGTCAGCTTCTCTCATCATCCCCCCACACCCAGTCCCACCTGTCAGCTGTCAGCTTCTCTCATCATCCCATCTCACCCAGTCCCACCTATCACCTGTCAGCTTCTCACATCATCCCCCCTCACCCAGTAACACCTATCACCTGTCAGCTACTGACATCATCCCCCCCTCACCGAGTTCCACCTATCACCTGTCAGCTTCTCACATCATCCCCCCTCAACCTTTCCCACCTATCACCTGTCAGCTTCTCACATCATCCCCCTCACCCAGTCCCACCTATCACCTGTCAGCTTCTCACATCATCCACCTCACCCAGTCCGACCTATCACCTGTCAGCTTCTCACATCATCCACCCTCACCCAGTCCCACCTATCACCTGTCAGCTTCTCACATCATCCACCCTCACCCAGTCCCACCTATCACCTGTCAGCTTCTCACATCATCCCCCTTCACCCAGTCCCACCTATCACCTGTCAGCTTCTCACATCATTTCCTTCACCCAATCTCACCTATCACCTGTCAGCTTTTCCCATCATCCCCCTCACCCAATCTCACCTATCAACTGTCAGCTTCACACATCATCCCCCCCCACCCAGTCCCACCTATCACCTGTCAGCTTCTCCCATCATCCCCCTCATCCAATCCCACCTATCAACTGACAGCTTCTCACATCATCCCCCCCTCACCCAGTCCCAACTATCACCTGTCACCCTCTCACATCATCCCCCCTCACCCTGTCCCACCTATCACCTGTCAGCTTCTCTCATCATGCCCCCTCACCCACTCCCAATTATCACCTGTCACCCGCTCACATCATCCCCCCCTCACCGAGTTCCACCTATCACCTGTCAGCTTCTCACATCATCCCCCCTCAACCTTTCCCACCTATCACCTGTCAGCTTCTCACATCATCCCCCTCACCCAGTCCCACCTATCACCTGTCACCTTTCACATCATCCACCTCACCCAGTCCGACCTATCACCTGTCAGCTTCTCCCATCATCCCCCTCACCCAGTCCCACCTATCACCTGTCAGCTTCTGACATCATCCCCCCTCACCCAGTCCCACCTATCACCTGTCAGCTTCTCACATCATCCCCTCTCACCCAGTCCCACCTATCACCTGTCAGCTTCTCACATCATCCCCCCTCACCCAGTCCCACCTATCACCTGTCAGCTTCTCACATCATCCCCCCTAACCCAGTCCCACCTGTCACCTGTCAGCTTCTCACATCATTCCCCCTCACCCCGTCCCACCTGTCACCTGTCAGCTTCTCACATCATCCCCCCTCACCCAGTCCCACCTATCCCCTGTCAGCTTCTCACATCATCCCCCCTCACCCAGTCCCACCTGTCACCTGTCAGCTTCTCACATCATCCCCCCTCACCCAGTCCCACCTGTCACCTGTCAGCTTCTCACATCATCCCCCCTCACCCAGTCCCACCTATCACCTGTCAGCTTCTCACATCATCGCTCCTTACCCAGTCTAACCTATCACCTGTCAGCTTCTCACATCATCCCCCCTGACCCAGTCCCACCTATCACCTGTCAGCTTCTCACATCATCCCCCTTCACCCAGTCCCACCTATCACCTGTCAGCTTCTCACATCATCCCCCCTCACCCAGTCCCACCGGTCACCTGTCAGCTTCTCACATCATCCCCCTCACCCAGTCCCAACTATGACCTGTCAGCTTCTCACAACATCCCCCCTCACCCAGTCCCACCTATCACCTGTCAGCTTCTCACATCATCCCCCCTCACCCAGTCCCACCTATCACCTGTCAGCTTCTCACATCATCCCCCCTCACCCAGTCCCACCTATCACCTGTCAGCTTCTCACATCATCCCCCCTCACCCAGTCCCACCTATCACCTGTCAGCTTCTCACATCATCCCCCCTCACCCAGTCCCACCAATCACCTGTCAGCTTCTCACATCATCCCCCCCTCACCCAGTCCCACCAATCACCTGTCAGCTTCTCCCATCATCCCCCTCACCCAGTCCCACCTATCACCTGTCAGCTTCTGACATTATCCCCCCTCACCCAGTCCCAACAATCACCTGTCAGCTTCTCACATCATCCCCTCTCACCCAGTCCCACCTATCACCTGTCAGCCTCTCCAATCATCACCCCTCACCCAGTCCCACCTGTCACCTGTCATCTTCTCACATCATCCCCCATCACCCAGTCCCACCGATCACCTGTCAGCTTCTCCCATCATCCCCCTCACCCAATCCCATCTATCAACTGTCAGCTTCTCACATCATCCCCGCTCACGCAGTCCCACCTGTCACCAGTCAGCTTCTCACATCATCCCCCCCACCCAATCCCACCTATTACCTGTCAGATTCTCACATAATCCCCCCTCACCCAGTCCCACATATCACCTGTCAGCTTCTCACATCATCCCCCCTCACCCAGTTCTTCCTGTCAGCTGTCAGCTTCTCTCATCATCCCCCCACACCCAGTCCCACCTGTCAGCTGTCAGCTTCTCTCATCATCCCATCTCACCCAGTCCCACCTATCACCTGTCAGCTTCTCACATCATCCCCCCTCACCCAGTCACACCTATCACCTGTCAGCTACTGACATCATCCCCCCCTCACCGAGTTCCACCTATCACCTGTCAGCTTCTCACATCATCCCCCCTCAACCTTTCCCACCTATCACCTGTCAGCTTCTCACATCATCCCCCTCACCCAGTCCCACCTATCACCTGTCAGCTTCTCACATCATCCACCTCACCCAGTCCGACCTATCACCTGTCAGCTTCTCACATCATCCACCCTCACCCAGTCCCACCTATCACCTGTCAGCTTCTCACATCATCCACCCTCACCCAGTCCCACCTATCACCTGTCAGCTTCTCACATCATCCCCCTTCACCCAGTCCCACCTATCACCTGTCAGCTTCTCACATCATTTCCTTCACCCAATCTCACCTATCACCTGTCAGCTTTTCCCATCATCCCCCTCACCCAATCTCACCTATCAACTGTCAGCTTCACACATCATCCCCCCCCACCCAGTCCCACCTATCACCTGTCAGCTTCTCCCATCATCCCCCTCATCCAATCCCACCTATCAACTGACAGCTTCTCACATCATCCCCCCCTCACCCAGTCCCAACTATCACCTGTCACCCTCTCACATCATCCCCCCTCACCCTGTCCCACCTATCACCTGTCAGCTTCTCACATCATCCCCCCTCACCCAGTCCCACCGGTCACCTGTCAGCTTCTCACATCATCCCCCTCACCCAGTCCCAACTATGACCTGTCAGCTTCTCACAACATCCCCCCTCACCCAGTCCCACCTATCACCTGTCAGCTTCTCACATCATCCCCCCTCACCCAGTCCCACCTATCACCTGTCAGCTTCTCACATCATCCCCCCTCACCCAGTCCCACCAGTCACCTGTCAGCTTCTCACATCATCCCCCCTCACCCAGTCCCACCTATCACCTGTCAGCTTCTCACATCATCCCTCCTTACCCAGTCCCACCTATCACCTGTCAGCTTCTCACATCATCCCCCCTCACCCAGTCCCACCAATCACCTGTCAGCTTCTCACATCATCCCCCCCTCACCCAGTCCCACCAATCACCTGTCAGCTTCTCCCATCATCCCCCTCACCCAGTCCCACCTATCACCTGTCAGCTTCTGACATTATCCCCCCTCACCCAGTCCCAACAATCACCTGTCAGCTTCTCACATCATCCCCTCTCACCCAGTCCCACCTATCACCTGTCAGCCTCTCCAATCATCACCCCTCACCCAGTCCCACCTGTCACCTGTCATCTTCTCACATCATCCCCCCTCACCCATTCCCACCTGTCACCTGTCAGCTTCTCACATCATCCCCCCTCACCCAGTCCCACCTGTCACCTGTCAGCTTCTCACATCATCCCCCCTCACCCAGTCTCACCTATCACCTGTCAGCTTCTCACATCATCCCCCCCTCACCCAGTCCCACCTATCACCTGTCAGCTTCTCACATCATCCCCCCCTCACCCAGTCCCACCTATCACCTGTCAGCTTCTCACATCATCCCCCTCACCAAGTCCCACCTATCACCTGTCAGCTTCTCCAATCATCCCCTCTCACCGTCCCACCTATCACCTGTCAGCTTCTCACATCATCCCTCCTCACCCTGTCCCAACTATCACCTGTCAGCATCTCACATCATCGTCCCTCACCCAGTCCCACTTGTCACCTGTCAGCTTCCCACATCATCCCCCTCACCCAGGCCCACCTATCACCTGTCAGCTTCTCACATCATCCCCCATCACCCAGTCCCACCGATCACCTGTCAGCTTCTCCCATCATCCCCCTCACCCAATCCCATCTATCAACTGTCAGCTTCTCACATCATCCCCGCTCACCCAGTCCCACCTGTCACCAGTCAGCTTCTCACATCATCCCCCCCACCCAATCCCACCTATTACCTGTCAGATTCTCACATAATCCCCCCTCACCCAGTCCCACATATCACCTGTCAGCTTCTCACATCATCCCCCCTCACCCAATTCTTCCTGTCAGCTGTCAGCTTCTCTCATCATCCCCCCACACCCAGTCCCACCTGTCAGCTGTCAGCTTCTCTCATCATCCCATCTCACCCAGTCCCACCTATCACCTGTCAGCTTCTCACATCATCCCCCCTCACCCAGTCACACCTATCACCTGTCAGCTACTGACATCATCCCCCCCTCACCGAGTTCCACCTATCACCTGTCAGCTTCTCACATCATCCCCCCTCAACCTTTCCCACCTATCACCTGTCAGCTTCTCACATCATCCCCCTCACCCAGTCCCACCTATCACCTGTCAGCTTCTCACATCATCCACCTCACCCAGTCCGACCTATCACCTGTCAGCTTCTCACATCATCCACCCTCACCCAGTCCCACCTATCACCTGTCAGCTTCTCACATCATCCACCCTCACCCAGTCCCACCTATCACCTGTCAGCTTCTCACATCATCCCCCTTCACCCAGTCCCACCTATCACCTGTCAGCTTCTCACATCATTTCCTTCACCCAATCTCACCTATCACCTGTCAGCTTTTCCCATCATCCCCCTCACCCAATCTCACCTATCAACTGTCAGCTTCACACATCATCCCCCCCCACCCAGTCCCACCTATCACCTGTCAGCTTCTCCCATCATCCCCCTCATCCAATCCCACCTATCAACTGACAGCTTCTCACATCATCCCCCCCTCACCCAGTCCCAACTATCACCTGTCACCCTCTCACATCATCCCCCCTCACCCTGTCCCACCTATCACCTGTCAGCTTCTCTCATCATGCCCCCTCACCCACTCCCAATTATCACCTGTCACCCGCTCACATCATCCCCCCCTCACCGAGTTCCACCTATCACCTGTCAGCTTCTCACATCATCCCCCCTCAACCTTTCCCACCTATCACCTGTCAGCTTCTCACATCATCCCCCTCACCCAGTCCCACCTATCACCTGTCACCTTTCACATCATCCACCTCACCCAGTCCGACCTATCACCTGTCAGCTTCTCCCATCATCCCCCTCACCCAGTCCCACCTATCACCTGTCAGCTTCTGACATCATCCCCCCTCACCCAGTCCCACCTATCACCTGTCAGCTTCTCACATCATCCCCTCTCACCCAGTCCCACCTATCACCTGTCAGCTTCTCACATCATCCCCCCTCACCCAGTCCCACCTATCACCTGTCAGCTTCTCACATCATCCCCCCTAACCCAGTCCCACCTGTCACCTGTCAGCTTCTCACATCATTCCCCCTCACCCCGTCCCACCTGTCACCTGTCAGCTTCTCACATCATCCCCCCTCACCCAGTCCCACCTATCCCCTGTCAGCTTCTCACATCATCCCCCCTCACCCAGTCCCACCTGTCACCTGTCAGCTTCTCACATCATCCCCCCTCACCCAGTCCCACCTGTCACCTGTCAGCTTCTCACATCATCCCCCCTCACCCAGTCCCACCTATCACCTGTCAGCTTCTCACATCATCGCTCCTTACCCAGTCTAACCTATCACCTGTCAGCTTCTCACATCATCCCCCCTGACCCAGTCCCACCTATCACCTGTCAGCTTCTCACATCATCCCCCTTCACCCAGTCCCACCTATCACCTGTCAGCTTCTCACATCATCCCCCCTCACCCAGTCCCACCGGTCACCTGTCAGCTTCTCACATCATCCCCCTCACCCAGTCCCAACTATGACCTGTCAGCTTCTCACAACATCCCCCCTCACCCAGTCCCACCTATCACCTGTCAGCTTCTCACATCATCCCCCCTCACCCAGTCCCACCTATCACCTGTCAGCTTCTCACATCATCCCCCCTCACCCAGTCCCACCAGTCACCTGTCAGCTTCTCACATCATCCCCCCTCACCCAGTCCCACCTATCACCTGTCAGCTTCTCACATCATCCCTCCTTACCCAGTCCCACCTATCACCTGTCAGCTTCTCACATCATCCCCCCTCACCCAGTCCCACCAATCACCTGTCAGCTTCTCACATCATCCCCCCCTCACCCAGTCCCACCAATCACCTGTCAGCTTCTCCCATCATCCCCCTCACCCAGTCCCACCTATCACCTGTCAGCTTCTGACATTATCCCCCCTCACCCAGTCCCAACAATCACCTGTCAGCTTCTCACATCATCCCCTCTCACCCAGTCCCACCTATCACCTGTCAGCCTCTCCAATCATCACCCCTCACCCAGTCCCACCTGTCACCTGTCATCTTCTCACATCATCCCCCCTCACCCAGTCCCACCTGTCACCTGTCAGCTTCTCACATCATCCCCCCTCACCCAGTCCCACCTGTCACCTGTCAGCTTCTCACATCATCCCCCCTCACCCAGTCTCACCTATCACCTGTCAGCTTCTCACATCATCCCCCCCTCACCCAGTCCCACCTATCACCTGTCAGCTTCTCACATCATCCCCCCCTCACCCAGTCCCACCTATCACCTGTCAGCTTCTCACATCATCCCCCTCACCAAGTCCCACCTATCACCTGTCAGCTTCTCCAATCATCCCCTCTCACCGTCCCACCTATCACCTGTCAGCTTCTCACATCATCCCTCCTCACCCTGTCCCAACTATCACCTGTCAGCATCTCACATCATCGTCCCTCACCCAGTCCCACTTGTCACCTGTCAGCTTCCCACATCATCCCCCTCACCCAGGCCCACCTATCACCTGTCAGCTTCTCACATCATCCCCCATCACCCAGTCCCACCGATCACCTGTCAGCTTCTCCCATCATCCCCCTCACCCAATCCCATCTATCAACTGTCCGCTTCTCACATCATCCCCGCTCACCCAGTCCCACCTGTCACCAGTCAGCTTCTCACATCATCCCCCCCACCCAATCCCACCTATTACCTGTCAGATTCTCACATAATCCCCCCTCACCCAGTCCCACATATCACCTGTCAGCTTCTCACATCATCCCCCCTCACCCAGTTCTTCCTGTCAGCTGTCAGCTTCTCTCATCATCCCCCCACACCCAGTCCCACCTGTCAGCTGTCAGCTTCTCTCATCATCCCATCTCACCCAGTCCCACCTATCACCTGTCAGCTTCTCACATCATCCCCCCTCACCCAGTCACACCTATCACCTGTCAGCTACTGACATCATCCCCCCCTCACCGAGTTCCACCTATCACCTGTCAGCTTCTCACATCATCCCCCCTCAACCTTTCCCACCTATCACCTGTCAGCTTCTCACATCATCCCCCTCACCCAGTCCCACCTATCACCTGTCAGCTTCTCACATCATCCACCTCACCCAGTCCGACCTATCACCTGTCAGCTTCTCACATCATCCACCCTCACCCAGTCCCACCTATCACCTGTCAGCTTCTCACATCATCCACCCTCACCCAGTCCCACCTATCACCTGTCAGCTTCTCACATCATCCCCCTTCACCCAGTCCCACCTATCACCTGTCAGCTTCTCACATCATTTCCTTCACCCAATCTCACCTATCACCTGTCAGCTTTTCCCATCATCCCCCTCACCCAATCTCACCTATCAACTGTCAGCTTCACACATCATCCCCCCCCACCCAGTCCCACCTATCACCTGTCAGCTTCTCCCATCATCCCCCTCATCCAATCCCACCTATCAACTGACAGCTTCTCACATCATCCCCCCCTCACCCAGTCCCAACTATCACCTGTCACCCTCTCACATCATCCCCCCTCACCCTGTCCCACCTATCACCTGTCAGCTTCTCTCATCATGCCCCCTCACCCACTCCCAATTATCACCTGTCACCCGCTCACATCATCCCCCCCTCACCGAGTTCCACCTATCACCTGTCAGCTTCTCACATCATCCCCCCTCAACCTTTCCCACCTATCACCTGTCAGCTTCTCACATCATCCCCCTCACCCAGTCCCACCTATCACCTGTCACCTTTCACATCATCCACCTCACCCAGTCCGACCTATCACCTGTCAGCTTCTCACATCATCCACCCTCACCCAGTCCCACCTATCACCTGTCAGCTTCTCACATCATCCACCCTCACCCAGTCCCACCTATCACCTGTCAGCTTCTCACATCATCCCCCTTCACCCAGTCCCACCTATCACCTGTCAGCTTCTCACATCATTTCCTTCACCCAATCTCACCTATCACCTGTCAGCTTTTCCCATCATCCCCCTCACCCAATCTCACCTATCAACTGTCAGCTTCACACATCATCCCCCCCCACCCAGTCCCACCTATCACCTGTCAGCTTCTCCCATCATCCCCCTCATCCAATCCCACCTATCAACTGACAGCTTCTCACATCATCCCCCCCTCACCCAGTCCCAACTATCACCTGTCACCCTCTCACATCATCCCCCCTCACCCTGTCCCACCTATCACCTGTCAGCTTCTCTCATCATGCCCCCTCACCCACTCCCAATTATCACCTGTCACCCGCTCACATCATCCCCCCTCACCCAGTCCCACCTGTCACCTGTCAGCTTCTCTCATCATCCCATCTCTCCCAGTCCCACCTATCACCTGTCAGCTTCTGACATCATCCCCCCCTCACCCAGTCCCACCTGTCACCTGTCATCTTCTCTCATCATCCCATCTCTCCCAGTCCCACCTATCACCTGTCAGCTTCCCACATCATCTCCCCTCACCCAGTCCCACCTATCACCTGTCAGCTTCTCACATCATCCACCCTCACTCAGTCCCACCTATCACCTGTCAGCTTCTCACATCATCCCTCACCCAGACCCACCTATCACCTGTCAGCTTCTCACATCATCCACCCTCACCCAGTCCCACCTATCACCTGTCAACATCTCACATCATTAACCCTCACCCAGTCCCACCCATCACCTGTCAGCTTCTCACATCATCCCCCTTCACCCAGTCCCACCTATCACCTGTCAGCTTCTCACATCATCCCCCTCACCCAATCCCACCTATCAACTGTCAGCTTCTCACTTCATCCCCGCACACACAGTCCCACCTGTCACCTGTCAGCTTCTCACATCATCCCCCTCACCCAGTCCCACCTATCACCTGTCAGCTTCTCCAATCATCCCCTCTCACCGTCCCACCTATCACCCTCTCACATCATCCCTCCTCACCCTGTCCCAACTATCACCTGTCAGCTTCTCACATCATCGTCCCTCACCCAGTCCCACCTATCACCTGTCAGCTTCTCACATCATCCCCCCTCACCCAGTCCCACCTATCACCTGTCAGCTTCTCACATCATCCCCCATTACCCAGTCCCACCGAACACCTGTCAGCTTCTCCCATCATCCCCCTCACCCAATCCCACCTATCAACTGTCAGCTTCTCACATCATCCCCGCTCACCCAGTCCCACCTGTCACCAGTCAGCTTCTCACATCATCCCCCCCACCCAATCCCACCTATTACCTGTCAGATTCTCACATCATCCCCCCTCACCCAGTCCCACATGTCACCTGTCAGCTTCTCACATCATCCCCCCTCACCCAGTTCTTCCTGTCACCTGTCAGCTTCTCTCATCATCCCATCTCACTCAGTCCCACCTATCACCTGTCAGCTTCTCACATCATCCCCCCTCACCCAGTCCCACCTATCACCTGTCAGCATCTCACATCATCCCCCTTCACCCAGTCCCACCTATCACCTGTCAGCTTCTCACATCATCCACCCTCACCCAGTCCCACCTATCACCTGTCAGCATCTCACATCATCCCCCTTCACCCAGCCCCACCTATCACCTGTCAGCTTCTCACATCATCCACCCTCACCCAGTCCCACCTATCACCTGTCAGCTTCTCACATCATCCACCCTCACCCAGTCCCACCTATCACCTGTCAGCTTCTCACATCATCCCCCTACACCCAGTCCCACCTATCACCTGTCAGCTTCTCACATCATCCACCCTCACCCAGTCCCACCTATCACCTGTCAGCATCTCACATCATCCCCCTTCACCCAGCCCCACCTATCACCTGTCAGCTTCTCACATCATCCACCCTCACCCAGTCCCACCTATCACCTGTCAGCTTCTCACATCATCCACCCTCACCCAGTCCCACCTATCACCTGTCAGCTTCTCACATCATCCACCCTCACCCAGTCCCACCTATCACCTGTCAGCTTCTCACATCATCCCCCTTCACCCAGTCCCACCTATCACTTGTCAGCTTTTCCCATCATCCCCCTCACACAATCTCACCTATCAACTGTCAGCTTCTCACATCATCCCCCCTCACCCAGTCCCACCTGTCACCTGTCAGCTTCTCTCATCATCCCCCCTCACCCAGTCCCAACTATCACCTATCACCCTCTCACATCATCCCCCCTCACCCAGTTCCACCTACCACCTGTCAGCTTCTCCCATCATCCCCCCCTCACCCAGTCCCAGCTATCACCTGACAGCTTCTCACATCATCCCTCCTCACCCAGTCCCACCTATCACCTGTCAGCTCATTCATCATCCCCCCTCGCCCAGTCCCGCCTATCACCAGTCAGCTTCTCAGATCATCCCCCCCTCACCCATTCCCACCGATCACCTGTCTGCTTCTCCCATCATCCCCCCCCCTCACCCAGTCCCACCTATCACCTGTCAGCTTCTCACATCATCCCCCTCACCCAGTCCCACCTGTCACGTGTCAGCTTCTCCAATCATCCCCTCTCACCGTCCCACCTATCACCCTCTCACATCATCACTCCTCACCCTGTCCCAACTATCACCTGTCTGCTTCTCACATCATCGTCCCTCACCCAGTCCCACCTATCACCTATCAGCATCTCACATCATCCCCCCTCACCCAGTCCCACCTATCACCTATCAGCATCTCACATCATCCCCCTTCACCCAGTCACACCAATCACCTGTCACCCTCTCACATCATCCCCCCCTCACCCACTCCCACCTATCACCTTTCAGCTTTTCACATCATCCCCCTTCACCCAGTCCCACCAATCAGCTGTCAGCTTCTCACATCATCCCCCTTCACCCAGTCCCACCTATCACCTGTCAGCTTTTCACATCATCCCCCTTCACCCAGTCCCATCAATCACCTATCACCCTCTCACATCATCCCTCCTCACCCTGTCCCACCTATCACCTGTCAGCTTTTCACATCATCCCCCCTCACCCAGTCCCACCTATCACCTGTCAGCTTCTCACATCATCCCCCCCTCACCCAGTCCCACCTATCACCTGTCAGCTTCTCACATCATCCCCCCCTCACCCAGTCCCACCTATCACCTGTCAGCTTCTCACATCATCCCCCCCTCACCCAGTCCCACCTATCACCTGTCAGCTTCTCACATCATCCCCCCCTCACCCAGTCCCACCTATCACCTGTCAGCTTCTCACATCATCCCCCCTCACCCAGTCCCACCTATCACCTGTCAGCTTCTCACATCATCCCCCCCTCACCCAGTCCCACCTATCACCTGTCAGCTTCTCACATCATCCCCCCCTCACCCAGTCCCACCTATCACCTGTCAGCTTCTCACATCATCCCCCCCCTCACCCAGTCCCACCTATCACCTGTCAGCTTCTCACATCATCCCCCCCCTCACCCAGTCCCACCTATCACCTGTCAGCTTCTCACATCATCCCCCCTCACCCAGTCCCACCTATCACCTGTCAGCTTCTCACATCATCCCCCCCTCACCCAGTCCCACCTATCACCTGTCAGCTTCTCACATCATCCCCCCCTCACCCAGTCCCACCTATCACCTGTCAGCTTCTCACATCATCCCCCCTCACCCAGTCCCACCTATCACCTGTCAGCTTCTCACATCATCCCCCCTCACCCAGTCCCACCTATCACCTGTCAGCTTCTCACATCATCCCCCTCACCCAGTCCCACCTATCACCTGTCAGCTTCTCACATCATCCCCCCCTCACCCAGTCCCTCCTATCACCTGTCAGCTTCTCACATCATCCCCCTTCATCCAGTCCCACCTATCACCTGTCAGCATCTCACATCATCCCCCCTCACCCAGTCCCACCTATCACCTGTCAGCTTCTCACATCATCCACCCTCACCCAGTCCCACCTATCACCTGTCAGCTTCTCACATCATCCCCCCTCGCCCAGTCCCACCTATCACCTGTCAGCTTCTCACATCATCCCACCCCCTCCCAGTCCCACCTATCACCTGTCAGCTTCTCAGATCATCCCCCCCTCACCCAGTCCCACCTAACACATGTCAGCATCTCACATCATCCCCCCTCACACAGTCCCACCTATCACCTATCAGCTTCTCACATCATCCCCCCTCACCCAATCCCACGTATCACCTGTCAGCTTCTCACATCATCCCCCCTCACCCAATCCCACCTATCACCTGTCAGCTTCTCCAATCATCCACCCTCACCCAGTCCCACCTATCACCTGTCAGCTTCTCACATCATCCCCCCTCACCCTGTCCCACCTATCACCTGTCAGCTTCTAACATCATTCCCCCTCACCCAGTCCCACCTATCACCTGTCAGCTTCTCACATCATCCCCCCCCCACCCAGTCCCACCTATCACCTGTCAGCATCTCACATCATCCCCCTTCACCCAGTCCCACCTATCACCTGTCAGCTTCTCCAATCATCTCCTCTCACCGTCCCACCTATCACCCTCTCACATCATCCCTCCTCACCCTGTCCCAACTATCACCTGTCAGCTTGTCACATCATCGTCCCTCACCCAGTCCCACTTGTCACCTGTCAGCTTCCCACATCATCCCCCTCACCCAGACCCACCTATCACCTGTCAGCTTCTCACGTCATCCCCCCTCACCCAGTCCCACCTATCACCTGTCAGCTTCTCACATCATCCCCCATCACCCAGTCCCACCGATCACCTGTCAGCTTCTCCCATCATCCCCCTCACCCAATCCCACCTATCAACTGTCAGCTTCTCACATCATCCCCGCTCACCCAGTTCTTCCTGTCACCTGTCAGCTTCTCACATCATCCCCCTTCACCCAGTCCCACCTATCACCTCTCAGCTTCTCACATCATCCCCCCTCACCCAGTCCCACCTATCACCTGTCAGCTTCTCACATCATCCCCCTCTCACAATCTCACCTATCACCTGTCATCTTCTCACATCATCCCCATCACCCAGTCCCACCTATCACCTGTCATCTTCTCACATCATCCCCCCTCACCCAGTCCCACCTATCACCTGTCAGCTTCTCCCATCATCCCCATCACCCAGTCCCACCTATCACCTGTCAGCATCTCACATCATCCCCCCTCACCCAGTCCCACCTATCAACTGTCAGCTTCTCACATCATCCCCCCTCACCCAGTCCCACCTATCACCTGTCACCTTCTCACATCATCCGATCTCACCCAGTCCCACCTTTCACCTGTCAGCTTCTCACATCATCCCCCCTCACCGTCCCACCTATCACCTGTCAGCTTCTCACATCATCCCCCCCTCACCCAGTCCCACCTATCACCTGTCAGCTTCTCACATCATCCCCCCCTCACCCAGTCCCACCTATCACCTGTCAGCTTCTCACATCATCCCCCCCTCACCCAGTCCCACCTATCACCTGTCAGCTTCTCACATCATCCACCCTCACCCAGTCCCACCTATCACCTGTCAGCTTCTCACATCATCACCCCCTCACCCAGTCCCACCTATCACAAGTCAGCTTCTCACATCATCCCCGCCTCACCCAGTCCCACCTATCACCTGTCAGCTTCTCACATTATCCCCCCTCACCCAGTCCCACCTATCACCTGTCAGCTTCTCACATTATCCCCCCTCACCCAGTCCCACCTATCACCTGTCAGCTTCTCACATCATCCCCCCTCACCCAGTTCCACCTATCACCTGTCAGCTTCTCACATCATCCCCCCCTCACCCAGTCCCACCTATCACCTGTCAGCTTCTCACATCATCCCCCCTCACCCAGTCCCTCCTATCACCTGTCAGCTTCTCACATCATCCCACCCCCTCCCAGTCCCACCTATCACCTGTCAGCTTCTCAGATCATCCCCCCCTCACCCATTCCCACCTAACACCTGTCAGCATCTCACATCATCCCCCCTCACACAGTCCCACCTATCACCTATCAGCTTCTCACATCATCGCCCCTCACCCAATCCCACGTATCACCTGTCAGCTTCTCACATCATCCCCCCTCACCCAATCCCACCTATCACCTGTCAGCTTCTCCAATCATCCACCCTCACCCAGTCCCACCTATCACCTGTCAGCTTCTCACATCATCCCCCCTCACCCTGTCCCACCTATCACCTGTCAGCTTCTAACATCATTCCCCCTCACCCAGTCCCACCTATCACCTGTCAGCTTCTCACATCATCCCCCCCCACCCAGTCCCACCTATCACCTGTCAGCATCTCACATCATCCCCTTCACCCAGTCCCACCTATCACCTGTCAGCTTCTCCAATCATCTCCTCTCACCGTCCCACCTATCACCCTCTCACATCATCCCTCCTCACCCTGTCCCAACTATCACCTGTCAGCTTGTCACATCATCGTCCCTCACCCAGTCCCACTTGTCACTGTCAGCTTCCCACATCATCCCCCTCACCCAGACCCACCTATCACCTGTCAGCTTCTCACATCATCCCCCCTCACCCAGTCCCACCTATCACCTGTCAGCTTCTCACATCATCCCCCATCACCCAGTCCCACCGATCACCTGTCAGCTTCTCCCATCATCCCCCTCAACCAGTCCCGCCTATCACCTGTCAGCTTCTCACATCATCCCCCCTCACCCTGTCCCACCTATCACCTGTCAGCTTCTCACATCATCCCCCCTCACCCAGTCCCACCTATCACCTGTCAGCTTCTCACATCATCCCCCCTCACCCAGTCCCGCCTATCACCTGTCAGCTTCTCACATCATCCCACCTCACCCAGTCCCACCTATCACCTGTCAGCTTCTCACATCATCCACCCTCACCCAGTCCCACCCATCACCTGTCACCCTCTCACATCATCCCCCCTCACCCAGTCCCACCTATCACCTGACAGCTTCTCACATCATCCCCCCTCACCCAGTCCCACCTATCACCTGTCAGCTTCTCACATCATCCCCCCTCACACAGTCCCACCTATCACCTGTCAGCTTCCCACATTATCCACCCTCACCCAGTCAACCCATCACCTGTCACCCTCTCACATCATCCCCCCTCACCCAGTCCCGCCTATCACCTGTCAGCTTCTCACATCATCCCCCCTCACCCAGTCCCACCTATCACCTGTCAGCTTCTCCAATCATCCCCCCTCACCCAGTCCCACCTATCACCTGTCAGCTTCTCACATCATCCGTCCTCACCCAGTCCCACCTATCACCTGTCAGCTTCTCCAATCATCCCCCCTCACCCAGTCCCACCTGTCACCTGTCAGCTTCTCACATCATCCCCCTCACCCAGTCCCACCTATCACCTGTCAGCTTCTCCCATCGTCCCCCCCTCGCCCAGTCCCACCTATCACCTGTCAGCTTCTCACATCATCCCCCCTCACCCAGTCCCACCTATCACCTGTCAGCTTCTCACATCATCCCCCCTCACCCAGTCCCACCTATCACCTGTCAGCTTCTATCATCATCCCATCTCACCCAGTCCCACCTGTCACCTGTCAGCTTCTATCATCATCCCATCTCACCCAATCCCACCTATCACCTGTCAGCTTCTCACATCATCCAACTCACCCAGTCCCACCTATCACCTGTCAGCTTCTCTCATCATCCCATCTCACCCAATCCCACCTATCACCTGTCAGCTTCTATCATCATCCCATCTCACCCAGTCCCACCTGTCACCTGTCAGCTTCTATCATCATCCCATCTCACCCAATCCCACCTATCACCTGTCAGCTTCTCACATCATCCAACTCACCCAGTCCCACCTATCACCTGTCAGCTTCTCTCATCATCCCATCTCACCCAATCCTACCTATCACCTGTCAGCTTCTCACATCATCGTCCCTCACCCAGTCCCACCTATCTCCTGTCAGCTTCTCACATCATCCCCCCCTCACCCAGTCACACCTATCACCTGTCAGCTTCTCACATCATCCCCCCCTCACCCAGTCCCACCTGTCACCTGTCAGCTTCTCTCATCTTCCCATCTCACCCAGTCCCACCTATCACCTGTCAGCTTCACACATCATCCAACTCACCCAGTACCACCTATCACCTGTCAGCTTCTCACATCATCCCCCCCTCACCCAGTCCCACCTATCACCTGTCAGCTTCTCACATCATCCCCCTTCACCCAGTCCCACCTATCACCTGTCAGCTTCTCACTTCATCCCCCCTCACCCAGTCCGACCTATCACCTGTCAGCTTCTCACATCATCCCCCCTCAACCAGTCCCGCCTATCACCTGTCAGCTTCTCACATCATCCCCCCTCACCCTGTCCCACCTATCACCTGTCAGCTTCTCACATCATCCCCCCTCACCCAGTCCCACCTATCACCTGTCAGCTTCTCCAATCATCCCCCCTCACCCAGTCCCACCTGTCACCTGTCAGCTTCTCACATCATCCCCCACACCCAGTCCGACCTATCACCTGTCAGCTTCTCACATCATCCCCCCTCACCCAGTCCCGCCTATCACCTGTCAGCTTCTCACATCATCCCACCTCACCCATTCCCACCTATCACCTGTCAGCTTCTCACATCATCCACCCTCACCCAGTCCCACCCATCACCTGTCACCCTCTCACATCATCCCCCCTCACCCAGTCCCACCTATCACCTGACAGCTTCTCACATCATCCCCCCTCACCCAGTCCCACCTATCACCTGTCAGCTTCTCACATCATCCCCCCTCACCCAGTCCCACCTATCACCTGTCAGCTTCTCACATCATCCCCCCCTCACCCAGTCCCACCTATCACCAGTCACCCTCTCACATCATCGTCCCCTCACCCTGTCCCACCTATCACCTGTCAGCTTCTCACATCATCCCTCGCCCAGTCCCACCTATCACCTGTCAGCTTCTCACATCATCCCCCCTCACCCAGTCCCACCTATCACCTGTCAGCATCTCACATCATCCCCCCTCACCCAGTCCCACCAATCACCTGTCAGCTTCTATCATCATCCCATCTCACCCAGTCCCACCTGTCACCTGTCAGCTTCTATCATCATCCCATCTCACCCAATCCCACCTATCACCTGTCAGCTTCTCACATCATCCCCCTCACCCAGTCCCACCTATCACCTGTCAGCTTCTCACATCATCCACCCTCACCTAGTCCCACCTATCACCTGTCAGCTTCTCACATCATCCCATCTCACCCAGTCCCACCTATCCCCTGTCAGCTTCTCACATCATCCTCCCTCACCCAGTCCCACCTATCACTTGTCAGCTTCTCACATCATCCCCCCTCACCCAGTCCCACCTATCACCTGTCAGCTTCTCACATCATCCCCCTCACCCAGTCCCACCTATCACCTGTCAGCTTCTCACATCATCCCCCTCACCCAGTCCCACCTATCACCTGTCAGCTTCTCACATCATCGTCCCTCACCCAGTCCCACCTATCACTTGTCAGCTTCTCACATCATCCCATCTCACCCAGTCCCACCTATCACCTGTCAGCTTCTCACATCATCCCCCTCACCCAGTCCCACCTGTCACCTGTCAGCTTCTCTCATCATCCCCCCTCACCCAGTCCCATCTATCACCTGTCAGCTTCTCCCATCATCCCATCTCACCCAATCCCACCTATCACCTGTCAGCTTCTCACATCATCCCCCCTCACCCAGTCCCACCTATCACCTGTCAGCTTCTCACATCATCCCCCCTCACCCAGTCCCACCTATCACTGTCAGCTTCTGACATCATCCCCCCTCACCCAGTCCCACCTATCACCTGTCAGCTTCTCACATCATCCCCCCTCACCCAGTCCCACCTATCACCTGTCAGCCTCTCCAATCATCACCCCTCACCCAGTCCCACTTATCACCTGTCAGCTTCACACATCATCCACCTTCACCCAGTCCCACCTATCACCTGTCAGCTTCTCACATCATCCACCTTCACCCAGTCCCACCTATCACCTGTCAGCTTCTCACATCATCCCCCCTCACCCAGTCCCACCTATCACCTGTCAGCTTCTCACATCATCCCCCTCACCCAGTCCCACCTATCACCTGTCAGCTTCTCCCATCGTCCCCCCCTCACCCAGTCCCACCTATCACCTGTCAGCTTCTCACATCGTCCCCCCTTGCCCAGTCCCACATATCACCTCTCAGCTTCTCACATCATCCCCCTTCATCCAATCCCACCTATCACCTGTCAGCTTCTCACATCATCCCCCCTCACCCAGTCCCACCTATCACCTGTCAGCTTCTCCCATCATCCCCCCTCACCCAGTCCCACCTATCACCTGTCAGCTTCTCACATCATCCCCCTTCACCCAATCCCACCTATCACCTGTCAGCTTCTCACATCATCCCCCCTCACCCAGTCCCACCTATCACCTGTCAGCTTCTCCCATCATCCCCCCTCACCCAGTCCCACCTATCACCTGTCAGCTTCTCACATCGTCCCCCCTCGCCCAGTCCCACCTATCACATGTCAGCTTCTCACATCATCCCCCCTCACCCAGTCCCACCTATCACCTGTCAGCTTCTCACATCGTCCCCCCTCGCCCAGTCCCACCTATCACCTGTCAGCTTCTCACATCATCCCCCCTCACCCAGTCCCTCCTATCACCTGTCAGCTTCTCTCATCATCCCCCCTCACCCAATCCCACCTGTCACCTGTCAGCTTCTCACATCATCCACCTTCACCCAGTCCCACCTATCACCTGTCACCCTCTCAGATCATCCCCCCTCACCCAGTCCCACCTATCACCTGTCAGCTTCTCACATCATCGTCCCTCACCCAGTCCCACCTGTCACCTGTCAGCTTCTCTCATCTTCCCATCTCACCCAGTCCCACCTATCACCTGTCAGCTTCTCTCATCATCCCATCTCACCCAGTCCCACCTGTCACCTGTCAGCTTCTCTCATCATCCCCCCTCACCCAGTCCCACCTATCACCTGTCAGCTTCTCCCATCATCCCATCTCACCCAATCCCACCTATCACCTGTCAGCTTCTCTCATCATCCCATCTCACCCAATCCCACCTATCACCTGTCAGCTTCTCACATCATCCACCTCACCCAGTCCCACCTATCACCTGTCAGCTTCTCACATCATCCACCCTCACCTAGTCCCACCTATCACCTGTCAGCTTCTCACATCATCCCCCCTCACCCAGTCCCACCTATCACCTGTCTGCTTCTCACATCATCCCCCTCACCCAGTCCCACCTATCACCTGTCAGCTTCTCACATCATCCCCCTCACCCAGTCCCACCTATCACCTGTCAGCTTCTCACATCATCGTCCCTCACCCAGTCCCACCTATCACTTGTCAGCTTCTCACATCATCCCATCTCACCCAGTCCCACCTATCACCTGTCAGCTTCTCACATCATCCCCATCACCCAGTCCCACCTGTCACCTGTCAGCTTCTCCAATCATCCCCCCTCACCCAGTCCCACCTATCACCTGTCAGCTTCTCACATCATCGTCCCTCACCCAGTCCCACCTGTCACCTGTCAGCTTCTCTCATCTTCCCATCTCACCCAGTCCCACCTATCACCTGTCAGCTTCTCTGATCATCCCATCTCACCCAGTCCCACCTGTCACCTGTCAGCTTCTCTCATCATCCCCCCCTCACCCAGTCCCACCTATCACCTGTCAGCTTCTCACATCATCCCCCCTCACCCAGTCCCACCTATCACCTGTCAGCTTCTCCCATCATCCCATCTCACCCAATCCCACCTATCACCTGTCAGCTTCTCTCATCATCCCATCTCACCCAATCCCACCTATCACCTGTCAGCTTCTCACATCATCCACCTCACCCAGTCCCACCTATCACCTGTCAGCTTCTCACATCATCCACCCTCACCTAGTCCCACCTATCACCTGTCAGCTTCTCACATCATCCCCCCTCACCCAGTCCCACCTATCACCTGTCAGCTTCTCACATCATCCCCCTCACCCAGTCCCACCTATCACCTGTCAGCTTCTCACATCATCCCCCTCACCCAGTCCCACCTATCACCTGTCAGCTTCTCACATCATCGTCCCTCACCCAGTCCCACCTATCACTTGTCAGCTTCTCACATCATCCCATCTCACCCAGTCCCACCTATCACCTGTCAGCTTCTCACATCATCCCCCTCACCCAGTCCCACCTGTCACCTGTCAGCTTCTCTCATCATCCCCCCTCACCCAGTCCCATCTATCACCTGTCAGCTTCTCCCATCATCCCATCTCACCCAATCCCACCTATCACCTGTCAGCTTCTCTCATCATCCCATCTCACCCAATCCCACCTGTCACCTGTCAGCTTCTCACATCATCCACCTCACCCAGTCCCACCTATCACCTGTCAGCTTCTCACATCATCCACCCTCACCTAGTCC
The DNA here is from genome assembly GCF_030144855.1 of Hypanus sabinus. NCBI lineage: Eukaryota > Metazoa > Chordata > Chondrichthyes > Myliobatiformes > Dasyatidae > Hypanus > Hypanus sabinus. The sequence goes on from NW_026781369.1 coordinate 179,273, forward strand.
CACCTATCACCTGTCAGCTTCTCACATCATCCCCCCTCACCCAGTCCCACCTATCACCTGTCAGCTTCTCACATCATCCCCCTCACCCAGTCCCACCTATCACCTGTCAGCTTCTCACATCATCCTCCCTCACCCAGTCCCACCTATCACTTGTCAGCTTCTCACATCATCCCATCTCACCCAGTCCCACCTATCACCTGTCAGCTTCTCACATCATCCCCCTCACCCAGTCCCACCTATCACCTGTCAGCTTCTCACATCATCCCCCCTCACCCAGTCCCACCTATCACCTGTCAGCTTCTCACATCATCCCCCTCACCCAGTCCCACCTATCACCTGTCAGCTTCTCACATCATCCCCCTCACCCAGTCCCACCTATCACCTGTCAGCTTCTCACATCATCGTCCCTCACCCAGTCCCACCTATCACTTGTCAGCTTCTCACATCATCCCATCTCACCCAGTCCCACCTATCACCTGTCAGCTTCTCACATCATCCCCCTCACCCAGTCCCACCTGTCACCTGTCAGCTTCTCTCATCATCCCCCCTCACCCAGTCCCATCTATCACCTGTCAGCTTCTCCCATCATCCCATCTCACCCAATCCCACCTATCACCTGTCAGCTTCTCTCATCATCCCATCTCACCCAATCCCACCTGTCACCTGTCAGCTTCTCACATCATCCACCTCACCCAGTCCCACCTATCACCTGTCAGCTTCTCACATCATCCACCCTCACCTAGTCCCACCTATCACCTGTCAGCTTCTCACATCATCCCCCCTCACCCAGTCCCACCTATCACCTGTCAGCTTCTCACATCATCCCCCTCACCCAGTCCCACCTATCACCTGTCAGCTTCTCACATCATCCACCCTCACCTAGTCCCACCTATCACCTGTCAGCTTCTCACATCATCCCATCTCACCCAGTCCCACCTATCCCCTGTCAGCTTCTCACATCATCCTCCCTCACCCAGTCCCACCTATCACTTGTCAGCTTCTCACATCATCCCATCTCACCCAGTCCCACCTATCACCTGTCAGCTTCTCACATCATCCCCCTCACCCAGTCCCACCTATCACCTGTCAGCTTCTCACAACATCCCATCTCACCGTCCATCCTATCACCTGTCAGCTTCTCACATCATCCCATCTCACCCAGTCCCACCTATCACCTGTCAGCTTCTCACATCATCATCCCTCACCCAGTCCCACCTATCACTTGTCAGCTTCTCACATCATCCCCCTCACCCAGTCCCACCTATCACCTGTCAGCTTCTCAGATCATCCCCCCTCACCCAGTCCCACCTAACAACTGTCAGCTTCTCACATTATCCCCCTCACCCAGTCCCACCTATCACCTGTCAGCTTCTCCCATCATCCCCCCCTCACCCAGTCCCACCTATCACCTTTCAGCTTCTCACATCATCGTCCCTCACCCAGACCCACCTATCACCTGTCAGCTTCTCACATCATCCCCCCTCACCCAGTCCCACCTATCACCTGTCAGCTTCTCACATCATCCCCCCTCACCCAGTCCCACCTATCACCTGTCAGCTTCTCACATCATCCCCCTTCACCCAGTCCCACCTATCACCTGTCAGCTTCTCACATCATCCCCCTTCACCCAATCCCACCTATCACCTGTCATCTTCTCACATCATCCCCCCTCACGCAGTCCCACCTATCACCTGTCACCTTCTCACATCATCCCCCCCCTCACCCAGTCCCACCTATCACCTGTCAGCCTCTCACATCATCCCCCTCACCCAGTCCCACCTGTCACCTGTCAGCTTCTCACATCATCCCCCCTCACCCAGTCCCACCTATCACCTGTCACCCTCTCACATCATCCCACCACACTGCATCCTGGAGACTGAGAGGCCGGGCTCAGGCCTCAATCGCCTTTATACCGGGGTCCGTGGGAGGAGCCACGGTCAGTGGGAGGAGCCACAGGGGCATTCAGCAGGGGGCGTGTCCAGACAGGTATATGTAGTTCACCACAGGGAGACAGTGTGGGAGGGGCCACAGGAGCAGTCAGCAGGGGGCGTGTCCAGACAGGTAAATGTAGTTCACCACAGGGAGACAGTGTGGGAGGGGCCACTGGGGCAGTCAGCGGGGGGCGTGTCCAGACAGGTAAATGTAGTTCACCACAGATATAGAGAGGATGTTTCCTTTGGCGGGTGAGCCCAGGACAAGAGTACGCAGCCTGATGATAGAGGAGTGGCCTTTTAGCGGTTGAGTGGTGAATCTGTGGAACTCATTGCCACAGGCAGCTGTGGAGGCCGAGTCACTAAGTATGTTTAAGGCAGAGGTTGATAGTTTCTTGATTGGTCAAGGCATGAAGGGATGTGGGGAGAAGGCAGTGAATTGGGACTGTGAGGAAAAATAGACTCACTAATTCTGCTCCTATATCTCATGGTCTTGTATCTTATAAGTGTTTAATATGGGGCATGAACTTAAGGGAAGAGGAGTACATTTTAATTACACTGTGGGAGCCTGGAATGTGCTGCCAGAGGTTGTGCTGAAGGCAGATACAGTGGAGAGTCTCTTAGATTGTGCAGAGAATGGAGGAATATTGGCGTTGTGTAGACAGAAGGGATAAGTGTAGTTAGGTGTTTAATTATTTTGGCATAGCATTGTGGGCCATCGTGCCTGCTCTTGCGTGGCATTCCGAACACAGGTATCAGGCATCCAATGGTCCTGCGATCTCCCCTGCCACTCCCGCAAGATGAAGCCTCGGCCCCAGTCAAACAACCTGAAGCAGCAGCAAGTAATGCTGTGTTGTAGTACCGGCCGTCCTCTGCAGACACAAGTCTCTGCTCCTGCGGAATTCCAGTTCAGTTAACCAAACTGATGTGGCGTTTCTTACAAAGTCGTGATTGAAGCACTGAAATCCTGCTCCGCGCAGAGGCATTTCTTGTTCTAACCTGGACTGGCATGAACGTGACTCCAGTCCAAGGGCAATAGGACTTACTCCAGAATTGCCCACAAAGGCCAATAAATATTGGTATGTTTGTGAACGAAAACCAGCCAAGTGTGAGAGGAGGGGGCTGAACTAAAATATTAGAGTCATAGAACAATATGGTATGGTTAAAAGCCCTTCAGCCCGACCGGTCCATGCCAGCCAGCTAGTTCCAATTTCCTGTGTTTAGCCCATATTCCTCTGAGCCCCATCCCTCCATCTGCTTCTTAAATGACATGATTGTGCCTGCCTCAGCCTCTTTCTAGCACCGCATTCCATATCTTTAACACCCTCTGCATGATAAAGTTTCCCCTCAGTTCCCCTTTAAATCCTTCTCCCCACACCCTAAATCTATGGCCCCTAGCTTTGGACATCCACCTTACGTCATTTATGCCTTTCATAATTTAAAACACTTCTGTAATAGATCTTCATTTTCCTATCTTCCGAGGAAGGAAGACCCGGCCTAGCCGCCATCTCCACAAGGATGTGGTCAGGCACTTGAGTCCTGGCTAATGTAAATCTTCCTTCCGTTCCCTCCAATTGAACCACATCTTTCGTACAACAGGGTGACCAAAACTGTACACTGTCTTCCAAGTGCAGCCTCACCAACGACTCGTACGTTTATCATTGGAACAACTCGGAATCACTTGGTTTGACCAGGATAGAATTGATTATACTAGGCATGATAACATGGATGAGATGGGCCAAAGGGCTCCATTCTGTGCTGTAGTACTCTATGACCCTTTACTCCTATTTCTGGAGTTGACAAATCTATTAACACAAAACAAGAGAACACAGACATAGGGCCATTTTTTATTAACGTGCCATCAAGGTTAAAATGTGTCTAGTAAATCTTAACATGATGAAACCGATCTCCCACTTCCTGCGAGATGGAATCCTCAGCTGAGGCACGAGAGCTGTGGCCGGGAAAGATCGGAGTGACAGACCCCAAAGTTCGAAGTTCGCAGCCAAGGCAGCTCAGCGTGGCAGCCCCTCCAGCCACCGCTGATCTACTTCTGGGCTGGCATCAGGTTATCGATGCTCTTTCCCTTCTCCAGCACCTTCTCCATTTCGATCATCAGCTTCACACCGTCCACCACCATCTGGACCTGTTCCACCTCAGAAAAGCCCAGGCGATCGGCGTTGGAGATGTCATAGACGCTGCCCACAGCTGCAGTATCGACTCCACCTAGTGAACAAATGGGAAAAATTCATGCCACCAAAGTAAATCAGTATCAGTCAATTCCAGTTCATTGGGCTTACGTGGTTCAGTTCTTAAAGAATGAGAAGTAATTGGGATTCCCCTCATTTATTTGGGATACTGTGCTTCTTAATTGGGACAGGAGGCTGTTGCTGAAGTTGCTAACTAGCGTCAGTTGTGCGACCATGAGACTACATGATACGTAGAGTGAACAGGTTTTAGGTAGCATCAGTTGTGTGCGTTTGTGTTCAGAAAGCAGTGACTTTTGTCACTGATAGTTGGAAAGAAGTTACTAAGACAATTCAGAACTGTTTTGCTGACTGCACTTCCAAGTATTCAGGCTTGGAGATGCCAGAAATGGTCAGGAGTGAAAATGAAACAATTTCACTACTTCAACAAGTTAGACACGATGGAGGATTTGAAGGTATCAACAATCATCTGGAATGTTACAATGGAAATGAAAATTTGGAGAATGCGGTTATCGATAGCAGTATATGAAGACACTCCATGATCTGCACTGCATTCCTGTCGATCAAAAGAACACAGCCGAGTGTGTAGACTGGATTAATTCCTCCGTCAATAACTGTTAAAGCTCGTACACAGTTTTATAGTGCAGTAGAAGTATTGATAGTGCTCTCCCTGTGACGGCGTGATTTTCCCCCTCACAGTTTTGGAATAGAAAGACATCCCTTTGGAACAGATGAGAAGGAATTTCGGAAGCCAGAGTGCAGTGGATTTGTGGATTTCATTGCCGCAGATAGCTACGGAGGCCAAGCCACTGACTGTAGTTAAAGTGGAATTGGGTAGGTTCTTCTTTAATGAGGGTGTCAAAGGTTGCAGGGCGGAGGCAGGAGAATGGGATTAGGAGGGAAATTAAATCAGCCACGATTGAGTGGTGGAACAGACTCGATGGGCTGAATGGTCCTACTTGTAGCTTTTGCCAGATAACTGGTCTCAGACTGAGAGGCAGGGACGGGAGGTCACTCTGAACCCTTACCAGTGCCACGTTTCTGCAACCTCGTTCTCTTGAGGACTTCTTCAAATTTCTCGTGCTTGCACAGGTGGGGGATCTTGACGTGGACACCACCACGCAGCCCGGTGCCCAGGTTGGAGGGGCAGGTCAGGACGTAACCCAGGTGCTCGTTCCACATGAAGCCGCGGCCAGCCTTCACGAAGATCTCCTCGATCTGCAGCAAAGGAGGAAGTTGGAATGAGATTACACCGTGTTTCCCCATCTACACTATCCCGTGCGAGTTCTCTCCCACCACACCCCCATCCGCTCCCATCCTCTCTCCCGCTTCCCACTGGACGCCTTCTCCAGGAAGAGCTGCCGGCTCAATGCCATCGAGTCATACAGCACGGAAACAGGCACTTCGGCCTGACTTGACCAGACTGACCAGGTTGTCCACTTTGGCGGGTCCCATTTGCTCCACTTCAGGGCCAAGTCCCTCTAAACCGCACAGTGGCATACCTTCTCACTGGCCCGTAGGCTCACCTGAGCAACTCAGTGTGGGTAATGGACGACGCACACCTACCCTCCATCGCTCACACACGCCCACATCCTGTCACGCAGGCACACCCTCTCCCTTTCAATCTCTTACACACATACACACACTCTCACACAAACCCTTCTTCCCTGTCTTAACCCTTTCCTGACAGGACAGAGCCATCTGCCAAGCAGCCCAAGTGGGATTTCCAGGATGACTCAGTCCTAAGGTTAGGGATGTTCAGAGTTGCCCTGGTCACCAACAACACTGGCACTTGACCAAGAAATATCCGACATACAACATGGGCAGTGGAGCAGCAATTCAAAGGTTCTGGGTCAAATCCAACCATGACTGACAAGGATTTTAAATAATTTCTTTATAAAAAACACTGTCAATGGTAGCGCAATTGCAAAACACATTCACTACTCTGTCTGTAACTCTGAGGCTGCAAACTCTGCCCTGCCCTGTCATGTAATCCTGGACTCTGCCCTCTGTGGACCACTGAGAGAGGGTGAACCTTGGCCACACGAGTCGCCCAGCGTGTACCGTAACCAACGTTTCATCCGCTGCTCTAGTGGCAGGAATGAGGTCACCAAACCGGATCAGCCACCACCTTGGGAAATGGAGGAGGAGGCTGGCAGAGCCAAGGACCCACTCAGGCTCTACTCACCTTATTCAGACCAACGCAGAAGCGTCTGAAGACCTCCTTCATGTTGCCGCCCTTCTGCATGGAGATGACGCGGAGGTGGTCCTCCTCGTTCACCCAGACCAGGAACGTCTTGTCATTGTTATGCCTGTTTCGAGAGGGACGGGGGGTGTAAGTCTACCATTGATAGCTCAGCACCGGGGCAGCAATCAGTGACACGGGCGTCAGCACGTGGTCAGTCAGTGGGCTGGAGGACACACACACCCACCCTCTCTCTCTATGAAAGGAAATAAACGGTCAACGACTCGGTCCAAACCCTTGATCAGGATTGGAAGGTTAGTACAAGCTGGCAGATGATTGGTGAGACTAGGTGAGGGGGAGGGGGAGGTGGGATGAAGTGAGGAGCTGGGTGGTGATGGGTCACTCACCTAGATAATTAAACTTTAACATCCTATTCAGATGAGTTTATTGTAATGTACACCACATGAAGAAGCTAGCAGGTGATAGGCTGGAGTGGTAAAGGGCTGAAGATGGAGAAATCTGATAGGACAGGGCAGTGGAGCATGGAAGAAAGGAAAGGAGCATGGAGTCTTTGGGCTGAATGGCCTCTTAGTGCTGTACATCCTAACATAAAAATCACTGGCAACAACCATGCTACAGAGGCTTGACAAGGATACGTGTTAGCCCAGCAGGGGGGAGAGGGGCCAAATGGTCTACTTCTGGGCTCTGACCAGTTGGATACATTTCCACGGCAAGCAGAGTATTCCCCCAATGACTTACCAGATGCCCCTAGCATCAGGCCAGTCACGAGCCATGCCGGAGGCAAGGAGCAGGGGAGAAATGGGTTTGTCGAAGAGGAAGTGGTCATCGATCAGCTGCTGCTGCTCCGCATCACTCATGGTGGCGAGAGGGTAGTATTTGCCCTGGAACTCACCAGTCAGGGTGGCAAGACCTGTCGAGGAGAGTTCAGGATCAGAACAGACCGGACATCCACTCAGATCGGGAGAGCGTCCCACTCTTCCCTCCACCATCCACCGATCACGTCCCTGACACGCAGAGCACAGTCACTATTCCCTTCCCCTCCACCTGTCAGCTATCTATTTTGTTGTCTGTTTGTTTTGAGATATGGCACGATAACAGACCACTCCAGCCCACAATGCCCATCTACGCCCTTGGAGTGTGGGAGGAAACCCACACGGTCACACTCCTCCCAGACAGCACTGGCCACCGGCACAGATACACTCACCGCTATGCTACCGCGCTGCCCCCACCAACCCCTCCCACCACCTCCATCTCCCCTCCATCCTCCAGTCCAGCTGTAAATTCTCAACACAAAATGCCTACTGTCCATCTCCTTCCCTCAACCCAAAAGATACAGAGGCAGAATTTGGCCATTCAGTCCATCAAGTAGGCTCCTCCATTTCATCTTGGTTGATTGATTATCCCCCTCTCTCTTGCCTTCTCCCCACAGCCTTGGACTCCCTTACTAATCAAGAACCTGTCAACCTCCATTTTAAATATACGCAATGACTTGTCCTCCATAATCACCTGTGGCAATGAATTCCACAGATTCACCACCCTCTGGCTGGAGAAATTCCTCCTCATATCTGATCTAAAGGGTTGTCTTTGTATTCTGAGGCTGTGCCCTCTGATCCAAGACTGCCCCACTCAGGGGAACATCCTCTCCATATCCACATCTCGGCCTTCCCTGTCTGAGCCACTGGGTCCCTCCAGCACCTTTCTGTATCGATCCACATGGAAGATGCTGGGAGTCCTGTGGCGAGCGACTCCAATGACCTCCAAAGCTTTTGAATCATCTACCAGGCACAAGGCAAGAGCGTGTTGAGAAGTTCTGCCTGAGCGAGAGCAGCCCCAGTAATACCCGAGAGCCTCGCCAACATTCAGAGTGAAGCAGCACATCGTACCAGCCTCCCAACGGCGGCGGCCGCAGTGTGTGACTGCCACGCACCAGTTCCTCGAACAAGTGGCCACCGAGAACCTCTATTTCCAATAGTGGGGGGGGGGCACAGCCTCAGAATGGAAGGGGAGCCCCTTGGATCAGAGAAAATGAGGAATCTCTTTAGCCAGATGGTTTGGGATTCATTGTGGAGGACAAATCACTGGGTATAGTTAAAGAGGCGATTGATAGGTTCATCTTAGTCAGGGTGTCAAAGGTTACAGGGAGAAGGCAGGAGAATGGGGTTGAGAGGGGTAATAAATCAGACATGATGGAAAGGCAGACAGACTCAATGGGCTGAATGGTCTAATTCTGCTCCTATGTCCTATGGTCTTGTAGGTGCAGGGGGACACCACCACTTGTTGGTTCCTCCCGTCTTTCATTGGGTCTGTTCCCCGGAGCTCATCTCCACTAGAAGTGACACAGTTCAAGAAGGCAGCTGACGCGCACCTCCTCTAGTGGCGGCCGAAGATGACAAATCACACCCCGGATTAGGCAGCACGCTTTATGAGGGAGCTGGGGCTTTTCTCTGGAGCGAAGGAGGGTGAGACGTGACTTTATAAAGATGTAAAAGATGACAGATAGCCTTTTTCACAGAGTGGCAGTGTCCGGTACCAGAGGGTGAGAGGCGGAGAGTTTAGGGGCAATATCAAAGGTACTGTAGGGATTTTACACAGAGAGTGGTGGCTGTCTGGGACGGGCTGCCAGGCGTGGTGGTAGAGACTGAAACGTCAGGGACATTTATGAGACTCTTAGACGGCTACGGACTGGGTAGGAGGGAAGGTTAGATTGATTGGAGTAGGTTTACACAACATTGCAGACCAAAGGCCTGTACCATCCTCTCCCAAATGGGAATGACTGCCCAGTTGAGACCAATTTGGACCCGGCATGAGTTTAAGCTGCATGTCGGAAGAACGTTGAACAAAGTGGCCCACTCTTGTTCCTCCCCCGCATCAACAGCTCCCCCAGCCCCTGCTGTTGACCTCACCTTCTAGGCAGAGCTTCTCAACGAGGCGTCTCTCCCCGCGACTGCAGTGAGGTGGCAGAGCAATGCCCTTGATACTGCGGCCAGTGCGGACACGGCTGCTCAGGACGTAGTTAGGGTCAAGGTCATCCCCGCCCTAGAGGAGAACACAACGGGCAACTCAGGTTCGCTGTCAACATTTTAGGAACCTCTCCACCATCAGATCCCTGAACACTACCTACTCGTTTTAAACACAAGACACTACAGATGTTGGAAGTCCAGACAAGGTGCTGGAGAAACTCCTGCAAGATGCTGCCTTGCCTGTCTATCTATTATCTAATCTCTCCAGTCTCTCCTGCAGTGCCGGCAACATCCTTGTGTGATCTTTACTGTGCTCTCTCTGGCATAGTCATTCCCTTTTATCTGATTTGGAAATGCAGCACAGTAACGGCATCTTCCGACCCAAAGAGCCCTCGCCATCCAATTACACCCTCGAGACCAACTAACCTTCTACCCCTTTGAAATACGGAAGGAACCCAGAGCACCCGGAGGAAATTCACACGGTCACGGGGAGAACGTACGAACCCCTTACAGACAACAGCGGGAACTGAACCCCCTTCGCTGGTGCTGTGACACTGTTTCACTATGATACCATGCTCCTCTCCGGTTCTTATGGTGTCATGACGCTCAACATTTTAGGAACACCCCCTCCCCGTACCCCACCCATCAGATTTCCCCACGGTCCATAGTTGCAAAATGTATTTATTTTTGAACTATGTTCCTCACTGTGAATTGCAGTGTTTTATATACTGCACCGTACTGCCACAAAACAACGTTTCATGACATATGTCCATGAAAATAAACCAGTTTTCTGATTGTGATCTGGGCAGGTACAGAGGCAAACTTGCCTGCAGCAAGATCAGAGGGACAAAGGTTCAGACAACACAGAACAAAAATTAGACTTGTAAGTGGCAACGTTATTAGTTACCTCCTGAGTGTATGTATGTGGCCTTCTGCTATTATACTGTCCATGCATACCTTCTAGGTTTAACATGCTGTGCATTGAGAGATGCTCTTCTGCAAACCCCTGTTGGAACACGTGATTGTTTGAGTTCCCAACAGTTTGAACCAGTCTGGCCATTCTCCCCTGACCTCTCTCTTCAACAAGGCATTTTTGCCCACAGAACTGCAGCTGACTGAATGTTTTTTTTTTGTTTTTCACACCATTCTCTGTAAACTCTAGAGATTGCAGTGTGTGAAAATCCCAGGAGACCAGCAGTTTCTGTGGTACTCAAACCACCCCATCTGGCACCAACGATCATTCCACAGTCAAAGTCACTCAGATCACATTTCATCCCCATTCTGATGTTTGATCTGAGCAGCAACTGAACCTCTTGACCATGTCTGCATGCTTTCATGCATTGAGTTGCTGCCACATGACTGGTGATTAGTCACTTGCATTAACAAGCAGGTGTACAGGTGACCATCGAGTGTACACAAATTATTTCCCACAACAATCGCTTCAACCTTTTTGCTCATCTTTGATCACACTCGGAATATTGTGTTCGGTTCTGGTTGTCTCGTTGTAGGAAGGATGTGGAAGCTTTAGCGAGGGGTAGAGGAGATTTACCAGGATGCCGCTTGGACTGCTCTGCCTGATCTCTACTTCTTCTACACTTACATCGAGTCACCTCTCATCCTCCTTCCCTTCAAAAACACAAGCTCCAGTTCATTTAGTCTATCCTCATGAGACGAGCTCTCTAATCCAGGCAGTGTTCAAGATTGTTTATTGTCATGAGTGGAAAGGAGAACAAGATGTTTGTTACTCTGGAGCAGACGCAGCATTAAAAAACACACTAAGCATAAAAGAACCAATAAAAGAAAAACAAGAAAACAATCCTAGAAGCAACCCTATAAACACAATGTAAACACAACTGATTGTTTTGTTTTGAGCAGTCAGCGATGAGGAGGCGTAGCTCACTCAGGGTCGCCAAATCACGCGTAAGGCATTGATTCACCACGGTTTGGTGTTTTGAGCAGCAGCCAATCAGTGATCGGGATTTATTGGCAAGAACAAAATAAAGGGGCAAGTGGAGCGGCCACTGTTGGACTGGTCTTCCTCAGAGTGGGCAGTGGGGATTTTGAGACTTCAGCTCTTCGAGGCTGGAGTGAGAGAAGGCTAAAAGCTGTAGGTGGATTTTCCCCCAGTTTATTTATTGTTTTTCCTTCTTTATATTTGCACAGTAAGAACAGTAGAGTTGCCAGGCAGGATAGTGGAATGTCCCTCTGGCGGGATGTGGAAAGGCAGAGAGACCTCTCGTGCCCCTGGCGACTACACCTGCGAGAAGTGCATCTGGCCGCAGCTTCTAACACTCGGTGTTGGAGCTGGAACTGGATAAACTCTGGATCATCCAGGATAGGGCAGAGAGAGGTAGTTGCACCCAAGGGTAATAGTCAGGAAGGGGAAAGGGATTAAGTAGCCTGTACAGAGTACCCACACCACCCCCCTCAGCAACAGATAGTCAACTAGCAGAGGAAAGTCAGAGTGGTCAGTTCAAGGCGTTGCAGTTCAGTAGGTCTTAGGCAGTGAATAGTAGGGCACCGAGGAGCGTGGCAGGGCAAAGGGATTGGGAATACACATCCATAATTCATTGCCGATGTTGTCACAGGTAGATGGGGTTGTAAAGAAAGTATTTGGCACATTGACCTTCACAGATCAAGTATTGAATACAGAAGATGGGATGTTATGTTGATGTTTTACAAGACGTTTGTGAGGCCTGATTTGGAGTATTATGTGCAGTTTTGGTCACCTCCCTACAGGAAGGATGTAAATAAAACTGAAAAAGAGAAAAGAAGACTTACAAGGATGTTGCCGGGTCTGGAGGACCTGAGTTATAGGAAAGACTGAACAGGTGAGGACTTTATTCCTTCGAACACAAAAGATTAAGAGGGGATTTGATAGAGGTATACAAAGTTATGAGGGGGTATAGATAGGGTAAATGCTGACAGGCTTTTTCCACTGAGGTTGGGTGGGACTACAACTTGAAGTCATGGGTTAAGGGTGAAAGGTGAAAAGTTTAAGGGGACTATGAGGGGATACATCTTTACTCAAGAGGGTCATGAGAGTGTGGAACGAGCTGTCAGTGCAAGTGGTGCATGGAAGCTCAATTTCAACTTTTGGGAGAAGTTTGGATTGGTACGTGGATGGTAGGGCTATGGTCCCGGTGCAGGTCAATGGGAGTAGGCAGTTTAAATGGTTTGTCACAGACTAGATGGGCTGAAGGGCCTGTTTCTGGGATGTACTTTTCTATGACTGCATTGTGGAGCTCTGCTCTCCGCCGCAGTGCAGTTTCTGTGCCACACAGTGATGCAGCACATTAGGATGATCTCCATTTTGTGTCTGTAGAAGGTCTTGCTTATTGATAAGCATAAACCAACTCTCACCAGCCCCCTCAGGAAGTAAAGGCTTTCTCTGCGCTCTGGGACCATGAGAGACGTGCGCCCCCAGAAGACGGGAAGTTTTCACTGCGGCAAACTACAAACCTTCAGGTTTTCATGATTCAGGTCAGTCTTGTGCTTGTCTGTTGGCTTGTAGCCACCGTGGCGGTCCTGAATGACGGGATCGAACAGCGCCTTGAAGACCTCGTAGGACTCCTCATCACCGGCAACGCAGCCCACGGTCATGATGAAGGGGTGACCTGGAAGACGGAGACGGGGTGTACGGATGGATAATGATCAGGACGGTGCAGCTCAGTGGCCGATTACCGGTTCACCCCTGTGCAGAGTCGCATTCAGACTCACACTCACTCATTTACCTGAGGTACGGCGAAACGCCTTGTTTGTGTTAACGGCCAACACAACTCGACCTTCCTCCCCATCACATCCACGCTGAAGTTTCATCCCGCTCAGGCTAACCCTGTTTTCCACACTAGGATCATATCCTTCTGAAGCTCGTCTGTCTAAACACCTCATGAACACAGGGACCATCTCTGGCAGCACTTTCCAGGTATCAAACACTGTGTAAGAAAACTTACCCTTTAATATTCCTTCCTCTCACCTGAAATCTATACCCTTTGTTTTTTTTGCACATCCAATGCGGAAGATTTCCATTCACTTTATCCACGTCACTGCCCCACTCAGTCCCACTGGGCTTCTGACCACTGCAACAGAACAACTCTAAAATTCTAACCTTGCTTTCTAATCTCATGCATCTGTCAGCTTTTCCCTTCATCATCTCCAATTCTTTCCCACCTGTGGCTATAACTGTTCCTTGAGGACTGTGACTTCAGTCGACGGAGGGGCCCCCTCAATAGAATCTGGAATTCCTCCTCCCAAATCTGGGAGAAACTGTGCTCTTTATGCCTCGGTTTATCTTCCATGTGATTGGTTGCGTGGTCCGTTCTGTGACATTGCCTGAAGCCAAGAGGCCTGCAGAACGGACACTCGGGACAACTGGTGGCAGGAACGGGAGAGGTATGTCACCAGCTCAGGGTCTCACAGATTGATGGATGCCGCACCGAGAAAGGCACAGGAGCGGCTAGACTTCAGTTGGAGTTTGAGGAGCTTTAGCATCTCTAAAGCCTCCAGCAAGTTTCCACAGACGCACCGTGGAGAGATTTCTGACTGGGTGCATCGCCATCTGTTCTGGGGGCTCCAGTGAGGTTGTATAGGGTAATAGATTCCGCCAGCTCCATCACTGGCACAAGCATCCCCTCCACTGAGGGCATCTTCAAACATTGATGCCTCAAGGAGAAGGTATCCATCATTAAGGACCCTCACCATCCCTCTTCTCATTACTACCATCAGGAGCATGAAGACACACACTCAATGTTTTAGGGACAGCTTCTACCCCTTTGCCATCAGATTTCTCAATGGTCCATGTACCGATGAATACTTATTGCACTTTTGCCCTGTTTACTTATATACCTTTTGTAACTTTTCATAATTTTATGTATTGCACTGTAGTGCTGTAGCAAAACAACAAACATCACGATGTGAACCTGATTCTGTGAAATCGCTCAGTTTACGTTAAGATCAGAGTCAGAGAGCAGTGCAGCACTGGCCATTCAGCCCATCTAGTCTAATCCTGCCTAGTCCCATCAACCTGTAGCTGGGCCATATCTGGGCAATGACTCCCCTACCACTAGCAAGAGCAGGATAGATGCATGCAATGTGCCCAGAGTGTTTACCTGCTTAACCACACCTTCTCTCACCTGGGTTGTCCACACCAGTCTGGATGACATCATCGAGGGTGAAGCCGCTGGGGGTCTCCTTGTCCCGCAGTTGCTTGTAGATGTCCAGGGTCAAAGCCTTGGCCATGTGGTTGTTGTGATGTTTGAGGTCAGGGAATTCCTGCTCTGCTGAATAGTTCAGCTTCCACTTATTGTGAGTGTTTCCGAAAGGCATGGTGGCAGATCGGCAAGCTGAGAGAACGGCATCTGTTGTTAGCATTCTGGAGTCACTCAACCACCATCCCATAAGACAGATTTAGGCCATTCAGCCCATCGAGTCCGCTCTGCCATTCCTCTTGGCTGATTTATTTTCCCTCTCAATCCCATTCTCCTGAACCAGAGGGGATAACTTCACTCACCCCACCTCTGAATTGTTCTCATTACCTACGGACTCACCTTCAAGCCTTCATCTCATGTTCTCAATACTTATTTATCATTATTATATTTTTTCTTCCTTTTCTTTTTGTATTTGCAATTTATTGTTTTAACTTAGCCTATTAGCTGTTTGTCCATCCCGTTGAATGCATCCTTTCATTGAATCTATTGTGTTTTTTGTGTTTACTGTGAATGCGGAAGAAAAGGAATTTGAGGGTTGTGTATGGTGACATATATGCGCTTTGATAATAAATTCAGTTTGAAGTTTGTACTTTGCCTTCTCCCGTATATCTGACACCCCTACAAATCCAGAACCATTCAACTTCCATTTTAAATGTAGTGGATTCAGTTAAAAGGGTTGTTGGTTAATCAGGAAAGCTGTTTATTTGGGACAACTCTTAAAGAACAAAAATAATGGAGAAAGGGATGAAATTTCCGTCATTTCATTACGTCATTTAATCAGCACTGGAGACTGTTGCCGAACAGTTTCAGACTAGCATCAGTCGCGTGCACTGATATGGCCGTTAGATGCTACACAGTACCTAGGGCGAAGAGTAGATAAATAACATCAGTTGTGTGTGTTTGTGTTCATAAGCAGTGACTTTTGTCTCTGGTATTTGGAGAGAAATGAGCAGTAAGACAATTCAGAACCGTTTTGCTCACCATAGTTTCAAGCATTCAGGCTTCGAGATGCCAGAAATGCTCAGAAGTGAAAATGAAATAAATTCATTTCTTCAGCAAGTCAGGACCTATGAAGATGTTGAAGGTATTGACAATCAGCTTGAATGTTAACCTGAGAAAATGAAGATTTGGAGGATGCAGCAGTTTCTATGTAGTGTCAATCACGTGCACTTTTGTGGGCTCTTACACCCTGCACTGTGCTTGGAGTTATTAACTTATGCTTGTGTTATGTTATTCACTGGGACCCAATTAAAAAGCAGTAATATTTTACTTCATGAAGGAAGGCAATGAAGGTAGTTCATTATCTGCACAAGGTGTCTGCGCTGATTTTGTTCATTTACAGTCAATCAAAAGAACAGGGCAGTGTACTCTGGATTAATTCCTTCATCAATAACTATTAGGAGCTAATACAGAGCTTTATAGTACTGTAGTAATATTGGTAATGTTCTATTTTGTTCTGTATTTCATTTAAATACATAATTTGTTACTGTTAAATGGTAGGTTGTCTGTTTTTATAGCTTTTAACTCTTTCCATGAAACTTCGGTCAATCAGGGCAGCCGCTTAATTGGGCCAAAATGTGTTGGTCCCAGTGTCTTCCAGTTAACCTGAATCCAATGTTTTGGCTTCCACAACTGAAAGTGGCTCATCACCTTCTTCCTAATCTCTCTTTTAAAGGGACAAACGTGTATACTGAGGCTCTGGTCCTAGATATCCCCACTATAGGAAACATCCTCTCCATTTTATCTAGGCCTTTTGATATTTGATAGGTTTCAATGGAACTCTCTCTCAAGCTAAAAATGCACAATGAATGGTAGGACCTGGGGAGAGTTGTAGAACAGAGGGACTGAGGACTACCAGTACAGGGTTCCCTGAAAGTGATACTGAAGTTGTATAAGATGTTGGTGAAGACAAATTTTGATTATTGTGTATAGTTCTGTTCAGCTACATACAGGAAAGATAACAATAAGATTGAAAGAGTGAAGAGAAAAATTACTAAGATGTTGTTGGATCTGGAGGACCGGAGTTATAAGGAAAGATTAACCAGGTTAGGACTTTATTTCCGGCAGCATAGGAGATTTGATAGAGATATTTCTTTGAAGAAATAACAAGCAGGATAGACAAAGGAGCATCAGTTGATGTTGTGTACTTGGATTTTCAGAAGGCCTTTGACAAGATACCACACAGGAGGCTGTTTATCAAGCTAAGAGCCCACGGTATTACAGGAAAGATTCCAGCATGGATAAAGCAGGAGACAGAGTGGGAATGAAGAGAGCCTTTTCCAGTTGGCTGTCAGTGACTAGTGGTGTTCATTAGGGGCCTGTGTTGGGTCTGATTCTTTTTACATTATATGTCAATGATTTGAATGATTGAATTGATGGCTTTGTTGCAAAGTTTGCAGACAATAAGAAGATAGGTGGAGGGGCAGGTAATTTTGAGGAAATAGGCTACAGAAGGACTTGGATGGATGAAGAGAATGAGCAAAGATGGAATGCAGTGTCAGGAAGTGTGTGATCATGCACTTAAGTAGAAAGAAATGAAAGGGTTGACTATTTTCTAAATGGAGAGAAAATGCACCAATCTGAGGTGCAAAGGGACTTGGGAAACCTCGTGCAGGATTAATTTGCAGATTGAGTCAGTGATGAGGAAGGCAATTACAATTTTGGCATTCATTTGAAGAGGACTAGAATAGAAAAACAAGGGTGTAAAGTCGAGACTTTATAAAGCTGAGGTGAAGCCTCATTCAGAGTATTGTGAGCAGTTGTGAGCCCTTTATCTTGGAAACTCGAGCGGGTTCAAATGAGGTTCACAAAAATGATTCCAGGATTGAACGGCTTGTCGAATGAAGAGCGTCTGAGGGCTCTGGGCCTGTGTTCACTGGAATTCAGAAGAATGAGGGGTGACCTCATTGAAACCTGTGGTGAAAGGTCTTGATAGAGTGGATGTGGAGAGGATGTTTCCTGCGATGGGAAAGTCTAGGACCAGAGGACACAGATAGAGTGGATGTGGAGAGGATGTTTCCTATAGTGGGGGAGTCTAGGACCAGAGGACACAGATAGAGTGAATGTGGAGAGGATGTTTCCTATAGTGGGGGAGTCTAGGACCAGAGGACACAGAAAGAGTGGATGTGGGGAGGATGTTTCCTCTGGTGAGGGAGTCTAGGACCAGAGGACACAGATAGAGTGAATGTGGAGAGGATGTTTCCTATAGTGGGGGAGTCTAGGACCAGAGGACACAGATAGAGTGGATGTGGAGAGGATGTTTCCTATAGTGGGGGAGTCTAGGACCAGAGCACACAGATAGAGTGGATGTGGAGAGATGCTTCCTATAGTGCGGGAGTCTAGGACCAGAGGACACAGATAGAGTGGATGTGGAGAGGATGTTTCCTATAGTGGGGGAGTCTAGGACCAGAGGACACAGATAGAGTGGATGTGGAGAGGATGTTTCCGATAGTGGGGGAGTCTAGGACCAGAGGACACAGATAGAGTGGATGTGGAGAGGATGTTTCCGATAGTGGGAGGAGTCTAGGACCAGAGGACACAGATAGAGTGAATGTGGAGAGGATGTTTCCTATAGTGGGGGAGTCTAGGACCAGAGGACACAGATAGAGTGGATGTGGAGAGGATGTTTCCTATAGTGGGGGAGTCTAGGACCAGAGCACACAGATAGAGTGGATGTGGAGAGGATGCTTCCTATAGTCGGGGAGTCTAGGACCAGAGGACACAGATAAAGTGGATGTGGAGAGGATGTTTCCTATAGTGGGGGAGTCTAGGACCAGAGGACACAGATAGAGTGGATGTGGAGAGGATGTTTCCGATAGTGGGGGAGTCTAGGACCAGAGGACACAGATAGAGTGGATGTGGAGAGGATGTTTCCGATAGTGGGGGAGTCTAGGACCAGAGGACACAGATAGAGTGAATGTGGAGAGGATGTTTCCTATAGTGGGGGAGTCTAGGACCAGAGGACACAGATAGAGTGGATGTGGAGAGGATGTTTCCTATAGTGGGGGAGTCTAGGACCAGAGCACACAGATAGAGTGGATGTGGAGAGGATGCTTCCTATAGTCGGGGAGTCTAGGACCAGAGGACACAGATAAAGTGGATGTGGAGAGGATGTTTCCTATAGTGGGGGAGTCTAGGACCAGAGGACACAGATAGAGTGGATGTGGAGAGGATGTTTCCGATAGTGGGGGTGTCTAGGACCAGAGGACACAGATAGAGTGGATGTGGAGAGGATGTTTCCGATAGTGGGGGAGTCTAGGACCAGAGCACACAGATAGAGTGGATGTGGAGAGGATGCTTCCTATAGTGGGGGAGTCTAGGACCAGAGGACACAGATAGAGTGGATGTGGAGAGGATGTTTCCGATAGTGGGGGAGTCTAGGACCAGAGGACACAGATAGAGTGGATGTGGAGAGGATGTTTCCGATAGTGGGGGAGTCTAGGACCAGAGGACACAGCTAGAGTGGATGTGGAGAGGATGTTTCCTATAGTGGGGAGTCTAGGACCAGAGGACACAGATAGAGTGAATGTGGAGAGGATGTTTCCTATAGTGGGGGAGTTTAGGACCAGAGCACACAGATAGAGTGGATGTGGAGAGGATGCTTCCTATAGTGGGGGAGTCTAGGACCAGAGGACACAGATAGAGTGGATGTGGAGAGGATGTTTCCGATAGTGGGGGAGTCTAGGACCAGAGGACACAGATAGAGTGGATGTGGAGAGGATGTTTCCGATAGTGGGAGGAGTCTAGGACCAGAGGACACAGATAGAGTAAATGTGGAGAGGATGTTTCCTATAGTGGGGGAGTCTAGGACCAGAGGACACAGATAGAGTGGATGTGGAGAGGATGTTTCCTATAGTGGGGAGTCTAGGACCAGAGGACACAGATAGAGTGGATGTGGAGAGGATGATTCCTATAGTGGGGGAGTCTGGGACCAGAGGACACAGATAGAATGGATGTGGAGAGGATGTTTCCTATAGTGGGGGAGTCTAGGACCAGAGGACACAGATAGAGTGGATGTGGAGAGGATGTTTCCTGTAGTGGGGGAGTCTAGGACCAGAGGACACAGATAGAGTGGATGTGGAGAGGATGTTTCCTATAGTGGGGGAGTCTAGGACCAGAGGACACAGATAGAGTGGATGTGGAGAGGATGTTTCCGATAGTGGGGGTGTCTAGGACCAGAGGACACAGATAGAGTGGATGTGGAGAGGATGTTTCCGATAGTGGGGGAGTCTAGGACCAGAGCACACAGATAGAGTGGATGTGGAGAGGATGCTTCCTATAGTGGGGGAGTCTAGGACCAGAGGACACAGATAGAGTGGATGTGGAGAGGATGTTTCCGATAGTGGGGGAGTCTAGGACCAGAGGACACAGATAGAGTGGATGTGGAGAGGATGTTTCCGATAGTGGGGGAGTCTAGGACCAGAGGACACAGCTAGAGTGGATGTGGAGAGGATGTTTCCTATAGTGGGGAGTCTAGGACCAGAGGACACAGATAGAGTGAATGTGGAGAGGATGTTTCCTATAGTGGGGGAGTTTAGGACCAGAGCACACAGATAGAGTGGATGTGGAGAGGATGCTTCCTATAGTGGGGGAGTCTAGGACCAGAGGACACAGATAGAGTGGATGTGGAGAGGATGTTTCCGATAGTGGGGGAGTCTAGGACCAGAGGACACAGATAGAGTGGATGTGGAGAGGATGTTTCCGATAGTGGGAGGAGTCTAGGACCAGAGGACACAGATAGAGTAAATGTGGAGAGGATGTTTCCTATAGTGGGGGAGTCTAGGACCAGAGGACACAGATAGAGTGGATGTGGAGAGGATGTTTCCTATAGTGGGGAGTCTAGGACCAGAGGACACAGATAGAGTGGATGTGGAGAGGATGATTCCTATAGTGGGGGAGTCTGGGACCAGAGGACACAGATAGAATGGATGTGGAGAGGATGTTTCCTATAGTGGGGGAGTCTAGGACCAGAGGACACAGATAGAGTGGATGTGGAGAGGATGTTTCCTGTAGTGGGGGAGTCTAGGACCAGAGGACACAGATAGAGTGGATGTGGAGAGGATGTTTCCTGAGAAGGCAGGAGATTGGGCCTGAGTGGGAAATGGATCAGCCTTGATGGAATGTGGGAGCAGACTCGATAGGCCAAATGGCCTAATTCTGCTCCGATACCTTATGGTCTTTTATTGATAGAGGGCAGCTGCGGGAAATGGTGGAACGAACGGCCGCACCCTCTGTTTTCTATGATGGGATGGGCTGCCATTACCGACTGATGGGGGGGTGGGGGGTTTGGGGAGGGGGAGAGCCAGTCGCAGATACAGTGCTTCTGGCTAGGGGAAACTGTCCTTGCCCCTCCCTACATCATCCTGATCCCAAGATACTGCAGCGCACTTTAAAGGCAATTCAAGATCGCATTTCGTCATTCTTCGGTACACCAGTGCACCGGACAGCAGACCCTTGCTACTCCGGATCTGATGCAGCTTAAAGCGCACGATAAGTATAAAAGCAATCAATCCTGAAAAAACAACAGCGTGCAAGTAACAAGACTGACTGTACGCCTATAAAGTGATGTGTGGTGGGGTGGGGGTGACATTGGCGGGGTGATTTTCAGCCACTCCTTTGTGGAATCAGTGCAGCGTGAGCTCCCTGAAACCGCGGTCGGGGCGCGACCTCACAGTTAACGCCACATTAGGGCTCAGTTGCGCCCAGCGGACGGGGTCTTGGATCAGCAACCCCTCAGCGGGGCGACCCTTCTGACTGCACAGCGTTCAGCGCTCGGGTCTCTCACTCAGCCCGAAGAGATTCGACATCGCGTCGGAAGCTGGGAAGACATGCTCAATATGTACGCCTGGGGGAGATCTGTCCAAGAGGGAGCGGAGGGAAGACCCGGTCACTAACTGGACCCCGGATCGGCCGCTACGGCCACTGACCGACAAGCCCTTGCACACGATACTCAACCTGAGTGATCGCAGGCTGCAGGCAGGATGTGTACCCACACCTTCCGACTCGGATAAGAGATTGAGCCACGGCTGGATGCAAACTTCTATTGCAAAAGCTA
This sequence comes from Hypanus sabinus, assembly GCF_030144855.1. Classification (NCBI taxonomy): domain Eukaryota; kingdom Metazoa; phylum Chordata; class Chondrichthyes; order Myliobatiformes; family Dasyatidae; genus Hypanus; species Hypanus sabinus. The sequence goes on from NW_026781369.1 coordinate 200,835, forward strand.
TTAATCCCCCCCCCCCCGCATCCCCTCCTTTCCTTCAATTTCCTTCTCCTTCTGGACCCCGTTTGTCCTTGAATTCGTCTGTTCGGAAAGTTCACTTCCCCCTCATTACGAATTTCAACACCGTCCCGACAAATTCTGGTTTTGTCCGCAATGGGCTTTTGCAGATGGTATTTATTGGGTTGCTGCGCTTGAGTTGAGGCGTGGGGCGGAGGGAGTTGGAGATCTGGCTGCCCCCCAGCTGTGCCCCAGCCAGGTTGAAGCCCAGCTCCTAAATTGGCCAGAGCCAGCTGAAGACTGTGACACTGACATTTACCTCTGAGCTGTTCCAATCCTCATTGCGGCTCCGAGGGGCATTAAAATGTCAGAGAGACTATTTAACCGAGCGCTTGTCTGCTCTCTCGGGTTAATGCGAATGACCTTCCAAGCAAGGAAATTCACCCTTTCTTCCGGCGTGATATTTAAAGATTAAATTATGTGTCACATCAACACCGAAAGATAGTGAAATGCGCCGATTTTCGCCGACGACCAATGCAGCCCAATAGGCGCAACCCTTCCCGATCCAGCATAGCATTCCCACAATTTACTAACCCTTTGGCATGTGGGAGGAAACGTGAGCGCCCGGAGGAAACACATGTGGCCGCTGGTAAAAAGAAATCCTTACAGACAGCGATGGGTATCGGAACCCCGATCGCTGGTGGCAGTAACGCCTTACGGTATTTGCCCCGTAGCGGGTATTTACTGTGGTGATTAGCTCCCGCTTGTCTTGAGAGGTCCCCGGTAAATATTCTAGTCTCTTGCGACGCCACTACGAATCTCTCCCAGCCCAAAATTCAAAAGTTTTGCAAACGCCGCCGTACTGGCTAAATCTGGCACTGGAGCGCGGAGCAGTGATTCCGCGGTTCCGTCCTGGTCTGGCTCCCGGCGCCTCTTAACACAATGCTGCCGTTGTTTAACTTTCACTTCTTATTTTCGCATCCTACCTTTTCCCCTGACTTTGCGAAGGATTTTGCAAAGTCTCGCGAACCCTATTCCAAACTGGGACATTTCGCGAGGGAGAGAGAGAAGCGCGCTGCGACCCGACCCCGCCGCCAGAGACAGTCAGCGCAAGGGCAGGACCCGCCAGGGCAGGAGGGCTTCTCCTTCCTGGCCCCTTCAGAAACCAACCGCAAATCATGCGCAGACTATCGCACAAAACGTCCTAACTGCACTAACACGAGGCGAGTTTGATCAATTAAAATAAAATACGCATGGCATCGCAAAACAGTCATTAACGCAAAAGTTAAATCCTGTTTCCAATTAAAAACTATCAGAAAAAAAATTGTTTGGAGAAAATACTAGTAGAAGAAAAGATAAAATCTCCCTCGTACAGCTATTATATCTCTAAGTTCCCTGTAAAAAGTGTTTTTTATAAAATCTCCCTCGTACAGCTATTATATCTCTAAGTTCCCTGTAAAACGTGTTTTTTATAAAATCTCCCTCGTACAGCTATTATATCTCTAAGTTCCCTGTAAAACGTGTTTTTTTTCTCTTGGATAAGCGTGCGCAATTTTCCCCTGGTCCCACCAACATGCGGGTTGAATTGCAGCAAAGAAAGTGAGCCTAATGAAGATTTTTGATGGAAAAAGGTGAATGCGGACGGGGTTGCATCCTCTCCGGCTGCTTACCTTCGGCGACGTTAACTGTCTGTGTAGCTGGTCCTGGCTCCTGTTGGAACTACCTGTGATGCGGGCGACCCGGGACGATCAGCGCCGCGCTAGTCCCTTTTATACCGCGACCCTCTGCCCAATAAGGTGAGCCTGCCCGACTAGGGTCTCTGGTGACGGCACGACCGCCCTTTGCCTACCGCCGGCTCCAATTGGCCGGGCAACTGTCCAAATTCACCCCCCACCCCCCGCCACCACCACCTCCTTCGAGAAAGGAGTCTCCCATGGCCAAGCCCAAAACCTGGTAGCCAAGGAAGAGATGGCGGAGAATCCGAATTCTTTGACAATTGCTTTCCTTGATGTTTAATGTAAGTTAGAAGTGGGGGGAGAGGGCCAGAACCAAAGGATCGCATATCCTAAACACGCAACCTAATGACGTTTTCAAACATTTAAAATACTTTGGAACATAGAACAGTACAGTACTATTCCAACTCTCTAAACTAATCCAAGATCAATTGAACCCCCCCCCCCCCCACCCGTCACATATAGCCTTCCAGTTTTCTTTCACCCCGTTGCCAACCTAAGAATGTCTTGCTTGTCTATAATGTATCTGCCGCTACCAATACCGCTGCCAAAACATTCCTTGTACCTACCATCTCTGCCTAAATACCTACCTGCTATACTTCCTTCTAAACACCTTAAAGTTGTGCCGACTGGTATTAACCCTGGGGAAAAGAGACTCTGGTTGTCCACTCTACTTATCTCTCATATCTTCTTGTACCCCTCTCATCCTCCTTTGCTCTAAAGAGAAAAGCCCTGGCTCACATAACCCTGCTCTCTAATCCAGGCATCATCCTCCCTAAAGCTCCCACAGTGCTAGTAATCAGAAAACACACATTTCCAATGTGTAATGACCTTCCAAGTGAGACTAATTGAAGGATAAAGATTGGCCCCAGGCAGACAACATCTCGAGCATAACTCAAGTCAGGTCAAGTCAACTTTTATTGTCATTTCGACCGTAACTGCTGGTACAGTGCATAGTAAAAATGAGACAACGTTTTTCAGAACCACGGTTTACATGACACAGTACAAAAACTAGACTGAACTACGTAACAAAAAAAACACAGAGAAAGCTACACGAGACTACAGACCTACCCAGGACTGCATAAAGTGCACAAAACAGTGCAGGCATTACAATAAATAATAAACAGGACAGTAGGGCAGTAAGGTGTCAGTCCAGACTCAGAGTATTGAGGAGTCTGATAGTTTGGGGGAAGAAACTGTTACATAGTCTGGTCGTGAGAGCCCGAATGCTTCGGAGCCTTTTTCCCAGACGGCAGGAGGGAGAAGAGATTGTATGAGGGGTGCGTGGGGTCCTTCATAATGCTGTTTCCTTTGCGGATGCAGCGTGTAGTGTAAATGTCCGTGATGGCGGGAAGAGAGACCCCGATGATCTTCTCAGCTAACCTCACTATCCGCTGCAGGGTCTTGCGATCCAAGATGGTGCAATTTCCAAACCAGACAGTGATGCAGTTGCTCAGGATGCTCTCAATGTAGAATGTGATGAGGATGGGATCTTGGAGAGGGGAAATATCTTCAACTTAATGCCTTGCAATGATGTAGGAGACCACTTAGCTCCAGGAGCTCCATTCTGGCTCAATCCGCTCAGTCCCACCCTCTCCCTTCATCCCTGCCATGCTTTATCTGCCATCAGTTCCTCCATTATTCCTAACAGCCCGTTTCCTGATCCAGCATGGAGAACTTGACTTCACTCACCTGATTCCACAACTTATGGTCCCACTTCCAAGAACCCTGCCACTCATATTCTGAGTATTACTTTTTTAATTACTTGCAAAATTTGTTTTCTTTTGCACAGTGATTTTTCTCAGTTTTTGTTGCGTATAGTTTTCCATAAATTCAATACATTCGTTTATTTTCCTGTAGACGCCTGGAAGAAAACTGGGTCTCAGGGTAGAGTGACATACAGGGGAGTATACCTAACTTTGAACTTTGATGTCTGCACTGAGCACAATGCTAAGTTAAACTAATCCCTTCTGCCTTCACAAGATCACTATTCCTCCGTTCCTAATATCTAGCAGACCAATAAGTGCCATGCTGAAATTGCCCCTAGTGTGTAGGTGAGGGATTGAGTGCAGGGAGAATAAAATGGGGTTGTTGTAAAAATGACTGCTTTGTGGTCAGATGGTACTCAAAGGGCCTTTTCCCCTGCGGCCTGATTCGATGTCTCTCACAGTGTGACATTCCTTCAGTAATGTGCAGTACTGTGCAAAAGTCTTTAGCACATATAAATAGCAAGGGTGCCTAAGACCTTTCCACAGCACTGTAGTAATTTTATTTGTTGCACTGTACTGCTGTCACCAAAAAAAAACAAATTTATGGCGTATTTTAAGGTGCTTGGAAGTAGGTACGAGGGCCGGGGGTGGGGGGAGGTGTCAGAGGAAAGTTTTTCACACAGGGAGTGGGTGGGTGCGTGGAATCCACTGCCAGCAACGCTGGTCGGGGTGGATTCAATAGAGACTTTTAAGAGACCCTTAGATGGGTACATGTGGGGAAATTCGAGGCAGTTTCTGGAGAAGGTTACATGGGCGGCACAACGTTGTGCACAGAATGATCTGTAATGTGCTGTAGATTTCTATGTTCCATGTTCCATGTTCTGTGTTCCATGTTCCATGTTCCATGTTCCGTGTTCCGTGTTCCATGTTCCGTGTTCTATGTTCCATGTTCCATGTTCCGTGTTCTATGTTCCATGTTCCATGTTCCGTGTACAATGTTCCATGTTCCGTGTTCTATGTTCCATGTTCCATGTTCTGTGTTCTATGTTCCGTGTTCCATGTTCCATGTTCTGTGTTCTATGTTCCGTGTTCCATGTTCCATGTTCCGTGTTCCATGTTCCATGTTCCGTGTTCCATGTTCCATTTTCCGTGTTCTATGTTCCATGCTCCATGTTCTATGTTCCGTGTTCTATGTTCCGTGTTCCATGTTCTATGTTCCATGTTCAATGTTCCATGTTCCATGCTCCATGTTCCGTGTTCTATGTTCCATGTTCCATGCTCCATGTTCTATGTTATCATCATGATAAGCCTGATTCTGATTCAGGTCTCTATCATGGACTAAGGCAGGGAAGAGGGAGAAGGGAGAAAAAGCTGAGAGCTTCACATTTTAATTCCACGTCCCATTCCCACTCTGATATGTCTATCCATGGCCTTCTCTACTGTCAAGATGAAGACACACTCAGGTTGGAGGAACAACACCTTATATACCGGCTGGGTAGCCTCCAACCTGATGGCATGAACATTGACTTCTCTAACTTCCATTAATGCCCCTCCTCCCCTTCTTACCCCATCCCTTATTTATTTATTTATTTATCTATTTATTTATTTATTTATTATTCCCCCCCCCTTTTTTCCTCTCTCTGTCTCTCTCACAATCACTCCTTCCCTGCTCTCCATCTCCCTCTGGTGCTCCTCTCCCCCTTTCTTTCTCCCTCGACCTCCTGTCCCATGATCCTTTCCCTTCTCCAGCTCTGTGTCCCTTTTGCCAATCAGTTTTCCAGCTCTCAGCTTCACCCCACCCCCTCCGGCCTTCAGATCGCCCCTCCCCCTCCCACTTTCAAACCTCTTACTATCTTTTCTTTCAGTTAGTCCTGACGAGGGGTCTCGGCCCAAAACGTTGACAATACAAAAAGTTATACATGTTCATTTATTTATTGAGGAAAGTGATCCAATATTACACATATTTGTTGGAAAAAGTATGTGAACCTCTGGGGTAATGCGTTGAAGTCAGGTGCTCCACTCCATGAGGTGAGGTTGGAGGTGTGGGTTGGAGAGGTGCCCTGCCTGCCCTGTGTAAAAGACACACAAGGTCAGGTTACTGACAGAGCCTGCTCTTCTCAAGAAAGATCTGTTTACGTGCTCCATGCCTTGATCAAAACAACTTTCAGAGGACCTTAGAAGAAGAATTGTGGAGACGTATGAAGCTGGAAAAGGCTACAGAAGCATTTCTAAAGACCCGAGTGTTCACCTGTCCACAGTAAGAGAAATTGTCTACAAATGGAAGAAACTCACCACTGCTTCTACTCTCCTTAGGAGTGGGCGTCCTGCAAAGGTCACACCAACAGCACAATGCTGAAGGAGGTGAAAAAGAATGCAAGGATGACAGAAATCTCCAGTCTCTGTTCATGTGTCCACTATAAGAAAAACACTGAACAAAAATGGTGTTCATGGAAGGAAACCACTGCTCTCCAAAAAAACATTCCAACAAATACATGTAACATTGGGTAATTTTTCTCAATAAGGAAATGAACAAGTATAATGGATTTTGTGTAATTTATTTCATTAGGTTCCCTTTAGCTAGTTTTAGAACATGTGAAGATCTGATCACACTTTAGGTCATATTTATGCAGAAATAGAGAAAATGCTACAAGGTTCAGAAACTTTCTAGCTCCACTGTACTGAATCTCTTGTGTTTATGATTAAGCTTCAGATTAGTTTATTGTCAAGTACACCAGGGTGCAGTACAATTCCTAACAGATATGAAGTTCACAGAGTAAACTGTGTATACGGTGGTTAAAATTCCAACGATAAATACAGTGATTAGGGAATGAAGAGTGGATTTGTGCAGACTGAAACAGTCAACAGCAGTGGCCATGGTGAAATGTCAGACTCTGAGATGGTGCTAGAACCTCTGGGAAGGGAACATCAAAGAGGCGATTGGTTCAGAAGTTTGATAGTACTGGGGAAGAAGCTGTTTTTGAATCTGGCCTTCCGGGCTTCCAAACTTTTGTCTCTTCTCCTAGAAAGTAGAAGAGAGAAATTGGAATGGCCAGGGTGACAGGCACCCTTCATGTAATGCACCGTGCAGATGGGAGGAAGCGATAACTCTCCAAGGAAGGACCTGATCCCACAAGACATACATAATCACTGCTGAGCCGCCTCACAATGTGAAATAAGGCGAACAAGAGGATGCAATGGTGAGTCTTTAAAAGCATTGGTCAGATTGCATTGGGAGTATGGTGGGCTACCTTGAACTCCCTCATCTAAAATAACCCTTGTGCTGGTATTGGGGGTTCACAAAAATTATCCAAGGAAAGAAAGGGTTAACATATGACGAGCATTTGTTGGCTCAGGCCCAAAACTGGAGGATCGCATTGACTCCCATTGAATATTGAAAGGCCTAGACACAGGATGTTTCCTGTAGTAGAGGAATCTGGAACTAGAGGGCACAGACTCAGAATATCCCTTTAAAAACAGAGATGAGGTGGAACTTCTTTAGCCAGAGGGTCGTGAACCTGTGGAATTCATTGCCGTGGAGGCCAAGGGTATGGTTAAAGCAGAGATTGATAAGTTCTTGATTACATCAAAGGTTACGATGAGCAGGCAAGAGGACGGAGATAACAGATGAGCCATGGTGGAAGCAGACCCAATGGACGATTGACCTCATTACACTCCTGGATGAATGTCAGGGCGTAACAATGCTCAGGCTCCAAATTAAGTCCTGTCTGAGGCTGTAAGAGTAGCAAACGCCAAATCAATGAAGAAACTGGGTTTCTGTACCCGGGGTGGACAGATACATTGGCCTGAAGCTTTGGCTCCCACCTCCTCACTGAAGGCAATAGGAACATTAGAATCCATTCCATTCCCGATGATTGTGTGCAGTTTTGCTCACCTAACTACAGGAAGGATATTAATGATGTTGAAAGAATGCAGAGAAGGTTTACAAAGATGTTGCCGGGACTTGAGAAACTGAGTTACAGAGAAAGGTTGAATAGATTAGGACTTTATTCCCTGGAGCGTAGAAGAATGAAGGGTGATTTGATAGAGGTATATAAAATTATGATGGGTACAGATAGACTGAATGCAAGCAGGCTTTTTCCACTGAGGCCAGGGGAGAAAAGAAAACAGAGGACTTTGGTTAAGGGTGAAGGGGGAAAAGTTTAAAGGGAACATTAGTGGGAGCTTCTTCACACAGAGAGTGGTGGGAGTGTGAAATGAGCTGCCAGATGAAGTGGTGAATGCGGCCTCACTTTTAACATTTAAGAAAAACTTGGACAGGTCCATGGATGAGAGGTGTATGGAGGGATATGGTCCAGGTGCAGGTCAGTGAGACTCGGCAGAAAAATGGTTCAGCACAGCCAAGAAGGGCCAAAAGGCCTGTTTCTCTGCTGTAATGTTCTATGGTTCTAAGTGTCCTGACCTGAAACACCTGCTGTTTATTCCTCACCATAGGTGCTGCCTGGCCTGCTGAGTTCCCTCAGCATTCTGTGCGCGTTGCTCTGGGATTCTAACCTTGGTGGGATCTCTTGTGTTTACGTCCCGGATGCTGAGGGTCCTTACTCGTGGATATGGCCTTGTTGAGGCACTGCCTCGATGGTGAGGAAGGTTGTGCCTGAGTCTAGAGTCTCCTTCGATCCTGCGCATTGGAGCCTCCACGCCACTCAGAATGCTTCCTGCCGTATTTCTGCGCAAATTTGCTAGTCTTGGTGACCTACCAAATCTCACGTTTTTAATGAGGTAGCCTATCCCTGTAAGTATTGATAAACTGCCAAGAGCCCTAACACGTAACGATGCATTCCTGACTAAATTCAAACATACTCTACAATTTCTAGCTATCGTTGTAAATATTGGCACTCTTTCAGGTATTTCTGTAATACTGACACATTCCTCAGTATCCTAATAAATATTTATCCAATTCCAAGTACTCCTACAATTTATTTTTTTTTGTAATTTATTTTTTTATTGAAGTTCATCAAACAAACATTTCCATAAGATGTATTTCAGACATTGTACATATATATCATATAATCATATATATAACAAATCTACACAAATTATTTATCTGGGGTGTACTCCTACAATTTCTGACATCATCCTGTGTTTCTCATATAACCTCAGACACCAGGGATCCCTGGAAATATTGCCCATCCCTTGGATACTGACGCATTCTTCGGAATCCATTCTAAGTGTTAATGCGCTACCTGGGGAAACCCTGTAAGTAGTCACACGTTCCCAGGAATCCCTTCTAAATACTCACACCCTCTCCAGGAAACCCATGTAAATCTGGACACGGTTCCTGGAATCCTCTGTAAATATTGGCATGCTTGCAGGGGTTCTGACAGAGTGCCCTTATTGTCTGCCTGCACTGCACTTTCCCTGTTACTGCGACACTTTATTCTGCAGTCTGTCCCTTTGTGGTCTGTATGGACAACACGCAAAACACAACCACTGTTCACACGTGATAATAATAAACCAATCTGCCACTTGAAACGCTGATATATTCCCTGGGATAGTGACATCCCTGGGACTCCTGTAAACACTGACAGATTGCTATAAATGCGAGATTGCTCCCAGGGACCCCGTAAATACTGATACAAACCTGGGGAAGAGCCTGTCAAATTAACACACCTCTGGGGGCACAGCCTCAATCCTGGCACATTACGAACACATTTCCGAGGACATCTTGTCAATTCTGACACTGCCCATCAACATTGGCCCTCTGTCAATACTCCCAGTGACACCACCCCCCCCGCCCCGTAAATGCACACACGGTCCCGAGGACCCCCTATAAATACTTACACCCTCCCAGATAACCCCTGTAAGTAAGGACACAATCCCAGGGGCCCCTGTCAATGCTGACTCAACTCCCGAAGATCTCTGAGTACAGTCCTGAGGATTCCCTGTAAAAACAATACACTCCTGGGGGTGGGGGAGGTCCTCTGCCAACACTGACACACTCTCAGGTAATCCTTGAGAGTTACGGCATATTCGTGGGGTTCCCCGGTCAATACTGATGCACCTCCAGGGCCCACCTCTAAATTACGAAGCCCTCCCAAGTAACCCATGTAAGTAATGGCACAACCCTGGGGACCTCCTGTTAACACCGACACCGTCTCTGATGACTCAGCAATAGTTGGGTGCATTGGGGGAGGACGGGAGGATGAAAACAGGTCCCGGGTGGAAAACTTCGTCAAGTGCTGCAAGCTGAATCATCTGCAGCTCAACGTCAGTAAGACAGAGGAGATGGTGATGGACTTTGGGAAGACTACACCTGAACTGCACCCTGTTACTATTAATGGTGAAGATGTGGATGTGATGAGGAACTACAAGTACCTGGGAGAGACTTGAGCAGAGCACCAACAGATACTGAGTACAAGAAGGGCCAGAGTAGCCTCTAGTTTCCAAGGAGACCGAGGTCCTTTGGAGTCTGCAGGCCTCTCCTTCACACGCTCTACCAGTCTGTTGTCGCTAGTACAATCTTCTAAGCTGGGGCAATGGCATCAACGTGGGTGATGCCAACAGGCTCAATAAACTGATTAGAAAGGCCGGCTCTGTTACAGGAGTCAAACTGGACACACTGGAGGCTCCGGCAGAACAAAGGACCCTCCGGAAAATCCTGGCGATTCCGGACAATGTTTCTCACCCTTGGCTGAACGTTCAGTAATAGACGAAGAGCTTCAAAGAGCTCTGTATGAGGTCATCCTTACCCTCGGCCATTAGGCTTCATAATGTGTCAACCTGTAGCCGGGGAAGTGATGACTCCCTCCTGAGGTAAATTATTTTTTATTTTTTCTTACTTCTCTTCCAATACTTGTATATTTTTGCTCTTGTAAAGCTGCTGTGACACTGGAATTTCTTTGGGGAATAATAAAGTATCTATCTAACTATCTATCTTTCGAATGAAGATTAAGAGGGATACAAAATTGTGAGGGATATCGATCAGGTAAATGCAGGCGGGCTTTTTTCACTGAGGGCGGGTGGAACTACAACCAGAGGTCATGGGTTAAGGGTAAAAGGTAAAGTGTGAAATATTTAAGGGGAATGCGGGGGAAACGTCTTCATTTATGTGATTTTGAGCACAGAATGAACTGCCACACAAGTGGTGCATGCAAGCTTGATTTCAATGTTTAAGAGAAGTAGGAGTACGGAGGGCTATGGACCCGGTGCCTGTCGATGGGAGTAGGCTGCTTAAACGGTTTCGGCATGGACTAGATGGGCCAAAGAGCCTGTTTCTGTGCTGTACCCTTTGCCTCTATGACATTGAAACATACTGTGAAATGTGCTTTTGCTTCAAATTAAGTCAGTGAGGATGTGTGGGGTCAGCCCACAAGTGTTGCTACGTTTCCAGCGCCAACATAACATGTCCGCAACACATGGACCCTGTCCGTGCATCTTTGGAATCTGGGAGGAAACCAGATCTCCTCGGGGAAACCCACATAGTAATGGGAAGAATGTATCAACTCCTTGATGGGAATTGAACCCCAGTTTTTCGCAGTTGGCAATGTGAAGTGATGCACTACCTGCTACATTCCCCTCATTTTGTGTGTGTTGATCAAGATTGCTGCACATTTGCGGAATTTCTTGTGTCTCAGTGGATCGCACCAGGTACAATTCCCAGAATTATTTCATTTCAGGGATCAAAGTAAATTTATTATCAAAGAACGTGTATATCACCTGATACCATCCCGAGACTCGCTTTCACGTGGGCATTCACAGTTTGCAAATAATCACCTTAAAGTTGCTCATTATTAAACTAATATATTCTGGCTGATCATTAATTAAACATTAAAACATTATTATTATTGTTACTAGGTTGACAAATGTTTTACAAGCGGATTTGAATTTCCATAAATCTGAATATCCGTAATCCACGACATTCCCGAGTTGGCCTACGTGTTCTCAGCTGCCGTCTGCTTCACCAACAGCGGCTGCAGCCAAACTGAGTCAGAGGTGTAACCCAAGCCTCGAGCAGTATCACAGCACAGTCATCCATCTCACCTCCCTGACAAGGGTGACCAAATGTGTCTCCTCCTCTTCGCTTCTCGGCCGACAGACCCGCACTCACTGCATTTTGCAGTGTTTGCTTGTCCCTGCGGCGAGAACCCAGCAACACTGGGCTCCATCTCTTTCAGTGATAGAACACGACAGCGCATCTAGACTGAGTCAAAAGATTAATCTGCCCAGTCCCATTGGCATGGCCCTCCACACCCCTCCCTCCCATGTTTCTTATGTGTTGGAACTGAACCTCATCCGCAACGTCCCCTGGGTTCTTGCTCCACACTCTCACCATCTTCTGACTGAAGAAGTTCCCCTTCATGTTCCTTAAACAACCTGAACCCAAGACCTGTGAGGTCACGCCACCTCAGTGGGCAAAAAGCCTGCTTGCATTTACACTCATGATTTAGGGTACCCCTCATTCTCCTACGCTCAAGGGAATAAAGTCCTAACCTATTCTACCTTTCCCTTTCACTCAGATGCTCAAGTCTGGCCAATATCCTTGTACATTTTCTCTGTACTCTTTTAAACTTATTTACATCTTCCCTATAAGTAGGTGACCAAAACTGCACACAATACTCCAAATTAGGCCTCTCCAATGTCTTCAGCATAACATCCCTGTACTCAGTACTTTGATTTATGAAGGCCAATGCGCCAGTAGCTCTCTTTAACATTCCATTTACCTCCACATCAGCATCTCCTGGGAGCAGAGGGAGTCCTGAAGACTCATTTCACAAAAGCAATCCGATCAACGAGACCGCGTGAGCTGGGATTCCCGCACGTGGCTGGAGAATTCACATAGTGGCACAGCAGGTAGTGTTGCTGTCTCATGGCCCCAGAGATCCAGGTTCAATCCCCACCTCTGGTACTCTTTGTTTCATTTAGTCTATGTAGAGATAGGGCTGAGTAACAGGCCCTTCTGGCCCAGCGAGTTTGCACCGACAAGTTTCAGCCAGGAAACCAGAACGGTGCTGGAATGTGGGGGGGGGGGGGGGATCCTTTGTGCGTGTGGAGTTAGCACAGTCTCTGTGACCACATGGACTTCCCCCAGATGGTCCAATTCCCCCCACATCCCAATGTGTGCAGGTGAGGGGTGAAATCTTGGGTGTGGTAGTCAGTAGCAACAGGGTCAGTTAACTGGGTGCTCAAAGGTTAGCACACAATCAGGGGGTAGAACTGGGGGGAGGGGTAATTGATCCTTGGCAGATGGTGCCTAACAAGCCTGTTGGAGTTCCTTGAGGAGGTGACTAGGCATATAAATGAGGGTAGTGTAGTGGATGTGATCTACATGGATTTTAGTAAGGCATTTGACAAGGTTCCACACGGTAGGCTTATTCAGAAAGTCAGAATGCATGGGATCCAGGGAAGTTTGCCCAGGTGGATTCAGAATTGGCTTGCCTGCAGAAGGCAGAGGGTTGTGGTGGAGGGAGTACATTCAGATTGGAGGGTTGTGACCAGTGGTGTCCCACAAGGATCTGTTCTGGGACCTCTACTTTTTGTGATTTTTATTAACGACCTGGATGTGGGGGTAGAAGGGTGGGTTGGCAAGTTTGCAGATGACACAAAGGTTGGTGGTGTTGTGGATATTTTGAGGGTTGTCGAAGATTGCAGAGAGACATTGATGGGATGCAGAAGTGGGCTGAGAAGTGGCAGATGGAGTTCAACCCGGAGAAGTGTGAGGTGGTACACTTTGGAAGGACAAACTCCAAGGCAGAGTACAAAGTAAATGGCAGGATACTTGATAGGGTGGAGGAGCAGATCTGGGGGTACATGTCCACAGATCCCTGAAAGTTGCCTCACAGGTAGATAGGGTAGTTAAGAAACCTTATGGAGTGTTAGCTTTCATAAGTCGAGGGATAGAGTTTAAGAGACGCGATGTAATGATGCAGCTCTATAAAACTCTAGTTAGGCCACACTTGGAGTACTGTGTCCAGTTCTGGTCGCCTCACTATAGGAAGGATGTGGAAGCATTGGAAAGGGTACAGAGGAGATTTACCAGGATGCTGCCTGGTTTAGAGAGTATGGATTATGATCAGAGATTAAGGGAGCTAGGGCTTTACTCTTTGGAGAGAAGGAGGATGAGAGGAGACATGATAGAGGTGTAGAAGATATTAAGAGGAATAGACAGAGTGGACAGCCAGCGCCTCTTCCCCAGGGCACCACTGCTCAGTACAAGAGGACGTGGCTTTAAGGTAAGGGGAGGGAAGTTCAAGGGGGATATTAGAGGAAGGTTTTTCACTCAGAGGGTGGTTGTTGTGTGGAATGCACTGCCTGAGTCAGTGGTGAAGGCAGATACACTAGTGAAGTTTAAAAGACTACTAGACAGGTATATAGAGGAATTTAAGGTGAGGGGTTATATGAGAGGCAGGGTTTGAGGGTTGGAACAACATTGTGGGCCGAAGGGCCTGTACTGTGCTGTAGATTTCTGTGCTTCTATGTTTAATATCATTGGCATTTGCAGTGAAATTCATTAACTTGGTGGCAGTGGTATAATGCAGTTTGTGATAAATACAGAAAGAAGCTGAACTGCGGTAAGTATATTAAACTATTAAATAGTTACATTGAAATAAGTGGTGCAAAAACAGAAATGGAAAAAGCAGTGAGGCAGTGTTCGCGGGTCTGCCATCCATTTAGGAATCGGATGGTAGAGGGGAAGATGCTCCTGAATCGCTGAGAGTGTGCCTTTTGGTTTCTGCACCCCCTTCCTGATGGTAGCAATGAGAGGAGGCCATTCCTGCAGGGTGAAGATCCTCAACGATGGACTCTGCCTTTCTGAGGCACCATTCCTTGAAGATGCCTTGAACGCCACGGAGTCCAGTACACATGATTGAGCTGAGCAAGTTTGCAGTAGACCCTCCACCAGACCAGACGGTGACACAACCTGTCAGAATATTCTCCACGGTGCATCTGTAGAAGTCTTAGGTGACAAACCAAATCTCCTCAGACTCCTAATGAAATATAACCGATGTCTTGCCTTCTTGTAGCTGCATCGATGTTGGGACCAGGTCAGATCCTCAAAGACATTGACACCTAGGCACTTGAAACTGCTCACTCTCTCCACTTCTGACCCCTCTGTAAGGATTGGTCTGTAAGGATCTTAACCTTCCTGAAGTCCACCATCAGCTCTTCGGTCTTACTGAAGTTGAGTGCAAGGTTGTTGCTACAACGCCACTCAATCTCCCTCCTGTGCACCCTCTCGTCACCATCTGAAATGGTGCCAACCATGGTTGTATCATCAGCAAATTTATAGATGGCGGTTGAGCTAACATGACGGTAACATGACACTGTCTGACAAAAAAAGGACCTTGCATTTTATATCAGGCCGTGCTGCTCGGAGACTTATGCTGATATTATTCTGTGAATGCTTGTGCTGGGTCGTAACTGTACGTGCCTTGTGTGGCTATATAAAATACGTTTTTCAAATTAGCCCCTGCGGCAATGTTGCTTTGTCCAGCTGTATCCATGTTAAATGACAATAAAACTGAACTTCTTCAAAGTAAATTTATTATCAAAGTACATTTATGTCACCGTATACAACCCTGAGATCCATTTTCTTGTGGGCATACACACTAAATCCAAGAGCCATAATCGAATCGATGACAGACCCCACCCACCAGGACGGGCAAGCAACCAGTGTGCAAAGGACAACAAAGTATACAAATACAAAAGAGAGAAAAACAATATTTATATATAGAGAGAGAGAAAACCAATAAGTATTGTGAACGTGAAATGTAGAGTCCTTGAAAGTGTGTCCATCGGCTGTTTGAACACTTCCGTGATGGGGCAGGTGATATCTCCTGTGGTTTGAGAGCCTGATGGTTGAGGGGTAACAACTGTTCCTGAACCTGGTGGTGCAAGTCCTTGGGGCTCCTGTCCCATCTTCCTGATCACAGCAGTGAGAAGAGGACATGTCCTGGGTGGTGTGGGTCCCTGATAATGCATGCTGCGTTCCTGCCACAATGCCCCATATGAACTGTGTGGAATGAGCTTCCTGTAGAAGTAGTAGAGGCCAGTTCAGTTGTGTCATTTAAGGTAAAATTGGATAGGTATATGGACAGGAAAGGAGTGGAGGGTTATGGGCTGAGTGCGGGTTGGTGGGACTATGTGAGATTAAGAGTTCGGCACAGACTAGGAGGGCCGAGATGGCCTGTTTCCGTGTTGTGATTGTTATATGGTTATATAGTTATATAAACGTGCACAATGGCGGGGGGGACTTTATCCATGATGGACAGAGCAGCATCCACTTCCTTTTGCAGGGTTTTCCTTTAAGGGCATTAGTGTTTCCAGCCAGGCTGTGATGCAGCCAGTCAATACACTCATCTACGGAAGATCATCACATGCCAAATCTTCATGAACTTCGAAGAAAGTAGAGACACTTCCATGCTTTTTTTCATAATAGCACTTACGTGCTGGGCCCAGGACAGGTCGTCTGAAATAACACCTAGGAATTTAATGTTGCTGACCCTCTCCACCTCCAGTCCTCGAATGAGGACTGACTCATGGACCTCGAGTTCCCTCCCCCTGAAGTCAATAATCAGCTCCTCGGTCTTGCTGACATTGAGTAAGCGGTTGTTGTTATGGCACCGCTCAGCAGATTTTCAATCTCCCTCCTCTATGCTGACTTGTCACCGCCTTTGATTCGGCCTACAACATCAGCAAACTTAAATCCGGCATTGCAGCTGTGCTTCGCCTCACTGTCGTAAGTGCAAAGTGAGTAAAGCGGGGGTGAATACACAGACTGGTGACGCACCTGTGCTGGCGGTGATGCTGTTACCAATTCAAACTCACTGAGGTCTGCAAGTGCGGAAATCCAGGATCCACTTGCACAAGGGGGCATTGAGACCTTGAGTCTTATTGATTAGTTTTGATGAGATGCTGGCATTGAACTCTTGTCGATAAGGAGCACCCTGACGTTTGCATCTTTGCTGTCAAGATGTTCCAGGATTGAGTGAAGAGCCAATGAGGTGGCATCTGCTGTGGACCTGTTGCCCCTGGAGCAGATCCGAGTCACTTCTCGAGCTGGAGTTGAAGCTTCATCACTTCAGAACTGTTGACGTAAGTGCTGCCGGATGATGGTCACTGGGGCAGGTGACCACGCTCCTCTTGGGCACTTGAAGCCTGCTTGGGACAGGCGGGTACTCAGACCGCCAAAGCCAGAGGATACAGGTCTCAGCGAACACTCCAGCCAGTTGATCAGCAGGGGTGGTTAGAACTCCGCCACCTTGGACGGGTTCACCCTCTTGTGAACGATGTTGTCAGAGGGTAAAGTCACGGGTTCATCAGCGGGTGTAGGTCTTCCCGATGGGTTCCTCCATGCTCTGACGGTCAGCAGGCATTCAGCTCATCTGGAAGCCAAGCCCAGTATTCACCTCTTTGTGACACCTGTCCTGTCTGCCGTTCTTACACATCCTGGCATGTATGTGACTCCAGGCTCGCCTCAAACTGCCTGACTTATAACTGGCCCAGCTGTCCATTCACAAGTGTCAGCGGGCTGTGACAGAATGTATTCAGAATAACACGACGGTAACCGATACAGCAAAGAATAAGCTGCCCCGGCAGGACCTCTTCTCGGAGACGTGTCTCGGAAGCTGAAAAGAAGGCACGACAGGGTCTCTACTCTTCATAGATCCTGCACGCCTCCGAAACCTTTGACAGACTTCTATAGACGCACAGTGGAGAGTATCCGAACTGGTTGCCTCGTGGCCTGGGATCGAAACACCAATGCCCAGGAACAGAAAAGGCTACAGAAAGTGGTGACGCAGCCCTGTTTATTGTAGACAAAGCCCTCCCCAGCACTGAGCACAACGACGTGGTGTGCCCCCCCCCCTCAGTAGAGGTGGCGGATCTCTTCTCACCGACATGTCGGGAGCTGCACGAGAAAGCGGCATCCACCGTCCATGCCGTGCTCTCTTCTCGCTGCTATCTTTGAGCAGGAGGAACAGGAGCCTTAGGTCCCACACCACCAGGTTCAGGAACAGTCATTACCCCTCAACCACCAGGAAGGAGGTACAGGAGCCTCAGGACCCACACCACCAGGTTCAGGAACAGTCATTACCCCTCAACCATCAGGAAGGAGGTACAGGAGCCTCAGGACCCACACCACCAGGTTCAGGAACAGTCATTACCCCACTACCATCAGGAAGGAGGTAAAGGAGCCTCAGGACACACACCACCAGGTTCAGGAACAGTCATTACCCCTCAACCATCAGGAAGGAGGTACAGGAGCCTCAGGACCTGCACCACCAGGTTCAGGAACAGTCATTACCCCTCAACCATCAGGAAGGAGGTACAGGAGCCTCAGGACCTCACCAGCAGGTTCAGGAACAGTCATTACCCCTTAACCACCAGGAAGGAGGTACAGGAGCCTCAGGACCTGCACCACCAGGTTCAGGAACAGTCATTACCCCTCAACCACCAGGAAGGAGGTACAGGAGCCTCAGGACCCACACCACCAGGTTCAGGAACAGTCATTACCCCTCAACCATCAGGAAGGAGGTACAGGAGCCTCAGGACCTCACCACCAGGTTCAGGAACAGTCATTACCCCTTAACCATCAGGAAGGAGGTAAAGGAGCCTCAGGACCCACACCACCAGGTTCAGGAACAGTCATTACCCCTCAACCATCAGGAAGGAGGTCAGGAGCCTCAGGACCTGCACCACCAGGTTCAGGAACAGTCATTACCCCTCTACCATCAGGAAGAAGGTACAGGAGCCTCAGGACCCACACCACCAGGTTCAGGAACAGTCATTACCCCTCAACCATCAGGAAGGAGGTACAGGAGCCTCAGGACCTCACCACCAGGTTCAGGAACAGTCATTACCCCTTAACCACCAGGAAGGAGGTACAGGAGCCTCAGGACCTGCACCACCAGGTTCAGGAACAGTCATTACCCCTCAACCACCAGGAAGGAGGTACAGGAGCCTCAGGACCCACACCACCAGGTTCAGGAACAGTCATTACCCCTCAACCATCAGGAAGGAGGTACAGGAGCCTCAGGACCCACACCACCAGGTTCAGGAACAGTCATTACCCCTCTACCATCAGGAAGGAGGTAAAGGAGCCTCAGGACCCACACCACCAGGTTCAGGAACAGTCATTACCCCTCAACCATCAGGAAGGAGGTCAGGAGCCTCAGGACCTGCACCACCAGGTTCAGGAACAGTCATTACCCCTCTACCATCAGGAAGAAGGTACAGGAGCCTCAGGACCCACACCACCAGGTTCAGGAACAGTCATTACCCCTCAACCATCAGGAAGGAGGTACAGGAGCCTCAGGACCTGCACCACCAGGTTCAGGATCAGTCATTACCCCTCAACCACCAGGAAGGAGGTACAGGAGCCTCAGGACCTGCACCACCAGGTTCAGGAACAGTCATTACCCCTCAACCATCAGGAAGGAGGTACAGGAGTCTCAGGGCCCACACCACCAGGTTCAGGAACAGTCATTACCCCTCAACCATCAGGAAGGAGGTACAGGAGCCTCAGGACCCACACCACCAGGTTCAGGAACAGTCATTACCCCTCTACCATCAGGAAGGAGGTAAAGGAGCCTCAGGACCCACACCACCAGGTTCAGGAACAGTCATTACCCCTCAACCATCAGGAAGGAGGTACAGGAGCCTCAGGACCTGCACCACCAGGTTCAGGAACAGTCATTACCCCTTAACCACCAGGAAGGAGGTACAGGAGCCTCAGGACCTGCACCACCAGGTTCAGGAACAGTCATTACCCCTCAACCACCAGAAGGAGGTACAGGAGCCTCAGGACCCACACCACCAGGTTCAGGAACAGTCATTACCCCTCAACCATCAGGAAGGAGGTACAGGAGCCTCAGGACCTCACCACCAGGTTCAGGAACAGTCATTACCCCTTAACCACCAGGAAGGAGGTACAGGAGCCTCAGGACCCACCCCTCTACCATCAGGAAGGAGGTAAAGGAGCCTCAGGACCCACACCACCAGGTTCAGGAACAGTCATTACCCCTCAACCATCAGGAAGGAGGTACAGGAGCCTCAGGACCTGCACCACCAGGTTCAGGAACAGTCATTACCCCTCAACCACCAGGAAGGAGGTACAGGAGCCTCAGGACCTGCACCACCAGGTTCAGGAACAGTCATTACCCCTCAACCATCAGGCTCCCGAGCCAGCATGGATGACTTCACTTACCCCAACACCACACTGATGCCACAACCACTTTCTCAGACTCTTTACAATTCATGTTCTCAGTATTAGATTTTCAGTTCCTGCTTGTCTTCTTTGCCAATCTTTGTCTCTTTCATAAATTTTCATAAATTCTGTTGTATATTTTCCTGTAAAAGACTGCAAGAAAATGAATCTCGAGGTAGTACATATATGTACTTTGATAATAGAAAAATAGAGGGATAAAGTAAGGACATGTTTGGCTCAGCACTGTGGGCCGAAGGGCCTGTAATGTGCTGTAGGTTTTCTATGTTTCTAATACATTTTCCTCTGCACTTCAGCAACAACATGAAATGCTCATTCAACAGGTTAAAATTTCCGGAGTATATTGTGTCTCAACAGCTCGACAAGCCCACCAGAGGCGGGAGGAGAGAAATACTGACCAGACTCCATAAGGTCTGGTCAGACGAGTGTGTCACAGAGTCTCCCTCAGAGTAAAATCATAAACAAATTCGGATGCTTCACACCTGAAAAGAAAGCAGAACGTGCTGAAAAGCACTCGGCAGGTTAGGCAGCGTCTGTGGAGAGAGAAGCAGTGACTGTTTCAGGTCTGGGGCCCTTCCTCAGGTCAGACCTGGGCAGCCCTGCGGTCTTGAGGGGCCTTGGCGTGTGCAGTTCTGGTCGCCTCCTGATCGGAGGATGCGGAAGCTTCACAGAGGGCGCAGAGGGCATTTACCGGAACGCTTCCTGGAGTGGAGAGTATGTCTCATGAGGATAGGTTGACTGGGCTAGGGCTTTTCCCTTTGGAACAAAGGAGGATGAGAGGTGATTTGACAGAGAGGTACTGTACATGATGACAAGAGACGTTTTCCCAGAGCAAAAATGACTAAAATGAGACAAGATAAATTAAAGGTGATTGGAGGAGAGTATTTTTTCAAACACAGGGAGTGTTGGGTCCATGGACCACGCTCCTAGGGGTGGAAGTAGAGGGAGATAAATTTGTGACATTGAAGAGATTCTTCAGTAGGCACATAGATGATAGAAATATGGAGGCTGTGTGGGAGTGAAGGGTTAGATTGGTCTTAGCAAAGGTTACATGGCCAGCATAACACTGTGGGCTGAAGGGCCTGTACTACAAGACCCCCAGGGCAGAAGTACGTCAGAGGCCCTTCAGTGTCACTGGGTCTAGATGCCTCCTGGATGGCAATGTTGGCTTGGGGGGAGACAGTGGGCACCTTCACTGTGACCAGGCGCAGGCTCACCACCACCTTCTGAAGGTCAGTCCGGGATTGGTTTTGCCAGACATGTGAACACCCTGTGAATAAATCTAAAACAAGTCTGGAATGTGCTGCCTGGAAGGCCAGGGAAAGCACAGCCAAATATAGCCCTCGGCAGAGAATCGGGTGACTCTCTGAAGAGGTGAAACTTCCCTGGGCTCTGCAGCGGGTCGGTCTGGACATCTCCTTCAAAAGGCTGGGAGGAGCACACGCCAGACGCTGGAGGAACCCAGCAGGTCAGGTAGTGAAGGGAGAGTCGATGCTCCGGGCCGAGACCCTTCGTCAGGACTGTAGGCAGAGCTTTAGCAAAGGAAGAGTCACAGTTGCGATGCACCTCCGCACCATGTGATTGTATTAATAGCACACCCTGGGTGAGGTGTAACTTGGACAATGTCACACAGTGGGCAGATCGACAGGGCGCCTGATCTGTCCTCTCAGCCCCTCCCCTATTCACTGGACACAAGTTGCCCCCGATGACTTTGGTAGGAAGAATGAAAGTGTAGACTAGTTTACAAGTTCAGAAGACAGAGATGCAAAGGAGCTTTAGGAGCTCTCGTTCAGGATCCCTTTGCAGGTTGTAGGGGAGACAAATGCAGTGTTAGCAGTAGTTTGGAGAGGACGAAAATATAAAAGCACGAAATGTGCAGTGGAGGCTCTCCCTGGCGTTGCTCAGGCTGCATCTGCGTGAAATTTGATGCCCCATGTCTGGCGAGGGTATAATCAGGTCATATCTTAGCAACACGCACAAAGTGCTGGAGGAACTCAGCAGGCCAGGCAGCATCTGTGGGCAAAAGAACAGTCGACATTTCGGCTTCAGAACACCGAAGAAAGCACGGCAGCACCTCTACTTCCTTAGGAGTTTGCAAATGTTTGCTGTGCCATCTAAAACTTTGACAAATTTCTGTAGGTGTGCGGTGGAGAGTACATTGACTGGCTGCATCACAGCCCAGTATGGGAACACCAATGCCCTTACACGGAAAATCCTACAGCTCAGCCCACCACAGGTAAAGCCCTCCCACCATTGAGCATATCTACAGAAGGGCAGCGTCCATCATCAGGGACCCCCACCACCCAGGCCGAGCTCTCTTCTCACTGCTGTCATCAGGGACCCCCACCACCCAGGCCGAGCTCTCTTCTCACTGCTGTAATCAGGGACCCCACCACCCAGGCCGAGCTCTCCTCACTGCTGTCATCAGGGACCCCCACCACCCAGGCCGAGCTCTCTTCTCACTGCTGTAATCAGGGACCCCACCACCCAGGCCGAGCTCTCCTCACTGCTGTAATCAGGGACCCCACCACCCAGGCCGAGCTCCCTTCCCACTGCTGTCATCAGGACCCCCACCACCCAGGCCGAGCTCTCTTCTCACTGTTGTCATCAGGGACCCCACCACCCAGGCCGAGCTCTCTTCTCACTGCTGTCATCAGGACCCCCACCACCCAGGCCGAGCTCTCTTCTCACTGCTGTCATCAGGGACCCCACCACCCTGGCCGAGCTCTCTTCTCACTGCTGTCATCAGGGACCCCCACCACCCAGGCCGAGCTCCCTTCTCACTGCTGTCATCAGGGACCCCCACCACCCAGGCCGAGCTCCCTTCTCACTGCTGTCATCAGGGACCGCACCACCCAGGCCGAGCTCTCTTCTCACTGCTGTCATCAGGGACCCCACCACCCAGGCCGAGCTCTCTTCACACTGCTGTCATCAGGACCCCCACCACCCAGGCCGAGCTCTCTTCTCACTGCTGTCATCAGGGACCCCACCACCCAGGCCGAGCTCTCTTCTCACTGCTGTAATCAGGGACCCCACCACCCTGGCCGAGCTCTCTTCTCACTGCTGTCATCAGGGACCCCCACCACCCAGGCCGAGCTCCCTTCTCACTGCTGTCATCAGGGACCCCCACCACCCAGGCCGAGCTCCCTTCTCACTGCTGTCATCAGGGACCGCACCACCCAGGCCGAGCTCTCTTCCCACTGCTGTAATCAGGGACCCCACCACCCAGGCCGAGCTCCCTTCTCACTGCTGTCATCAGGGACCCCCACCACCCAGGGCGAGCTCTCTTCTCACTGCTGTCATCAGGGACCGCACCACCCAGGCCGAGCTCCCTTCTCACTGCTGTCATCAAGGACCGCACCACCCAGGCCGAGCTCTCTTCTCACTGCTGTCATCAGGACCCCACCACCCAGGCCGAGCTCTCTTCTCACTGTTGTCATCAGGGACCCCACCACCCAGGCCGAGCTCTCCTCACTGCTGTAATCAGGGACCGCACCACCCAGGACGAGCTCTCTTCTCACTGCTGTAAACAGGGACCCCACCACCCAGGCCGAGCTCTCTTCCCACTGCTGTAATCAGGGACCCCACCACCCAGGCCGGGCTCTCTTCCCACTGCTATAATCAGGGACCCCCACCACCCAGGCCGAGCTCTCTTCTCACTGCTGTCATCAGGGACCCCCACCACCCAGGCCGAGCTCTCTTCTTACTGCTGTCATCAGGGACCCCACCACCCAGGCCGAGCTCTCTTCTCACTGCTGTCATCAGGGACCCCACCACCCAGGCCGAGCTCTCTTCTCACTGCTGTCATCAGGGACCCCACCACCCAGGGCGAGCTCTCTTCTCACTGCTGTCATCAGGGACCCCTCCACCCAGGCCGAGCTCTCTTCTCACTGCTGTCATCAGGGACCCCACCACCCAGGGCGAGCTCTCTTCTCACTGCTGTCATCAGGGACCCCACCACCCAGGGCGAGCTCTCTTCTCACTGCTGTCATCAGGGACCCCCCACCACCCAGGCCGAGCTCTCTTCTCACTGCTATAATCAGGAAGATGGTACAGGAGTGTCAGGACCCACATCACCAGGTTCAGGAACAGTTACCACCCCTCAAACATCGGGTTTTTGAACCAAAGGGAGTAACTTCCCTCATGAAACGTCCCCACAACATTTCGACTCACTTGCGAGGACTTCATGCTCTTGATACTCATTCCTTCTTTACTCATTATCATTATTTATTTCGGTATGTATTTGCACAGGTGTTGTTTTTGCACTCTGATTGATCGCTCTTCCATCGATTCTATCGGGTTATTATTCTATTATGGATTTATTGAGTGTGCCCGCAAGAAAATGAATCTCGGGGTCACATATGGTGAAAATATATGTACCTTGATAATAAATTTACTTTGAATTTTGAACTCTTGTACCCAGCTTCACTTTTTGGATGTACTATCAATCTGTAAAGAAGCTAATTTATGTATTTATAATTATTGTGTTTTTTGTGCTGCATTGGATCTGGAGTAACAATCATTTCCTTCCGGTTTAAACTTGTGTACCAGAAATGACATGAAACAGTCTTGAATACTGAATCTCTGGTGTTTGACGTTTCTAGGCTTTGTGTACCTCTGTGTCCCCTCTCTCTAAAAGCTGTTATCTCACCACTATCACTCTCTCTGGCTGCTCTCCTTAATCCACCAATCAGACCGAATCTTCAATATTGACTTTAAGGACTAACGAATGGTTTCTGTTTGTACTGAGGACCTGAAGTCGATTTTAAATTGATGAGCAAACATGAGGAAATCTGCAGGTGCTGGAAATTCAAACAACACACACAAAATGCTGGTGGAACACAGCAGGCCAGGCCGCATCTATAGGGAGAAGCACTGTCGACGTTTCGGGCCGAGACCCTTCGTCAGGACACGGCCCGAAACGTCAACAGGGCTTCTGCTGTAGATGCTGCCTGGCCTGCTGTGTTCCACCAGCACTTTGTGCATGACTGAGGCTATATTTTATTGGGAGTTTGAAGCGATTTGGTATGTCACCAAAGACTCTAGTAAATTTCTACAAATGTAGAAATTCTGATCCTGATTCTGACCAGTGGTCTACTGGGACCCTGTCTCACTGTAAGACTCCCACCTTCCCCCAGGCACCAGAGAACATCCTGCGCGGAACCCAGCACTCATCACGAGCTCGTGGCCCAGTGCGGTGACGCTTGCTCATCACCAGTGTAAGGGCCAGCGACCGGACAGGGGAACCGGGCTCTGGTCACGGGAAAAAGCGAAACTGATCTGGGTCGAAAATGTTGAAGAGCAAGCCAACACTCAGAGGTTGTACACCACGATTACTCACACCCTCGTGCTCTTGTTCTCCCCCTCCTTTGCTGTCTCCATGCAGTACAACAGAATAAGCAGAATTGGAGACTAGTTGTGACGATCTCTGGCTTCATGGAATTGATTGTGGACTTGAGAAAGGGGAAGTTGAGGGAACACACTCCAGTCCTCATCGAGGGATCAGCAGTGGAAACGGTGAGCAGTTTCAAGTTCCTGGGTGTCAACATCTCTGAACGTATCCTGGGCCCAACATGTTGATGGCACAACAGTAGCTAGATTTCTTTAGCACTTTGAGTAGATTTGGTGTGTCACCAAAGACTCTAGAAAATTTCTACAAATGTACCACGAAGAGCATTTTAACTGGTTACATGACCATCTGGTTTGGAGGGGCCACTGCACTCGGCTGGAAAAGCTGCAGAGGGTCAAAACTCAGCCAGCTCCATCACGCGCACCAGCCTGCCCGCCACTGGCAGCTTCTCCCATCAGATTTCTGAACGGACTACCACACTGTTCTTTCTGTTATTGTAATTTATAGTTTCTTATGTCTTGTACTGTACTGCTGCCGCAAAGCAACAAATTTCACAACACACGCTGCTGATACCAGACCTCATTCTGTTTCTAATTCTGGGGCACAACACTTAGAACTTCCTTCCAACTGCTGAATATCGGCTTCGCTTGGAGTGGAGTGGACTGGGGATGTTCTAACCATTCGAACATCCTGCCCTGCAGCCATTGGTGAGACCTCCGTAATCAGCGGCTGAGGTTTCTGCTGTTAAACCCTCCTGAATAACATCATCAATAATCTGTGTCCAGTCAGTTTCAAAATAGCCTCACTGGCACGTAGAGCAGCTGCTGCGGCACCAGTGACCCAGGTTCGATCCTGACCATAGACGCTGTCTGTTTGGAGTTTGCAAGTCCCCCAGTTTCCTCGGTTTCCTCCTATGTAACAGGTCATTAGGTTAAATTGCCTCTAGTGTGTAGTTGAGGGACAGACTATGGGATGAGTAGATGGGAATAAGTGGGTAGTTGAGAGTCTGCACACACTCAGTGGGCTGAAGGGCCTGTTCCACACTGTCTCTGAAGGAGGGAATTATTTGTCACTACTTTGCTGATAGATGTGGAGATCAGTATGACCAGCAAGTCCAGCACCTGCTCCTTCTCCTCGATGCAGCTGATACTCTGTGTAGATGAGAGCAGGTCACAATGGCAGATGTCCCTCCCCGACCAAACTTAACAGCAGTCCAATTGTCCTTTCTCAAGAAGAAGGTTCTCGGCTGTCCAGATCCAACCTCAGATGCTGCCTGAGCTGTTGAGTTCCTCCAGCAGTTTGTTCTTTAGGATCAGATTCTGGTATCTGCAGTTTCTTGAATCTCCAGCTCCTGCTCCAAATGTACTTAACCACTGACTGTCCTTGTGGTATTTGAACATGTAATTTCACATCCAGGCTTCTGGGTATTAGTCTGGTAACTTAACCCAAAACTGCAGTCAGCTGGGTTGTGTCTACACCCCCTCCCTATCTCTCCAGTTCCATTACCTTTCCCTCATGCACGAGTCTTCCAAACTGCTTCGATCCACCCATGCATCCAGCCAAAGTCCTGACTGACTTGTCATATTCTCTAGTTCAAAGTGCATTCATTATCAAAGTATGTATAGTATATACGGCCCTGAGATTCGTCTCCTTACAGGCAACCACAAAACAAGAAACCTGAAAGACCAACAAACCCAAGATGCGCGGTGAAAGAGAAAACAACACAAATCATGCAAGCACAAGTCGCCATGGAGCTCGCAGGCACTAGGCCCGGAGCAGGCCCACAGCCTCAGCCTCGATGTAGTGGAGAGCGGAGCAAATGTCACAGAGCAGTAAGCAGAACCGGCCCGAGCCTCTCCTCCGGTCCCGACGCCCTGCCCTTTCAATCCATCCAGCCTGGTGCTTAAATCATCTAAATACTGGTCGTCCCTCACTCTAGGACCTGGGCCTGGACTCTACCTCAACATTTCAGTCTCCAATCAGCCCGGTGCTTAGATCAAACAAACCTCACTCTCAGATTAGGTGGATGAGGCCCAAAACTTCTCCTCCCTGACTTTACTCCGTCTCAAACATGTCTCAATGCCACTCTGACCACTTCCCCTGCCTTGACCTCACTCTGACCTTGTATCACATGCCTCCATCCTCGAGTCAGCCTTGCTTTCGCTCGCCTCTCCATTGTTTGCGGTGATTGTTCACCACCGTTTTCCACAGAAAAGGTGTTATTAATAAAATATCTCGTTTTATTTCTTGCTTTATGAACTGCTAGTCAGTTCTCGCCCGTCTTCAGTAGTGCCATCTTAAACAGGGGTGAAAATTGGTATTGGTTTTTTATCATCACAAATACCAAGGTACTACATTAATAAACGTCAGGAACACACACACACACACAATGCTGAGGGAGCTTAGCAGGTCAGGCAGCATCTTTGGAGAAGAATAAAGAGTCAACAATTCAGGCTAAGATCTTTCGCCTCAAGTCCTGATGATGCTTTTCCCACTGAGTTTGGGTGAGACTAGAACTAGAGGTCATAGGTTAAGGGTGAAACGTGAAATGTTTAAGGGGAACATAAGAGGTAACTTCTTCAATTAGATGGTAGTGTGTGTGTGGAACAATCTGCCGGCAGAAGTGGTAGATGCAGGGTCGATTTCAACACTTAAGAGAAATTTAGATAGATTGGGAGGTTTGTGGAGGGGTAGGGCCCAGGTGGGAGATTTGATAGAACTAGGCAGAATAACAGTTTGACATGGACTAGATGGGCCGAATGGCCCACTTCTATGCTGTAGTACTCTATGACTCTGAAGAGTGGAGCTCTGATAATCTGAAGTCCCAGACAGCTGTGAAAGGAGGTTGATTGGGTGTGGGGCTAAAACTTTATTACATAAAAACCCAGAGTTCCCTGGGAGAGGAAGGATCTTCGACTAGGTGAGCTGAGGACAGACTGGCCCAGGACAGATGCTTCATTAGGTTACGGTTCATTGTCATCAGGAGCGTGGAGACACAGTGAAAAGCTTTGTCTGTGTCTCATCCACACAGATTATTCTGTACATAGTTACATCAGGGAAGTAAAACTGAACACAGATATAGTGTTTCAGTTACAGATCCAGGATCAGCTTCTTCCCCTCAGCCATCAGATTTCTGAATCCATGAACACCACCTCATTATTCCTCTCTTTGCACTGTATTCATCTTGTAATTTACAGTAATTGTATTTATTTTTATTTAGAGGTAGAAAGTGGAACAGACCCATCTGGCTCAATGAGCCGCACATGAGGCAACCCGCCTATTTAACCCCAGCCTAATCACAGGACGATTCGCAGAGACCAATTAACCCACTAACCAGTACATTTCTGGACGGTGGGAGGAAATCAGAACTCCAGGAGGAAACTCACATGGTCACAGAGAAAACATACAAGCTGCTTCCAGAGCTGAACTAGATAATCATTCAGAGATGCTCTTCTGTACACACCGTTGTGTTATTTGAGTTACTGTCACCTTCCTGCCAGCTTGGGCAAGTCTGGCCGTTCACCTCTGATGTTTCCACCCACAGAACTACCACACACTGGCCGATTTTTGTTTTTTGCACCTTTCTCTGTAAACCCTAGAGACTGTTTGTGCTTGAAAATCCCAGGAGATCAGCAATTTCTGAGACTCACAAGCCATCTGGCACCAACAATCATTCCACAGTTAACATCACTTAGGTCACATTTCTTGCCCGTTCTGGTCTGAATAACAACTGAACCTCTTGACCATGTCTGCATGCTTTTATTCACTGAGTTTCTGCCATATGATTGGCTGATTAGATATTTGCATTAACGAGCTGGTGTACAGGGGTCACTAATAAAGTGGCTGCTGAGTGTAAATCTTTCCTTAGGCAGGGAGACCAGACTTCTCCCCAGTATCCCAGCTGCCAGCTCACCACCACCCTGTATATTTGCAGCAAGATGCCTCTACACCTGTATTCAGTCCTCTTGTGATAAAGATCAGCACGCAACCTAATTGCTTGTTCTAACTGTCTGCTAACTTTCAGTGACGTGTATAAGAAGACCCAGATACCTCTGAATGCTGACACTTTCAAATCTCTAGCAACAGCTGCAACCTCCAGATTATCAGATTTTGATTAAAAACATAAGAGACAGGATATTCTGCAGATAGTGAAAACCTTGAGTAATACGCACATAAAGTGCTGGAGGGTCTCAGCAAGTCAGGCAGCATCTATGCAGGGATGTTTCAGACCGAATCTCCTCAAATTCCTATTGAGTAGAGCTGCTGGGGTGCCTTCTTCCTGATCGCATCAATATGTTGGCACCAGCTCAGATCTTCAAAAGTGGTAAATTTTATTTTATTTAGAGACACAGTGTGGACCAGGCCCTTCGTCCCTTCTGCCCCGCCCCACCCCGCCCCATCAATCCTAGACTAATTATGGGACAATTTACAATGACCAACTATCCCACCATCTGGTATGTCTTTGGACTGTGAGAGGAAACTGGAGAAGCCCTATGTATTCCTTGGGGTTGACATGTAGACTGTTTACAGATGATGCCAGAATTGAACTCCAAACTCCGACGCCCGGGTTGTAATAGTGTCATGCTAACAGCTTCGCGATCATGGCATCCAGGAGCTTAAAGCTGCTCATCCTTTCCTTTTTTGTAATTTATTTTTTTTATTGAAGTTCATCATCAAACAAACATTGCCATAAGATGTATTTCAGACATTGTACATTTATATCACAAATCTCCACAAAGTATTTATCTGGGGTATACACTTAGAGAAAAGAGTGGAGAGAAAAAACAAGCAAAAGGAAAGAACTATGTACAAGTAGGGAGTGATTTTTTTTTACAACAGATTCATTGATCTGTGAGAATAAAATCAGGCCTATGAGGCATTATGTAGTTAAACCATTTTTCCCAGTATGAATCAAGTTGTTCCAACTTATGATTAACAGATGCTGTTATCTTCTCCATTTTGTAAATGTCCATTGTAATTTCCATCCATGCATTTAAAGTTGGGCTCTCCTGTGATAACCATTTCCTTGTAAGAGTCTTTTTACCAGCCACCAACAGTATATTCATTAAATATTTATCTCTTTTCAACCATTCTTGAGGTATATATCCAAAATATATGGTCTTACTCTCTAAGGGTATTTCACATTTAAAGATGTCTTGTAGGGCATTGTGTATCCCCCTCCAATAGTTTTTGATAACAGGGCAGTCCCAAAAAAATATGATAATGATTTGCATTTTGATGTCAACAATTTCTCCAGCAAATAGGGAGGTTACCATCATAATGGGATTTCTGAGAGGGTGTAATAAAATATCTTATCAAGTTTTTCCATCCAAACTCCCTCCATTTCTGTGAACTGGTACACTTCCATTGATATCTCCATATTGTTGTCCATTCTTCCTCAGATATAATTATCCCTCCTTCCTTCTCCCATTTTGTTTTAATGTATGAAGTTGAATGTGTTTTAAAATTTGACTAACCCTTATACATGCTTGAAATGATTCTACTACCATTATTTGAATTATATGCTTTTCTAAAGAGCTCTACCAAACATGTATTTGCCTTGGTTACATTTTTAAACATCTTATTAACATATTGTCGCATCTGTAAATACCGATAAAAGTCTTGTTTTTCTAATAAGTGTTTCTCTTTAAACATTTCAAAACTGAACAGTGTTCCTTCTTTCATTATGTTGCAAAGAACTGTTATTCCTTTAGCTGTCCAGTCCTTAAATCTAGCATCCAATTTATTTGGTGTAAGACCAGAGTCATATGCACACCATTTAAGAATTGCAATATCTTCATCTAGATTATATTCTTTTATAGTAGTTTTCCATATTTTAAGAGTCAATTTCACCCATGGGTTATCAATAGTATTTATGTACCTTTGCAGGTTGTTATCAGCCAAGATTGCTTGTATGGGGATGGGAAGTACCCACTCCTCAATGTTTTTCCATTGAGCATCATATGATGGGTTGAACCAACATATCACAGCTCTCAACTGTGCTGCAAAATAATCATCTCTAAGAGAAGGAAGGCCCCATCCCCCCTTTTCCTTTGCTAATTGCAAAGTTTTGAGTTGAACTCTAGGCCTTTTACCCTGCCAAATATACCTTGATAGCATCTTGTTCCATTCATTGAATTGATTTTGATTACTCTCTATTGGTAGGGTCTGAAAGAGATATAACAGTCTGGGCAGTATATTCATTTTAATAGACTCAATCCTTGAACTGAGACTGAAAAAAGGGAATCAGGTTCCATCTTGCCACATCTTCCTTGTTTTTATATAAAGGCTGATAATTACTTTCTGATAATTTTGCCAAATCTTTTGGCATAATGATGCCCAAATATTTGAAAGACTCTGTGTGCCATGCCCAGGGGTATCGACTTTCAATTTCTCTTGGTGGGCTATAGTAATATGTAAGTAATTGGGTTTTATCTATGTTGATCTTGTATCCTGATAATTGACCATATTGTTCAAAGGATTGCATCAATTTAGGTAAAGAGTATGTTGGTTGTCCTAGATAGATCAAAATGTCATCCGCATAACAAGCCAATTTATGCTCTGTCCCTTTAATAGTAATTCCCCTGATATCTTCATTTTGTCTGATATATTGAGCTAATGGTTCCAGATATAATGCGACGAGTAGTGGTGACCATGCACAACCCTGTCTCGTGCCCCTTTCCAGGGTAAGACTATTTGATAAATATCCATTGATTTTAATCCTAGCAGTAGGGTTGTAATATAGTGTCTGTATAGTTTTAATAATTGTGTCTTGGAAACCAAATCTATGTAAAACTCTGTAAAGAAAATTCCAATTAACGGAATCAAATGCGTTTTCAGCATCCACTATTGCTTTGATTTTTTTTTGTATATGATCCATAATGCGAAGTGTCCTTCGTATATTGTCTTGTATCTGGCGTTGTCGTATAAAACCTGTTTGATCGTTACGTATCAGTATGGGTAGAAACTCCTCTAATCATTTGGCCATGATGGAGGTGAATAACCTATAATCTACATTAAGAACGGATATTGGTCTGAATGACCCGTATTCCATTTTATCCTTGCCTTCTTTCAGTATAGCTGAGATTATCGCTTCCTTCCAACTGGGTGGCATTTGTGCCTTTTTTAGAGCCCAGTTCAGTGTGGGGAGTAAAACAGGAATTAACTCATTTTAAAATTCTTTGTACCACTCTGCCGTATACCCATCTGATCCTGGTGACTTGCTTAATTTAAGCCTACTAATTGCAGCTTTTAATTCAACTTCAGTTATGTCAGCAGTCATCCTTCTATTTTGTTCTTCGCTTAAAGTGAGTAACTCTAGAGAATTCAAGAAGGTGTCAATTTGGGTTATGCTTCCCCCTGCAACTTTGGAATATAGAGTTTTGTAAAACACTTCAAAAACTTCTTGAATTTCACTTAGCTTATTTTTTATCATTTTCGTTCTTGGGTCCCTAATACTATGAATTGTATTTTCTGCTATCTTTTTTTTTCAGTTTCCATGCCAGTATTTTCATAGATTTCGATCCACGTTCATAATGTCTCTGTTTCAGAAACATTAATTTTTTCCTGATTTCTTGCATAGCCAAATTACTTATATCATTCCTAATTCTCTTAATTTCCCCTGATGTATCCTGTGCCAAATTCAATTTGTGTTTTTTCTCTAGTTCCTTCAGCCTATTTTGTAATTCCTCTAATGTTTTACTCCTTATTTTTTTCTTATAATAAGATATCGCTATAATTTTCCCTCTTAAAACAGCCTTTAGAGAATCCCATAGAATGGGAGGTGAGACCTCCCCAGTATCATTGAATTCTAAGTAGAGACTAATTTCTTTTTTAATTTGCTCCTTAAAGTACGGATCATTGAGTAGACTTGAATTTAGTTTCCAAATAGTATTCTTTGGTTGGAGGTCAAAATCAACAGATAGATATATAGGTGCATGGTCACTTACATCTATTGTCCCAATTCCACAGGTGTTTATTTTGTCTTTGTCTTTTCCAAATGTTATGAAATAGTCTATTCTTGTATATACAGAATGGGGAGCAGAATAATGAGTGTAATCCCTTCTGTTAGGGAAAAGGTCCCTCTATATATCAATTAAACCAACATCCTCAAAAAGTGTATTAACTTTCTTATGTAAAGATTTTGTTTCATAGGTTTTTCTATTGGAAGAGTCTAAGTTTGGTTGTAATTGTAAATTTAAGTCTCCCCCACATATCAGGAGACCTTCCGTTTCCATTACCATAATATCAGTAGTTTTCTGAAAGAAACCAATATCACTTCCTGGGGGTGCGTATATATTCAATAGAGTAACTGAGTTGCCGTCTATATTCTCCCTTATCAGAATATATCTGCCCTCTTTATCTCCCATTTCGAATACTTTTTCAAAATTTAGCTTACTTGAGATAAGAATAGCAACTCCTCTCCTATGTCCTGATTTATATGAGGAGAAAAACAGGTTAGTGAAGCCCATTCTCTTTAGTTTTTTATGCTCATTATCACTTAAATAAGTTTCCTGTAAATATACTACATGGGCTTGTTCTTTTTTCATTTTGGATAAAATTCTCTTAACGTTTTTTTTGTTTTAAAAATTTTTTTTATTGAGTTTTCAAATGATTACAGAAAGAAGAAAAAATTATCTACCCTTCCCCCCTCCCTTTAACCCCTCCCCCCTAAAATCCCTATAGAAGAAGAAAAAAAGAAAAAGAAGAAAAAAGAAAGAAAGAAAGAGTGCCTGGATATTGGAAGATCCCCACCTGCCCCACGGAGTTCATAATAACTTTAGTATATATAGTTATTTCTTTCCCCAAATAACCAATTATTTTATCTTCAGAGCACCTATATATTTAATCCTGTCTTTTGTAAATAAGGGTGACAAATTTTCAAAAATGTTTCATATTTATCTCTTAAATTCTAAGTATTTTTTTCAAGTGGAATACAACCGGAAATTTCATTCTTCCAATGATCTATACTTAAATATGAATCCAATTTCCAAGTAACTGCAATAGCCTTTTTGGCTACTGCCAGTGCAATTTTTATAAATTCTTTCTGATATTTATTCAATTTGGGTTTCGATTTTATCCCTTCAATATCACCTAATAAAAATAATATTGGATTATGTGGAAGTTGTGTTCCAATAACTTGTTCCAGTAAAACTCTTAAATTTGTCCAAAAAGGTTGAATTTTAAAACAAGACCAAGTAGAGTGTAAAAAAGTACCAATTTCTTGGTTACATCGGAAACATTGATCAGATAAATTTGAGTATAATTTATTTATTTTTTGTGGTGTAATATATAACTGATGTAAGAAATTATATTGCACTAATCCTAACCGGACATTTATTGTATTTGTCATACTCTCAAGACCAACTTGTTTCTTCAATTTTAATATTCAAGTCAGTTTCCCATTTTTGTCTTGATTTATGGACTCCTTGTTTAATTGCCTGTTTTTGAATCAAACTATACATACAAGAAATAATTTTTTTTAGTTTTTCCTTTTTGAATTAAAGTTCTACTTCATTAGATTTCGGCAATAACATTGTTTGACCCAATTTTTCTCTTAAATAAGCCCTTATTTGGAAGTAACAAGAAAGAGTGTTGTTTGATATTTTATATTTATTCTTTAATTGATCAAATGACATTAATATACCTCCTTCAAAACAATCTCCTATATAGCTAATCCCTTTTTGAAACCAATTATATAAAAGTTGATTATCCATTGTAATAGGAATAAGTCTATTTTGAATTAAACATCTCTTTGCTAATAAAGATTTCTTTATCTGATCATCAAAATTTATCTTATTCCATAAATTAATCAAATGTTTTAATATAGGAGATTCTTTCTTTTCCTGTATCCATATAGATTCCCATTTATATATAAAATCTTCTGGTGCATTTTCTCCTATTTTGTCTAATTCTATTCTTATCCATGCCGATCTATCTTTATCAAAAAAAGATGCAATAAATCTAAGTTGATTTGCTTTATAATAATTCTTAAAGTTTGGAAGTTGTAACCCTCCTAGATCAAATTTCCATGTCAATTTTTCCAACGATATTCCTGACATCTTACCTTTCCAAAGAAACTTCCTCACACATTTACTTAACTCTTGAAAAAATTTCTGCGGTAATTGTATTGGTAGTGTTTGGAATAAGTATTGTAATCTAGGGAATATATTCATTTTTACAGCATTTACTCTGCCTACTAATGTTATTGGTAATGTCATCCATTTATCAAGATCTTCTTGAATTTTTTTCAATAATGGTAAATAATTTAATTTATATAAATTCTTTATGTCATTATCAACTCTTATACCTAAATATTTTATATCGTTTATCGGCCATCTAAATTGAGTTGTTAATTGACATTGACTATAATCTCCTTTAGTAAGA
Organism: Hypanus sabinus; assembly: GCF_030144855.1. Classification (NCBI taxonomy): domain Eukaryota; kingdom Metazoa; phylum Chordata; class Chondrichthyes; order Myliobatiformes; family Dasyatidae; genus Hypanus; species Hypanus sabinus. The sequence continues at coordinate 236,187 of NW_026781369.1, forward strand.
GGTAAAATTTCACTTTTATCCCAATTTATTTTGTAGCCTGATATTTTCCCATATTCTTCTAATCTAGAGGATAATTTACGCAACGAGTACAATGGGTTTGTTAAATAAAGCGGAACATCATCAGCAAATAAGTTAATCTTGTATTCCTCCTGGTTAACTCTGAAACCCCTAATATCTGGGTCCATTTTAATTAATTCAGCTAATGGTTCTATCGCCAACACAAATAAAGCAGGTGATAATGGGCAACCTTGTCTAGTTGACCTTGTTAACTGAAATGGTGTTGAAATTTGACCATTTGTCACTACTTTAGCTTTGGGATTAGTATTTAAGGTTTTAATTCATTTTATAAAAGATACTCCTAATCCATATTTTTCCAATACCTTAAATAAAAAATCCCATTCCAATCTTTTTCTGCATCTAAAGCAACTGCCACACTCATTTCCTCCCTCTTTTGAGCCAAATGAATTATGCTAAATAACTGAGTTACCTTATCTGCTGATTGTCTATTTTTAATAAATCCTGTTTGATCCATATGTATTAATTTTGGTAAGAAATTCTCTTAATGTTTGATTGGATTAATAGCCCATTGACATTAAAAGAAATGAATTTTACCTTGTCCTTAGCCATCTGTATTTATCTGTCAATGTATCATTGAAATTAGAATAAAACTTAATCGATGTACTCCCTGAACAAATAAGAACCAAGAAACGCAAATAATAACAAAAATGGCAATGAAGGTCTGATTTCAAGGCTGAGGTCTCTAGTAGGTGACCCTGCGTTGAGCTAGAGGAAATGTCTAGCTGTGGGGGATAACCCCTCCTACTTGTGAGTTGAGGGCCCCCATTGCAGTATTCATAAAAGTCAGTGAACAAATCCATTACACAGAAAAGATTTCCCTGTGTACTCCTCCTACACACACACACACACACACACACACACACACACACATATATGCACACACATACATACATACATACACACACATACATTACATGCATACACATATATGCACACATATATTCTCATTTTGGTGGGGAAAAAGGAGTAAGTGAGAGAATAAAGAATAACAACTAAGTAATATAAAATCCACATTATAATAAGTATTTCTCGAGAAAGGTATATCACCGTGTACTTTTGCTTCCGTTTAGCTTCTCAACATTTTTAAAGTTAGCCAAACCTGATGGCTCTTCTGAAGGGGGTGAGGACTGTCTTTAGGAAACTCCCGGTCTCTTCCTGATGTATTTCTCTCGGCCTCCTCCCGTCTCCTGCCTTCTCGATTCTCGCACTATTTCCCAAGCGGAGCGGGATAATTCCTCAGCCAGGCTTTCCCTCGTTTTGGTGACGCTGACAGGCAACCCTCTGGCCTTCACGTCTGTAGTCGCCTCTTCCACTGTCTGGTACAACCGCGTCCCGTTGTCATAAAACACTTGAAGTACGGAGCAGGGTACGGAGTTTGAAATCTAATCTTATTTTGCTTTAGTACTCACTTTACTTTACTTCAGAGTGTTCTTTGTGTTTCTGGAGGACCGTGGTGGAGGGGGGGAATCTTGGTCATAATATATTAATTTATCCTCTAAAAACACTCTCTTCTTACCCCAGGCCCTTCGTAGAATCTCTGCCTTGGTGCTGTACCAAAAGAATTTAATTATTACTGAGCTTGGCTTTCTATCCTGGGTAGGTTTCGGAATTAACACGCGGTGGGCTCTTTCGATTTCCAGCTCCATAGCCGGGGGAAGATCCAGCGCGTCCCACGGTAACTTTCCGACAAACTCCATCATAGACGAGTCCTCCGCTCCTTCGGGAACGTTGTAGATTCTGATATTTTTCCGCTGTGATCTTCCCTCCAGATCAAGCAGTGTACCTTCTTGGTGATTTAATATTTTTATCGTCTTACTCAGTATCCGTTCCACGTTTTGAACGCGATCTTCCACCTTCTCAATTCGAGTTTCTGCCACCGCTATTTTTTGATTGACGCTGGCGAGCTCTGCCCTAATATCCCGGAGCTGCTGCTCTATTTCTTTCCGGAATTCCCTTATCTCTTCCAGGATTTCGAAGACATTCGCCGCTTCGACTGAACGAGGCCCAGCAGCCGCCTCGCTCGCACGTGTTCGGGTCGGAGAACCGCTCGCTGTACTCCCCTCGGACGCAGGCTCTGCAGTGTCGCTTTTTTAATTTCCGTTCCTTTTCCCCATTCTTGCCCCTCTTTTCAGTTCAAATATTTTTGGAAAAATATTATATTTGATGGGTTAACGGGGCTTAATGCGTTTTTCCAGAGGAGCCAGTGACTTAAGCTGCCATACTCGACGATGACGTCACCAGAAGTCCCTGCTCACCCTTTCCCCCACTGACCCCTCAATGAGGACTGGGGTGGGTTCTCTTGACTTTTGCTCTTCCTGAGGTCCACAGTAAGTTTCATGGTCTTTCTGGTGTTGGTGTGAGGATCAATGCAATTGAGTGATTGACAGTCAGTGTAGATCGATGGGCTGAATGGCCTGTTTTCATGCCTTATAGAAACATAGAAAACCTATAGCACACTACAGGCTATTTGGCCCACAAAGCTGCGCCAAACATGTCCTTACCTTAGAAATTACCTAGAGCCCTCCATGTGTCTGTCCAGCTGTCTCTTATTGTATCCGCCTCCACCACCATCGCCAGCAGCCCATCCCACGCACTCACCACTCTCTACATAAAAAAACTTACCCCTGACATCTCCTCTGTACCTTCTTCCAGGCACCTTGAAACTGTGTCCTCTCGTGCTAGCCATTCCAGCCCCGGGAAAATGCCTCTGACTATCCACCCAATCAATGGCTCTCATCATCTTGTACACCTCTATCAGGTCACCTCTCACTCCAAGGAGAGAAGGCCAAGTTCACTCAACCTATTCTCATGAGGCATGCTCCCCAATCCAGGCAACATCCTTGTAAATCTCCTCTGCACCCTTTCTGCGGCTTCCACATCCTTCCTGCAGTCAGGCGACCAGAATTGAGCACAGTACTCCAAGTGGGGTCTGACCATGGTCCTATATAGCTGCAACATTACCTCTCGGCTCCTAAACTCAATCCCACGATTGATGAAGGCCAATGTACCGGATGCCTTCTTAACCACAGAATCAACCTGCACAGCTGCTTTGAGTGTCCTATGGACTAGGACCCCAAGATCCCTCTGATCCTCCACACTGCCAACAGTCTTACCATTAATACTATATTCTGCCATTATATCTCTCTATAAACCTAGCCATTATCACTCCCAACTGTTTAATATAATGTTAAAAGTGTACAAGGCATTGGTGAGACCAAATTTGGAGTATTTTGTTCAGTTCTAGGAAAGATGTCAAAAAATTACGGAGGAGATTTACTAGAATGCTACCTGGGTTTCAGCATCTAAGTTACAGAGAAAGGTTGAACAAGTTACGTCTTTATTCTTTGGCGTGTAGAAGGTTGAGGGGGGGACTTTGATAGAGGTATTTAAAATTATGAGGGGGATAGAAAGAGTTGACGTGGATAGGCTTTTTCCATCGAGAGTAGGGTAGATTCAAACAAGAGGACATGAGTTGAGAGTTAAGGGGCAGAGGTTTAGGGGTAACACGAGGGGGAATTTCTTTACTCAGAGAGTGGTAGCTGTGTGGAACGAGCTTCCAGTAGAAGTGGTAGAGACAGGTTCGGTGTTGTAATTTAAAGTATAATTGGATAGGTATATGGACAGGAAAGGAATGGAGGGTTATGGGCTGAGTGCAGGTAGGTGGGACTAGGTGAGAGTAAGCATTCGGCACAGACTAGAAGGGCCGAGATGGCCTGTTTCTACGCTGTAATTGTTATATGGTTATATATAGCAATCCAGTCATTTTCCACCATTTCTTGACCCAATATCTCTAGATCCTCCTTTGAAACAACAATTGATGGTCTTTTTTGAAGCACCTGTATTCTGTTTATTCCAATCTTTCTGACCAAAGTGGACAAGCTCACATTTCCCGAGCATGCCCCCCCAGTTCTCGCCCTCTTCTTGCTCAACCTCTTAAACATTCATTACCACTGGTCTTCCACCTCACTGTCCACTTCCTCTCCAGAACTGGGTCAAGAGCAAACCTGAATGTCATAATTAACGGTCAGCTCTTCTCCAGCATGGTAAAGCATTCTAACTTCCCAAACAGCAAGCCACAATGGGTCTGTTGCAAATTGCAATGATTGATTTTCAAAGAAGAAAGCCCTGCCAACACCAACGGTCCAATCCCCAATCATTTTTCTTGGACAGCGTGTAATAATTGATATTGAACTTACAATGTGGCAATAGGCCCTTTACCCAGCTGCTTTGTGCCAATATCCATGGTCCTACTCTTCCATCATCCCCACCCCCCATTCAGTATTAGCTACTCTGTCCATCCCTTTCTTCTCGTTCTCTTTATGTGCAGTTCTACTCTCCACATTGCATGAAACACAAGAAGTTTTATGAACTTTGCCAAAGCTCTGTTAATGGGTGGTTGATAGTCAGTGCAGGTTGATTGGCTGAAGGGCTTATTTCCATGCTGTCTCTCTCTCTAACTGTAACCAGTATCCTGTCCTACTGTCTGATATAACTGTGGTGAATCCTGCCCAATGACACATCTCTTCCCACCATTGTTTATTTATTTCTATAGGGATACAGTGTCGAATAGGCTCTTGCCAATCTTCGAGCCTCACCGGCCAGCAAGCTCTTACAACCCCTGAATAAACCCTAACCTAATCATGAGACAATTTACAATGACCAGTTAACTTACTAGCCAGTACATCTTTGGAGTGTGGGAGGAGACTGCGGCACCTGGAGAAAACCCACACAATAAAGGGGAGAAGGTACAAACTCCTTACAGGGGGCGCCGAGGTTGAACTCTGAACTTTGATGCCCTGAGCTGTTAGTGTCACACTAATCATTATGCTACTGTGGTGCTGTGTTGTTAGTATCTCAGGGAAGTGCTGCCTCAGAAGACAACAACTGTTTTCTGGGACATGCCGTCAGAACCCTTGGGCAGGGGCCTCAGAAATCTGAAGTCCTGCAGCACCAGGTTCAAGAACAGCTTCTTCCCTTCAGCCACTCTGTTCTTGTACCAAACGGTGCAAGCCTCTTCACACCTCAGTATAGTAACTCTATGACCACTTTGTTCACCTTGTATGATGAAAGACTCTGGTTTTGGTTCACAAGGATGATTCTGGGAATGAAAGGGTTATCATATGAGAAATGTTTGATGGCTCTGGGCCTGTTCTTGCTGGAATTTAGAAGGATGAGGGGGGACCTCATTGAAACCAGTCAAATGTTGAAAGGCCTGGATAAAGTAGATGTGGAAAGGATGCTTCCCATGGTGGGGGAGTCTAGGACAAGAGGGCACAGTCTCAGGATAGAGAGGTGTCCATTTAAAACAGAGACGCAGGAAGATTTCTTTAGGCAGATGGTGGTGAATTTGTGGAATTTATTACCACAGGCAGCTATAGAGGCCTGGTCATGGGGGTATTTAACGCAGAGATTAATAGATTTTCGATTGGACATGACATCAGAGTTATGGGGAGGAGGCCGGGGAGTGGGGCCAGGAGGGGGCAAAAAGTATCAGCCATGATTAAATGGTGGAGCAGACTCAAGGGGCCAAATGGCCTAATTCTGATCCTGTGTCTTATGGTGTTATGGTTATGGTCTTGATTTAGTTCTAATTGTGTTCTTTCTTGTATAATTTATGCTGTTCTTGTGACCATTGTGTATCTGGTGCTAAATGCCTGTGAAACTGCTGCAAGTGAGTTTCTCACACGTGTAGTTGGACACAGAGAAATAAACTCAACTTGATGTCAATTATTTTGTTATACGCTGAACCTCCATCAAGTCAAGTCAGGTCACTTTTTATTGTCATTTCGACCATAACCGCTGGTACGGTACACAGTAAAAATGAGACAATGCTTTTCAGGACATGGTGCTACTTGAAACAGAACAAAAACTACACTGAACTACGTAAAAGCAACACAGAAAAAAAACTACACTAGACTACAGACCTACCCAGGACTGCATAAAGTGCAAAAAACAGTGGCGGCATTACAATAAATAATAAACAGGACAATAGGGCAGTAAGTTGGTGTCAGTCCAGGCTTCGGGTATTGAGGAGTCTGATAGCCTGGGGGAAGAAACTGTTACATTGTCTGGTCGTGAGAGCCCGAATGCTTTGGAGCCTTTTCCCAGACGGCAGGAGGGAGAACAGATTGTATGAGGGGTGCGTGGGGTCCTTCATAATGCTGTTTCCTTTGCGGATGCAGCGTGTAGTGTAAATGTCCGTGATGGCAGGAAGAGAGACCCCGATGATCTTCTCAGCTGACCTCACTATCCGCTGCAGGGTCTTGCGATCCAAGATGGTGCAATTTCCAAACCAGACAGTGATGCAGTTGTTCAGGATGCTCTCAATACAACCCTTGTAGAATGTGATGAGGATGGGGGGGGTGAGAGATGGACTTTCCTCAGCCTTCGCAGAAAGTAGAGACGCTGCCGGGCTTTCTTTGCTATGGAAACAGAAAAAAACACCAAATAATAATTAATAAATAAATGGGTTGTAGAGTCCTTCAAAGTAGCCCATTGTTTGTGGAATCGGTACAGAGCTGAGGTGAGTGACGTTCAGGAGCCTGATGTCTGAAGGGTTCCTGTTCCTGTACCCGGTGGTTTGGGACATCAGGCTCCTGTACCTCCTTCCTTAAAGATTAAAGGTTATATTTAGCTTTATTTGTCACATGTACATTGAAACGTCGAAGCCAGCAGTGAAGAGCATTACTTGCATGAAGTCAAATCAGCGAGGATTGTGTCGGTGACGAGCGCGAGTGTGGGTATAATTCTGGCAGCAGCTCACTAATCCCAGCCCGAACAACTTCAGACTGTGGTGGAAAACCGGGACAGCGGGAGGATTGAATCCCCACACCGTCACAGGAAGCAGGCAGCGGGAGGATTGAATCCCCACACCGTCACAGGAAGCAGGCAGCGAGAGGATTGAATCCCCACACCGTCACAGGAAGCAGGCAGCGGGAGGATTGAATCCCCACACCGTCACAGGAAGCAGGCAGCGGGAGGACCCCACACCGTCACAGGAAGCAGGCAGCGGGAGGATTGAATCCCCACACCGTCACAGGAAGCAGGCAGCGGGAGGATTGAATCCCCACACCGTCACAGGAAGCAGGCAGCGGGAGGATTGAATCCCCACACCGTCACAGGAAGCAGGCAGCGGGAGGACCCCACACCGTCACAGGAAGCAGGCAGCGGGAGGAACCCACACCGTCACAGGAAGCAGGCAGCGGGAGGACCCCACACCGTCACAGGAAGCAGGCAGCGGGAGGACCCCACACCGTCACAGGAAGCAGGCAGCGGGAGGACCCCACACCGTCACAGGAAGCAGGCAGCGAGAGGATTGAATCCCCACACCGTCACAGGAAGCAGGCAGCGGGAGGACCCCACACCGTCACAGGAAGCAGGCAGCGGGAGGACCCCACACCGTCACAGGAAGCAGGCAGCAGGAGGATTGAATCCCCACACCGTCACAGGAAGCAGGCAGCGGGAGGACCCCACACCGTCACAGGAAGCAGGCAGCGGGAGGACCCCACACCGTCACAGGAAGCAGGCAGCGGGAGGATTGAATCCCCACACCGTCACAGGAAGCAGGCAGCGGGAGGACCCCACACCGTCACAGGAAGCAGGCAGCGGGAGGATTGAATCCCCACACCGTCACAGGAAGCAGGCAGCGGGAGGACCCCACACCGTCACAGGAAGCAGGCAGCGGGAGGACCCCACACCGTCACAGGAAGCAGGCAGCGGGAGGACCCCACACCGTCACAGGAAGCAGGCAGCGGGAGGACCCCACACCGTCACAGGAAGCAGGCAGCGGGAGGACCCCACACCGTCACAGGAAGCAGGCAGCGGGAGGATTGAATCCCCACACCGTCACAGGAAGCAGGCAGCGGGAGGACCCCACACCGTCACAGGAAGCAGGCAGCGGGAGGATTGAATCCCCACACCGTCACAGGAAGCAGGCAGCGGGAGGATTGAATCCCCACACCGTCACAGGAAGCAGGCAGCGGGAGGACCCCACACCGTCACAGGAAGCAGGCAGCGGGAGGACCCCACACCGTCACAGGAAGCAGGCAGCGAGAGGATTGAATCCCCACACCGTCACAGGAAGCAGGCAGCGGGAGGATTGAATCCCCACACCGTCACAGGAAGCAGGCAGCGGGAGGACCCCACACCGTCACAGGAAGCAGGCAGCGGGAGGACCCCACACCGTCACAGGAAGCAGGCAGCAGGAGGATTGAATCCCCACACCGTCACAGGAAGCAGGCAGCGGGAGGACCCCACACCGTCACAGGAAGCAGGCAGCGGGAGGACCCCACACCGTCACAGGAAGCAGGCAGCGGGAGGATTGAATCCCCACACCGTCACAGGAAGCAGGCAGCGGGAGGACCCCACACCGTCACAGGAAGCAGGCAGCGGGAGGATTGAATCCCCACACCGTCACAGGAAGCAGGCAGCGGGAGGACCCCACACCGTCACAGGAAGCAGGCAGCGGGAGGACCCCACACCGTCACAGGAAGCAGGCAGCGGGAGGACCCCACACCGTCACAGGAAGCAGGCAGCGGGAGGACCCCACACCGTCACAGGAAGCAGGCAGCGGGAGGACCCCACACCGTCACAGGAAGCAGGCAGCGGGAGGATTGAATCCCCACACCGTCACAGGAAGCAGGCAGCGGGAGGACCCCACACCGTCACAGGAAGCAGGCAGCGGGAGGATTGAATCCCCACACCGTCACAGGAAGCAGGCAGCGGGAGGATTGAATCCCCACACCGTCACAGGAAGCAGGCAGCGGGAGGACCCCACACCGTCACAGGAAGCAGGCAGCGGGAGGACCCCACACCGTCACAGGAAGCAGGCAGCGGGAGGACCCCACACCGTCACAGGAAGCAGGCAGCGGGAGGATTGAATCCCCACACCGTCACAGGAAGCAGGCAGCGGGAGGACCCCACACCGTCACAGGAAGCAGGCAGCGGGAGGACCCCACACCGTCACAGGAAGCAGGCAGCGGGAGGATTGAATCCCCACACCGTCACAGGAAGCAGGCAGCGGGAGGACCCCACACCGTCACAGGAAGCAGGCAGCGGGAGGATTGAATCCCCACACCGTCACAGGAAGCAGGCAGCGGGAGGACCCCACACCGTCACAGGAAGCAGGCAGCGGGAGGACCCCACACCGTCACAGGAAGCAGGCAGCGGGAGGACCCCACACCGTCACAGGAAGCAGGCAGCGGGAGGACCCCACACCGTCACAGGAAGCAGGCAGCGGGAGGATTGAATCCCCACACCGTCACAGGAAGCAGGCAGCGGGAGGACCCCACACCGTCACAGGAAGCAGGCAGCGGGAGGATTGAATCCCCACACCGTCACAGGAAGCAGGCAGCGGGAGGATTGAATCCCCACACCGTCACAGGAAGCAGGCAGCGGGAGGACCCCACACCGTCACAGGAAGCAGGCAGCGGGAGGACCCCACACCGTCACAGGAAGCAGGCAGCGGGAGGACCCCACACCGTCACAGGAAGCAGGCAGCGGGAGGATTGAATCCCCACACCGTCACAGGAAGCAGGCAGCGGGAGGACCCCACACTGTCACAGGAAGCAGGCAGCGGGAGGACCCCACACCGTCACAGGAAGCAGGCAGCGGGAGGACCCCACACCGTCACAGGAAGCAGGCAGCGGGAGGACCCCACACCGTCACAGGAAGCAGGCAGCGGGAGGATTGAATCCCCACACCGTCACAGGAAGCAGGCAGCGGGAGGACCCCACACCGTCACAGGAAGCAGGCAGCGGGAGGATTGAATCCCCACACCGTCACAGGAAGCAGGCAGCGGGAGGACCCCACACCGTCACAGGAAGCAGGCAGCGGGAGGATTGAATCCCCACACCGTCACAGGAAGCAGGCAGCAGGAGGACCCCACACCGTCACAGGAAGCAGGCAGCGGGAGGACCCCACACCGTCACAGGAAGCAGGCAGCGGGAGGACCCCACACCGTCACAGGAAGCAGGCAGCGGGAGGATTGAATCCCCACACCGTCACAGGAAGCAGGCAGCGGGAGGACCCCACACCGTCACAGGAAGCAGGCAGCGGGAGGATTGAATTCCCACACCGTCACAGGAAGCAGGCAGCGGGAGGATTGAATCCCCACACCGTCACAGGAAGCAGGCAGCGGGAGGACCCCACACCGTCACAGGAAGCAGGCAGCGGGAGGATTGAATCCCCACACCGTCACAGGAAGCAGGCAGCGGGAGGACCCCACACCGTCACAGGAAGCAGGCAGCGGGAGGACCCCACACCGTCACAGGAAGCAGGCAGCGAGAGGATTGAATCCCCACACCGTCACAGGAAGCAGGCAGCGGGAGGATTGAATCCCCACACCGTCACAGGAAGCAGGCAGCGGGAGGATTGAATCCCCACACCGTCACAGGAAGCAGGCAGCGGGAGGATTGAATCCCCACACCGTCACAGGAAGCAGGCAGCGGGAGGACCCCACACCGTCACAGGAAGCAGGCAGCGGGAGGAACCCACACCGTCACAGGAAGCAGGCAGCGGGAGGACCCCACACCGTCACAGGAAGCAGGCAGCGGGAGGATTGAATCCCCACACCGTCACAGGAAGCAGGCAGTGGGAGGACCCCACACCGTCACAGGAAGCAGGCAGCGGGAGGATTGAATCCCCACACCGTCACAGGAAGCAGGCAGCGGGAGGACCCCACACCGTCACAGGAAGCAGGCAGCGGGAGGACCCCACACCGTCACAGGAAGCAGGCAGCGGGAGGACCCCACACCGTCACAGGAAGCAGGCAGCGGGAGGATTGAATCCCCACACCGTCACAGGAAGCAGGCAGCGGGAGGACCCCACACCGTCACAGGAAGCAGGCAGCGGGAGGATTGAATCCCCACACCGTCACAGGAAGCAGGCAGCGGGAGGACCCCACACCGTTACAGGAAGCAGGCAGCGGGAGGATTGAATCCCCACACCGTCACAGGAAGCAGGCAGCGGGAGGACCCCACACCGTCACAGGAAGCAGGCAGCGGGAGGACCCCACACCGTCACAGGAAGCAGGCAGCGGGAGGATTGAATCCCCACACCGTCACAGGAAGCAGGCAGCGGGAGGACCCCACACCGTCACAGGAAGCAGGCAGCGGGAGGATTGAATCCCCACACCGTCACAGGAAGCAGGCAGCGGGAGGATTGAATCCCCACACCGTCACAGGAAGCAGGCAGCGGGAGGATTGAATCCCCACACCGTCACAGGAAGCAGGCAGCAGGAGGAATTGAATCCCCTCTGCTGGCATGGTGAAGTGTTTCACTAACCGTCATGCTACCATGACGCCCACCACAGGCGCGGCCTCTCCATCAGACCCTCAAAACTAACCCGAAAACTCCAAGACCTGGGCCTCAAAACCCCGCTGTGCAGCTGGATCCCAGGCTTCCTCCTAGTCGGTTCGGATTGGTGAAAACGTTTCCTCCTCAATCTCCATCGGCACGGAGCACCACAGGGATGTGTACTTCGCCCCCCACTCTGCTCACTTCACACCCAGGACTGTGGGGCTAGGGATCGTTCCAACACCGTACGCAAGCCTGCTGGTGACATCGCTGTTACGGGCCGTATCAAAGGGGACGATGGTTCAGAGTACAGGAGAGAAACCGAAAACCTGGCTGGGTGGTGTATTAACAACAACCTCTCACTCAATGACCAGGGAACTGATTGGAGGCTTCAGGAGAGGGAAACCAGAGGCCCATGAGCCAGGAATCATCAGAGGGTCAGAGGTGGGGAGAGTCAGTAACGTTAAATCTCAGAGGACATGTCCTGGACTCATCATATAAATGTAATTGCAAGGAAAGCGTGACAGTGCCTCTGCTTTCTCAGGAGTCTATGTCATCGAAGACCCTGACAAACCTCTATGGCTGCGTTACGGCCTGGTACGGGAACTACAAAGCCTTTGAGTGGAAAACCCTACAAAAGGTAGTGGATTTGGCCCAGTAGGTCCCAACCATTGAGCACGCCAACATAAAACATTGCTGAAGAAAATCAGCATCCACCATCCCCACCCAGGCCGTGCTCTTTTCTCAGGTCGAAGGTAGAGGTGCCTCAGGACCCGTTACAGTTACTACCCCTCAACCACCAGACTCTTCAGCAACACTCATCGATGGACTCCGCAATCTTGTTTTTTCCATGCTCCTTACTCATGGCTGTTTATTTATTAATTGCACCTCGCACAGTTTGTTAGTTTACAGAGTCTGTTTGCAGTCACTCTTCCATAGGTTTTCTGAGTATGCCCGCAGAAGAAAGAATGTTGTGACCTGAGCACTGATCATACATTTTACGTTGAACTTGAGATTCTTTGTCATTTTCTGTTGTTATGCAACGCAGACAAATGCTTTAGACTCAACACGTACAAGCAAGCTGGATGAACTCAGCAGGTTGGGCAGCATCTGTTGAGAGGAGCAGTCAACGTTTTGGGCCGAGACCCTCAGTGGCCACTTTATTGGATACCGATATCCATGTATGCATGCTCATTGTACATGTCTAATCAGCCTGTCGTGTGGCAGCAAATCATGCAGACGTGGTCAAGAGGTTCAGTTGTTGTTCATTCCAAACAACAGACTGGGGAAGAAATGTGACTTTAAACGTGAACTGACTCTTGGTGCCAGACGGGGTGGTTTGAGTATCTCAGAAACCGCTGATCTCCTGGGATTTTCATGCATTCTATCCCACAGATATGTTAGGAGCAAAAGGGTTGCAAGGGACAAGTTTGGTCCCCTGAAAGGTCGGAATGGTGATCTATGCGTGGAGCCAAAACAGATGGGGAGATCTTAAATTGACTTTTTGCATCTGTATTTACAGGAGATGGAAACAGTCGGTGGAAGTGACATCAACTTCATGGACCCCACAGGGATTACAGAGAAGGAGGTGTTTGTTGTCCCAAAGTAAGTCAGGGTGGATAACTCCCCAGGACCTATCCCTAGGACCCCATGAGAAGCAAGTGCAGAAATTGCTGGGCCCCTAGCAGAGATATTTAAATCAACCTTAGCAACAATAGACAATAGACAGTAGGTGCAGGAGTAGGCCATTCAGCCCTTCTAGCCAGCACAGCCATTCACTGTGATCATGGCTGATCATTTACAATCAGTACCCCGTTCCTGCCCTCTCCCCATATCCCTTGACCCCGCTATCTATAAGAGCTCTATCTAACTCTCTCTTGAATGCATCCAGAGACTTGGCCTCCACTGCCTTCTGAGGCAGAGCATTCCACATATCCACCACTCTCTGGGTGAAAAAGTGTTTCCGCATTTCTGTTCTAGATGGCCTACCCCTTATTCTTAAACTGTGGCCTCTAGTTCTGGACTCACCCATCAGTGGGAACATGCTTCCTGCCTCCAGCGTGTCCAATCCCTTAATATCTTATATGTTTCAATCAGATCCCCTCTCATCCTTCTAAATTCCAGTGTATACAAGCCCAGTCACTCCAACCTTTCAACATATGACAGTCCCGCCATTCTGGGAATTAACAAGAGAGGTGCCAGAGAATCAGAGGACAGCCAATGTTGTTCCACTGTTTAAGAAAGGCTGAAAAAATAAGCGAGGAACTTATCAACCAGTGAGTCTGATGTCAGTCGTGGGAAAGTTACCGGAAGGTATTCTGAGGGACTGGATATATGCAAGTATTTGGACCGACATGGACTGATTGAGGATATTCAGCGTGGCCTCGTGCATGATCGGTTATGTCTAACCAAACTTATAGAGTTTTACGAGAAAGGTACAAGTAAAGTGGATGTAGCCAAGGCCGTGGGCATTGTCCACATGGAGTTTAGCAAGGCAATTGACAAGGTCCCGCATGGGAGACTGATCAAGGAGGTTCGGTCAAGATGAGGAAGTCAATTGAATTCAACATTGGCTTTGTGGGGGAAGCCAGAGAGTGGTAGTAGAGGGTTGACCCTCTGACTGGAGGCCTGTGACTGGTGGAGAGTCACAGGAATCGGTGCTGGGTCCTTTGTGGTTTGTCATCTGGATCAACGATATGGTCAACTGGATCAGCAAATTTGCAGATGACACCAAGATTAGGGGTGTAGCGGACAGCGAGGGAGGCCACCATGGTTTGCAGAGAGACCTAGATCAGCTGAAAGACGGTAGGCGGCATTAAATGCAGACAAGAGCGAGTAGGACCAACCAGAATCGTTCTTATACAGTGAACAGGAGAACGTGGAAGGCAGAGGGATCTGGGAATACTGGTCCATAATTCATTGAAATTGGCATCACGGGTTGTTAGGATCACAAAGAAAGCTTTTGGCACATTGGCCTTCACAGATCAAAACAGGAGATGGGATGTCATGTTGAAGCTGTATAAGACATTGGTGAGGGCTAGTTTGGAGTAGTGTGTGCAGTTTTGGTCACCTCCCTTCAGGAAAGACCTAAATCAGTTTGAAAGAGTACAGAGAAAATTTACAAGGATGTTGCCGGGTCTGGAGGACCGGAGTGAAAGGGAAAGATTGAATAGGTTAAGGCTTCATTCCTTCAGGGGAGATTTGATAGAGGTATACAAAGTAATGAGGGGTATAGAGAGGGTAAATGCAAGCACGCTTTTTCCACTGAGCTTGGGTGGGACAACCAGAGGTCATGGATTGAGGGCGAAAGGTAAAAAGTTTAAGGGGGAACATGAGGGGAAACTTCTTCACTCAGAGGGCCACAAGAGTGGGGAATGAACTGCCAACACAAGTGGTGCATGCGAGCCTGATTTCAACTTTTAGGCGAAGTTTGGATAGGGACGTGGCTAGTAGGGGTATGGAGGGCCAGGCAGGTCAGTGGGAGCAGGCAGCTTAAATGGTTTTGACATGGAATAGATGGGCTGAATGGCCTAATTCTGCTCCTATGTTTTATGGTCTTATGCCGTCCCAGGACAGTGCATCCCAGGACTTCGAGGTTGGAGCCCTGTCATCAGCTGGTCCAGTAGTCGGTTACAGTCAGAACTGGACCTCAATTCGCAGTCTCCTCCGGGTGAGGAGGGTGCGGGTGCTGGCCACTCCTGATGGTGCTGCCCTCCGGTGTTCGACCGGTGGAATGACAGGCAGGATTCCCGGAAACTCTTCCATCAATCTACGGGACGTGTCACGCAGGGTCTCGGACTAGATAAGTGTTTTTCTGTGTGACTATTTTTTTTTTGCTCGCTATTTTGAATGTGCTGTGCATGTTTTGTACCTGGACCCCAGAGGAACACGGTTTCATTTGGCGGCATCCATGTACAGTTGAATGATAAATAAACTTGATTTGACCTGATACTGAAGTTTGGAGCCTGAAGATCAATCCAGAGCTCAAGGCCTGGTGACCAGAGGCAGGTCCTGGAGTTGGCAGTCTACCTGTGTGTGGGAGGAAAAGGGCGCAAATCTGGCACACAACTGGGGTATTGCCCGGTGAAACCCACTTCTCAATATTACACACAGCAAATCAAACTGGCTGAGAACTGATGGAAGAGATCTCAGGTGAGATGGCACTCTCAGTCGACCACAGGGTCACAGTGCGAAGCGAGCGGCTCTGTAACAAAGCTGTTCTATTCCGGCTGCCGTCTGTAAGGAGTTTGTACGTTCTCCCCGTGACCATGTGGGTCTCCTCCAGGTGCTCTCGTTTCCTCTCCTATTCCAAAACCATGTGGGTTAGCGGTCACATGGGTCACATGGGTGAGATGGGTTTGTTAGGCCTCGAGCCTGCTACCGCTCTGTATCTCTAAGTAAAATCCTCGGGTGGTGGGGCGGGGGGAAACATTCGTTCTCTCTGAGAAGCGGAAGACAATTACAACTAAGTTTCAAAACCAGGATCAGGTTTGCGATCACCGACGTTTTGTTTTGGAGCAGCAGTACAATGCGAGGATTAAGTTGCAGAAAGTGCAGACAGTGAATGGACCGTTCTGAGATGTGACGGCGCAGGGGAAGAGGCGTGGGTTATTCGGACAGGCCTCGGTATCCGAGGGTGGGACTGTACCCTCAGACCTCTGATAGAGAAAGAAAGACGGCTCACAGGCAGCAGGATGGGGGGTGGGGAGAGGCGGAAAATTGCCGTGGCCTTGAAATCCAAACTTGGGCACATAGCAGAAGTCCAGGAATACCAACTGATCTATTCTCTCTTGCAGAGAGGACGCAGTACAGGATTGAATTCCCATGATTAAGCGACAGCAGTGCCGGGAATGTGGCTCTCTGCACATTCCTTCTCCTGGACCAATGGAAGCCCAGCAAAAGCTGGGAACGGGGCCACGGAGGAGGGGGCACAGACTGAACCGATTTCCAACAGTCCACCCAACCCCTACCCGAGACTGGTCACACAGCTCATCGGGTTCCTTTTCGGACGGATATGGAACGGCGAGCGTCAGAACATAGAAGAGCCCTCAGCGCGGCCCCCACTTGCTGCTGACAACACAACATGTCACCCTGCTCAGCAGAACAACGTAGCAACCGGGAACAGGAATCAAAACACAGAGAGAGAGAAACTCTCCGGTCCCCATTCATCCATATCACTCACACACCCCCCCCACACACACACCCCTCACTGTCACCCACCTCCCACACACACACACCTCCCTGTCACCCACCCCCACACACACACAGCCCTCACTGTCACCCACCTCCCACACACACACACACCACTCCCTGTCACCCACCGCCCCACACACACACCCCTCACTGTCACCCACCTCCCACACACACACACACCACTCCCTGTCACCCAACCCCCACACACACACACCCCTCCCTCTCACCCACCTCCCACACACACACCCCTCCCTGTCACCCACCCCCCACACACACACCCCTCGCTGTCACCCACCTCACACACACACACCCCTCCCTGTCACCCACCCCCCCACACACACACACCCCTCCCTGTCACCCACCTCCCACACACACACACACCTCCCTGTCACACACCCCCCACACACACACACCCCTCCCTGTCACCCACCTCCCACACACACACACCTCCCTGTCACACACCCCCCACACACACACACCCCTCCCTGTCACCCACCTCCCCACACACACACACCTCCCTGTCACACACCCCCCACACACACACACCCCTCCCTGTCACCCACCTCCCACAAACACACACCCCTCCCTGTCACCCACCCCCCCACACACATACACCCCTCCCTGTCACCCACCCCCACCACACAGACACACCTCCCTGTCACCCACCTCCCACACACACACACACACCTCCCTGTGACCCACCACACACACACCCCTCCCTGTCACCTACCCCCCCACACACACACACACCTCCCTGTCACCCCCCCACACACACACACACCCCTCCCTGTCACCTACCTCCCCACACACACACCCCTCCCTGTCACCCACCCCCCCACACACACACCCCTCCCTGTCACCCACCTCCCACACACACACACCCCTCCCTGTCACCCACCCCCCACACACACACACCTCCCTGTCACCCACCTCCCACACACACACACACCCCTCCCTGTCACCCAACCCCCACACACACACACACCCCTCCCTGTCACCCACCTCCCACACACACACCCCTCCCTGTCACCCACCCCCCACACACACACCCCTCGCTGTCACCCACCTCCCACACACACACCCCTCCCTGTCACCTACCCCCCCACCACACACACCCCTCCCTGTCACCTACCCCCCACACACACACACCCCTCCCTGTCACCCAACCCCCACGCACACACACACCCCTCCCTGTGACCCACCTCCCACACACACACACCCCTCCCTGTCACCCACCTCCCACACACACACACCCCTCCCTGTCACCCACCTCCCACACACACACACCCCTCCCTGTCACCCACCCCCCCCCGCACACACACACACCTCCCTGTCACCCACCTCCCCACACACACACACCTCCCTGTCACCCACCTCCCACACACACACACCCCTCCCTGTCACCCACCTCCGACCCACACACACACCCCTCCCTGTCATCCACCACACACACACACACACCCCTCCCTGTCACCCACCTCCCACACACACACCCCTCACTGTCACCCACCTCCCACACACACACCCCTCCCTGTCACCCACCTCCCCACAAACACACACCTCCCTGTCACCCACCTCCCACACACACACACACCCCTCCCTGTCACCCACCTCCCACACACACACACCCCTCCCTGTCACCCACCTCCCACACACACACACCCCTCCCTGTCACCCACCCCCCCCACACACACACCCCTCCCTGTCACCCACCCACCCCCACACACACACACACCCCTCCCTGTCACCCACCTCCCACACACACACACACCCCTCCCTGTCACCCACCTCCCACACACACACACCCCTCCCTGTCACCCACCCCCCCACACACACACACCCCTCCCTGACACCCGTCACCCACACACACACACACCCCTCCCTGTGACCCACCTCCCACACACACACCCCTCCCTGTCACCCACCCACCCACACACACACACCCCCCTCCCTGTGACCCACCTCCCACACACACACCCCTCCCTGTCACCCACCACACACACACACGCACCTCCCTGTCACCCACCTCCCACACACACACACACCTCCCTGTCACACACCCCACACACACACACCCCTCCCTGACACCCACCCCCCACACACACACACCCCTCCCTGTCACACACCCCCCACACACACACCCCTCCCTGTCACCCACCACACACACACACACCCCTCCCTGTCACCCACCCCCCACACACACACACCCCTCCCTGTCACCCACCACACACACACAAACCCCTCACTGTCACACACCCCCCCCCACAAAAACACCCCTCCCTGTCACCCACCACAAACACACACACCCCTCCCTGTCACCCACCTCCCACACACACACACACCTCCCTGTCACACACCCCCCCCACACACACACCCCTCCCTGTCACCCACCCCCCCACACACACACCCCTCCCTGTCACCCACCCCCCCACACACACACACACCTCCCTGTCACACACACCCCACACACACACCCCTCCCTGTCACACACCTCCCTGTCACCCACCACAAACACACACACCCCTCCCTGTCACCCACCCCCCACACACACACACCCCTCCCTGTCACCCACCACACACACACACAGCCCTCACTGTCACCCACCCCGCCCCCACAAAAACACCCCTCCCTGTCACCCACCACACACACACACACCCCTCCCTGTCACCGACCCCCCCCACACACACACCTCCCTGTCACCCACCTCCCACACACACACACCCCTCCCTGTCACCCACCCCCCCCACACACACCTCCCTGTCACCCACCCCCCCACACACACACACACCCCTCCCTGTGACCCACCTCCCACACACACACACACCCCTCCCTGTGACCCACCTCCCACACACACACACACCCCTCCCTGTCACCCACCTCCCCCACACACACACACCTCCCTGTCACCCACCTCCCACACACACACACCCCTCCCTGTCACCCACCCCCCACCACACACACCCCTCCCTGTCACCCACCCCCCCACACACCCCTCCCTGTCACCCACCCCCCCACACACACACACCCCTCCCTGTCACCCACCCCCCACCACACACACCCCTCCCTGTCACCCACCCCCCACCACACACACCCCTCCCTGTCACCCACCCCCCACCACACACACCCTTCCCTGTCACCCACCCCCCCACACACCCCTCCCTGTCACCCCCCCCCCACACACACACACCCCTACCTGTCACCCACCCCCCCACACACACATACCCTTCACTTTCATCCAGCCCTCCACACACACACCCCTCCCTGTCACCCAACACACACACCCCTCCCTGTCATCTACCCCCCACACACACACACCCTTCACTGTCACCTACCCCCCACACACACACACCCCTCTCTGTCACCCACCTCCCACACACACACACCCCTCCCTGTCACTCACCACACACACACACCCCTCCCTATCAGCCTCCAGACTCCAGCGGACTGGTGAGTTTACAGACATTGGTCCTTGAACCTCCTCCAGGGACCCACGATGATTCACGCACTCCTGTCTCAAGACTTGGTCTTCGGTTTCTGAATCACTGATCGAACTTCAGCTGTGGTCACTGACTGACTGACCACAGGGAGAGAGTGACCACACGGAGTGACTGACCACACGGAGAGAGTGACCACAGACAGTGACTGACCACAGGGAGAGAGTGACCACAGGGAGAGAGTGACCACAGGGAGAGAGTGGTCAGAGAGAGAGTGAGCACAGGGAGAGAGTGATCACAGACAGTGACTGTCCACAGACAGTGACTGACCACAGCGAGAGAGTGATCACAGGGAGAGAGTGACCACACGGAGAGAGTGACCACAGGGAGAGAGTGATCACAGGGAGTGAGTGACCACAGGGAGTGAGTGACCACAGGGAGAGAGTGACCACAGGGAGAGAGTGTCCACAGGGAGAGAGTGTCCACAGGGAGAGAGTGACCACAGGTAATGAGTGACCACAGGGAGAGAGTGTCCACAGGGAGTGAGTGACCACAGGGAGAGAGTGATCACAGGGAGAGAGTGACCACAGGGAATGAGAGACCGCAGGGAGTGAGTGACCACAGGGAGAGAGTGTCCACAGGGAGTGAGTGACCACAGGGAGAGAGTGATCACAGGGAGAGAGTGACGACAGGGAGAGAGTGGTCAGGGAGAGAGTGACCACAGGGAGAGAGTGACGACAGGGAGAGAGTGACCACAGGGAGAGAGTGTCCACAGACAGTGACTGTCCACAGGGAGAGAGTGATCACAGGGAGTGAGTGACCACAGGGAGAGAGTGACGACAGGGAGAGAGTGACCACAAGGAGAGAGTGACCACAGGGAGTGACTGACCACAAGAAGAGAGTGACGACAGGGAGAGAGTGACCACAAGGAGAGAGTGACCACAGACAGTGACTGACCACAGGGAGAGAGTGACCACAGGGAGAGAGTGACCACAGGGAGTGAGTGACCACAAGGAGAGAGAGGTCAGAGAGAGAGTGAGCACAGGGAGAGAGTGATCACAGACAGTGACTGACCACAGGGAGAGAGTGACCACAGGGAGAGAGTGACCACAGGGAGAGAGTGCCCACAGGGAGTGAGTGACCACAGGGAGAGAGTGGTCAGAGAGAGAGTGAGCACAGGGAGAGAGTGGTCAGAGAGAGAGAGTGAGCACAGGGAGAGAGTGACCACAGGGAGAGAGTGATGACAGGGAGTGACTGACCACAAGGAGAGAGTGAGCACAGGGAGAGAGTGACCACAGGGAGAGAGTGACCACAGGGAGAGAGTGCCCACAGGGAGTGAGTGACCACAGGGAGAGAGTGACCACAGGGAGAGTGTGACCACAGGGAGAGAGTGACCACAGGGAATGAGAGACCACAGGGAGAGAGTGACCACAGGGAGAGTGTGACCACAGGGAGTGAGTGACCACAGGGAGAGAGTGACCACAGGGAGAGAGTGACCACAGGGAGAGAGTGGCGACAGGGACTGAGTGACCACAGGGAGAGAGTGGTTAGAGAGAGAGTGAGCACGGGGAGAGAGTGACCACAGGGAATGAGTGACCACAGGGTGAGAGTGACCACAGGGAGAGAGTGACGACAGGGAGTGACTGACCACAAGGAGAGATTGACCTCAGACAGTGACTGACCACAGGGAGAGAGTGACCTCAGGGAGAGAGTGACCACAGGGAGAGTGTGTCCACAGGGTGACTACAGACAGTGACTGATGACAGGGAGAGAGTGACCACAGGGAGTGACTGACCACAGGGTGTGAGTGTCCACAGGGAGAGAGTGACCACAGGGAGTGACTGAGCACAGGGAGTGACTGATCACAGACAGTGACTGACCACAGGGAGTGACTGACCACAGAGTGTGAGTGTCCACAGGGAGAGAGTGACCACAGGGAGTGACTGAGCACAGGGAGTGACTGACCACAGACAGTGAGTGAACACAGGGAGTGACTGACCACAGGGCGAGAGTGACCACAGTGAGTGACTGAGCACAGCGAGTGACTGACCACAGACAGTGAGTGAACACAGGGAGTGACTGACCACAGAGTGTGAGTGTCCACAGGGAGAGAGTGACCACAGGGAGTGACTGACCACAGTGAGAGAGTGACTACAGGGAGTGACTGACCACAGACAGTGAGTGAACACAGGGAGAGAGTGACCACAGAGAGTGTCTGACCACAGGGAGAGAGTGACCACAGGGAGAGAGTGACCACAGAGAGTGTCTGACCACAGGGAGAGAGTGACCACAGGGTGACTACAGACAGTGACTGACCACAGGGAGAGAGTGACGACAGGGAGAGAGTGACCACAGGGAGTGACTGACCACAGGGAGAGAGTGACCACAGGGAGTGACTGACCACAGGGAGTGACTGACCACAGACAGTGAGTGAACACAGGGAGTGACTGACCACAGGGCGAGAGTGACCACAGTGAGTGACTGAGCACAGCGAGTGACTGACCACAGACAGTGAGTGAACACAGGGAGTGACTGACCACAGAGTGTGAGTGTCCACAGGGAGAGAGTGACCACAGGGAGTGACTGACCACAGTGAGAGAGTGACCACAGGGAGTGACTGACCACAGACAGTGAGTGAACACAGGGAGAGAGTGACCACAGAGAGTGTCTGACCACAGGGAGAGAGTGACCACAGGGAGTGTCTGACAACAGGGAGAGAGTGACCACAGGGTGACTACAGACAGTGACTGACCACAGGGAGAGAGTGACGACAGGGAGAGAGTGACCACAGGGAGTGACGGACCACAGGGAGAGAGTGACCACAGGGAGTGACTGACCACAGGGAGTGACTGACCACAGACAGTGAGTGAACACAGGGAGAGAGTGACCACAGCGAGAGTGTGACCACAGGGTGACTACAGACAGTGACTGACCACAGGGAGAGAGTGACCGCAGGGAGAGAGTGACCACAGGGAGAGAGTGCCCACAGGGAGTGAGTGACCACAGGGAGAGAGTGGTCAGAGAGAGAGTGAGCACAGGGAGAGAGTGACCACAGGGAATGAGAGACCACAGGGAGAGAATGTCCACAGGGAGAGAGTGACCACAGGGAGAGAGTGGCGACAGGGAGTGAGTGACCACAGGGAGAGAGTGGTCAGAGAGAGAGTGAGCACAGGGAGTGACTGACCACAGACAGTGACTGACCACAGGGAGAGAGTGACCACAGGGAGTGACTGACCACAGAGTGTGAGTGTCCACAGGGAGAGAGTGACCACAGGGAGTGACTGAGCACAGGGAGTGTCTGACCACAGACAGTGAGTGAACACAGGGAGTGACTGACCACAGGGCGAGAGTGACCACAGTGAGTGACTGAGCACAGCGAGTGACTGACCACAGACAGTGAGTGAACACAGGGAGTGACTGACCACAGAGTGTGAGTGTCCACAGGGAGAGAGTGACCACAGGGAGTGACTGACCACAGTGAGAGAGTGACTACAGGGAGTGACTGACCACAGACAGTGAGTGAACACAGGGAGAGAGTGACCACAGAGAGTGTCTGACCACAGGGAGAGAGTGACCACAGGGAGAGAGTGACCACAGAGAGTGTCTGACCACAGGGAGAGAGTGACCACAGGGTGACTACAGACAGTGACTGACCACAGGGAGAGAGTGACGACAGGGAGAGAGTGACCACAGGGAGTGACTGACCACAGGGAGAGAGTGACCACAGGGAGTGACTGACCACAGGGAGTGACTGACCACAGACAGTGAGTGAACACAGGGAGTGACTGACCACAGGGCGAGAGTGACCACAGTGAGTGACTGAGCACAGCGAGTGACTGACCACAGACAGTGAGTGAACACAGGGAGTGACTGACCACAGAGTGTGAGTGTCCACAGGGAGAGAGTGACCACAGGGAGTGACTGACCACAGTGAGAGAGTGACCACAGGGAGTGACTGACCACAGACAGTGAGTGAACACAGGGAGAGAGTGACCACAGAGAGTGTCTGACCACAGGGAGAGAGTGACCACAGGGAGTGTCTGACAACAGGGAGAGAGTGACCACAGGGTGACTACAGACAGTGACTGACCACAGGGAGAGAGTGACGACAGGGAGAGAGTGACCACAGGGAGTGACGGACCACAGGGAGAGAGTGACCACAGGGAGTGACTGACCACAGGGAGTGACTGACCACAGACAGTGAGTGAACACAGGGAGAGAGTGACCACAGCGAGAGTGTGACCACAGGGTGACTACAGACAGTGACTGACCACAGGGAGAGAGTGACCGCAGGGAGAGAGTGACCACAGGGAGAGAGTGCCCACAGGGAGTGAGTGACCACAGGGAGAGAGTGGTCAGAGAGAGAGTGAGCACAGGGAGAGAGTGACCACAGGGAATGAGAGACCACAGGGAGAGAATGTCCACAGGGAGAGAGTGACCACAGGGAGAGAGTGGCGACAGGGAGTGAGTGACCACAGGGAGAGAGTGGTCAGAGAGAGAGTGAGCACAGGGAGAGAGTGACCACAGGGAGAGAGTGACCACAGGGAATGAGTGACCACAGGGAGAGAGTGATCACAGGGAGTGAGTGACCACAGGGAGAGAGTGATCACAGGGAGAGAGTGACCACAGGGAATGAGAGACCACAGGGAGTGAGTGACCACAGGGAGAGAGTGTCCACAGGGAGTGAGTGACCACAGGGAGAGAGTGATCACAGGGAGAGAGTGACGACAGGGAGAGAGTGGTCAGGGAGAGAGTGTCCACAGACAGTGACTGTCCACAGGGAGAGAGTGATCACAGGGAGTGAGTGACCACAGGGAGAGAGTGACGACAGGGAGAGAGTGACCACAGGGAGAGAGTGTCCACAGACAGTGACTGTCCACAGGGAGAGAGTGACGACAGGGAGAGAGTGACCACAAGGAGAGAGTGACCACAGACAGTGACTGACCACAGGGTGAGAGTGACCACAGGGAGAGAGTGACCTCAGACAGTGACTGACCACAGGGAGAGAGTGACCACAGGGAGAGAGTGACCACAGGGAGAGAGTGACCACAGGGAGAGAGTGGTCAGAGAGAGAGTGAGCACAGGGAGAGAGTGACCACAGGGAGAGAGTGGTCAGAGAGAGAGTGAGCACAGGGAGAGAGTGACCACAGGGAATGAGTGCCCACAGGGAGTGAGTGACCACAGGGAGAGTGTGGTCAGAGAGAGAGTGAGCACAGGGAGAGAGTGACCACAGGGAATGAGTGACCACAGGGAGAGAGTGCCCACAGGGAGAGAGTGTCCACAGGGAATGAGAGACCACAGGGAGAGAGTGTCCACAGGGAGAGAGTGACCACAGGGAATGAGAGACCACAGGGAGAGAGTGTCCACAGGGAGAGAGTGGTCAGAGAGACAGTGAGCACAGGGAGAGAGTGACCACAGGGAATGAGAGACCACAGGGAGTGAGTGACCACAGGGAATGAGAGACCACAGGGAGAGAGTGTCCACAGGGAGAGAGTGACCACAGGGAGAGAGTGACGACAGGGAGTGAGTGACCACAGGGAGAGAGTGTCCACAGGGAATGAGAGACCACAGGGAGAGAGTGTCCACAGGGAGAGAGTGACCACAAGGAATGCGTGACCACAGGGAGAGAGTGTCCACAGGGAGAGAGTGATCACAGGGAATGAGAGACCACAGGGAGAGAATGTCCACAGGGAGAGAGTGACCACAAGGAATGAGTGACCACAGAAAGAGAGTGTCCACAGGGAGAGAGTGTCCACAGGGAGAGAGTGACCACAGGGAGAGAGTGACCGCAGGGAATGAGTGACCACAGGGAGAGAGTGACCACAGGGAGTGAGTGACCACAGGGAGAGAGTGACCACAGGGAGAGAGTGAGCACAGGGAGAGAGTGCCCACAGGGAGTGAGTGACCACAGGGAGAGAGTGGTCAGAGAGAGAGTGAGCACAGGCAGAGAGTGACCACAGGGAATGAGTGACCACAGGGAGAGAGTGTCCACAGGGAGAGAGTGACCACAGGGAATGAGTGACCACAGGGAGAGAGTGTCCACAGGGAGAGAGTGACCACAGGGAATGAGAGACCACAGGGAGAGAGTGTCCACAGGGAGAGAGTGACCACAGGGAATGCGTGACCACAGGGAGAGAGTGTCCACAGCGGGAGAGTGATCACAGGGAATGAGTGACCACAGGGAGTGACTGACAACAAGGAGAGAGTGACCTCAGACAGTAAGTGACCACAGGGAGAGAGTGACGACAGGGAGTGACTGACCACAGGGAGAGAGTGGTCAGAGAGTGAGTGACCACAGGGAGAGAGTGTCCACAGGGAGAGAGTGACCACAGGGAATGAGTGACCACAGGGAGAGAGTGTCCACAGGGAGAGAGTGTCCACAGGGAATGAGAGACCACAGGGAGAGAGTGTCCACAGGGAGAAAGTGACCACAGGGAATGAGTGACCACAGGGAGAGAGTGTCCACAGGGAGAGAGTGACCACAGGGAGAGAGTGACCAGAGGGAGAGAGTGGTCTGAGAGAGAGTGAGCACAGGGAATTAGAGACCACAGGGAGTGAGTGACCACAGGGAGAGAGTGTCCACAGGGAGAGAGTGTCCACAGGGAATGAGAGACCACAGGGAGAGAGTGTCCACAGGGAGAAAGTGACCACAGGGAATGAGTGACCACAGGGAGAGAGTGTCCACAGGGAGAGAGTGTCCACAGGGAGAGAGTGACCACAGGGAATGAGTGACCACAGGGAGAGAGTGTCCACAGGGAGAGAGTGACCACAGGGAGAGAGTGACCACAGGGAGAGAGTGTCCACAGGGAGAGAGTGACCACAGGGAGAGAGTGTACACAGGGAGAGAGTGACCACAGGGAATGAGTGACCACAGGGAGAGAGTGTCCACAGGGAGAGAGTGTCCACAGGGAGAGAGTGACCACAGGGAGAGAGTGACCACAGGGAATGAGAGACCACAGGGAGAGAGTGTCCACAGGGAGAGAGTGACCACAGGGAGAGAGTGACCACAGGGAATGAGTGACCACAGGGAGAGAGTGCCCACAGGGAGAGAGTGACCACAGGGAATGAGTGACCACAGGGAGAGAGTGACCACAGGGAGTGAGTGACCACAGGGAGAGAGTGACCACAGGGAGACAGTGGTCAGAGAGAGAGTGAGCACAGGGAGAGAGTGACCACAGGGAGAGAGTGCCCACAGGGAGAGAGTGACCACAGGGAGATAGTGACCACAGGGAGAGAGTGACCACAGGGAATGAGAGACCACAGGGAGAGAGTGTCCACAGGGAGAGAGTGACCACAGGGAAAGAGTGACCACAGGGAGAGAGTGTCCACAGGGAGAGAGTGACCACAGGGAGAGAGTGACCACAGGGAGAGAGTGACCACAGGGAGAGAGTGACCACAGGGAGAGAGTGAGCACAGGGAGAGAGTGCCCACAGGGAGTGAGTGACCACAGGTAGAGAGTGGTCAGAGAGAGAGTGAGCACAGGGAGAGAGTGACCACAGGGAATGAGTGATCCCTGTGGAGAGAGTGTCCACAGGGAATGAGAGACCACAGGGAGAGAGTGTCCACCGGGAGAGAGTGGTCAGAGAGAGAGTGAGCACAGGGAGAGAGTGACCACAGGGAGAGAGTGTCCACAGGGAGAGAGTGACCACAGGTAATGAGAGACCACAGGGAGTGAGTGACCACAGGGAGAGAGTGGTCAGAGAGAGAGTGAGCACAGGGAGAGAGTGACCACAGGGAATGAGAGACCACAGGGAGAGAGTGACCACAGGGAATGAGTGACCACAGGGAGAGAGTGTCCACAGGGAGAGAGTGTCCACAGGTAGAGAGTGACCACAGGGAGAGAGTGACCACAGGGAATGAGAGACCACAGGGAGAGAGTGTCCACAGGGAGAGAGTGACCACAGGGAGAGAGTGTCCACAGGGAATGAGTGACCACAGGGAGAGAGTGACCACAGGGTGTGAGTGACCACAGGGAGAGAGTGACCACAGGGAGAGAGTGGTCAGAGAGAGAGTGAGCACAGGGAGAGAGTGAACACAGGGAGAGACTGCCCACAGGGAGTGAGTGACCACAGGGAGAGAGTGGTCAGAGAGAGAGTGAGCACAGGGAGAGAGTGACCACAGGGAGAGAGTGGTCAGAGAGAGAGTGAGCACAGGGAGAGAGGGACCACAGGGAATGAGTGCCCACAGGGAGTGAGTGACCACAGGGAGAGAGTGGTCAGAGAGAGAGTGAGCACAGGGAGTGAGTGACCACAGGGAATGAGTGACCACAGGGAGAGAGTGCCCACAGGGAGAGAGTGACCACAGGGAGAGAGTGTCCACAGGGAGAGAGTGACCACAGGGAATGAGAGACCACAGGGAGAGAGTGTCCACAGGGAGAGAGTGGTCAGAGAGAGAGTGAGCACAGGGAGAGAGTATCCACAGGGAATGAGAGACCACCAGGGAGAGAGTGTCCACAGGGAGAGAGTGACCACAGGGAATGAGAGACCACAGGGAGAGAGTGTCCACAGGGACAGAGCGGTCAGAGAGAGAGTGACCACAGGGAATGAGAGACCACAGGGAGTGAGTGACCACAGGAAATGAGAGACCACAGGGAGAGAGTGTCCACAGGGAGAGAGTGACC
Organism: Hypanus sabinus; assembly: GCF_030144855.1. Lineage (NCBI taxonomy): Eukaryota > Metazoa > Chordata > Chondrichthyes > Myliobatiformes > Dasyatidae > Hypanus > Hypanus sabinus. Next base: position 264,807 of record NW_026781369.1, read on the forward strand.
ACAGGGAGAGAGTGACGACAGGGAGTGAGTGACCACAGGGAGAGAGTGTCCACAGGGAGAGAGTGACCACAAGGAATACGTGACCACAGGGAGAGAGTGTCCACAGGGAGAGAGTGACCACAGGGAGAGAGTGCCCACAGGGAGTGAGTGACCACAGGGAGAGAGTGCCCACAGGGAGTGAGTGACCACAGGGAGAGAGTGCCCACAGGGAGTGCGTGACCACAGGGAGAGAGTGTCCACAGGGAGAGAGTGACCACAGGGAATGAGTGACCACAGGTAGAGGGTGTCCACTGGGAGAGAGTGACCACAAGGAATGAGTGACCACAGAAAGAGAGTGACCACAGGGAGAGAGTGCCCACAGGGAGTGAGTGACCACAGGGAGAGAGTGGTCTGAGAGAGAGTGAGCACAGGGAATGAGAGACCACAGGGAGTGAGTGACCACAGGGAGAGAGTGTCCACAGGGAATGAGAGACCACAGGGAGAGAGTGACCACAGGGAGAAAGTGACCACAGGGAATGAGTGACCACAGGGAGAGAGTGTCCACAGGGAGAGAGTGACCACAGGGAATGAGTGACCACAGGGAGAGAGTGTCCACAGGGAGAGAGTGTCCACAGGGAATGAGAGACCACAGGGAGAGAGTGTCCACAGGGAGAGAGTGACCACAGGGAGAGAGTGACCACAGGGAGAGAGTGTCCACAGGGAGAGAGTGACCACAGGGAGAGAGTGTCCACAGGGAGAGAGTGACCACAGGGAATGAGTGACCACAGGGAGAGAGTGTCCACAGGGAGAGAGTGTCCACAGGGAGATAGTGACCACAGGGAGAGAGTGACCACAGGGAATGGGGACCACAGGGAGAGAGTGACCACAGGGAATGGGAGACCACAGGGAGAGAGTGACCACAGGGAGAGAGTGACCACAGGGAGAGAGTGACCACAGGGAGAGAGTGACCACAGGGAATGAGAGACCACAGGGAGAGAGTGACCACAGGGAGAGAGTGACCACAGGGAGAGAGTGACCACAGGGAATGAGTGACCACAGGGAGAGAGTGCCCACAGGGAGAGAGTGACCACAGGGAATGAGTGACCACAGGGAGAGAGTGTCCACAGGGAGAGAGTGACCACAGGGAGACAGTGGTCAGAGAGAGAGTGAGCACAGGGAGAGAGTGACCACAGGGAGAGAGTGCCCACAGGGAGAGAGTGACCACAGGGAGATAGTGACCACAGGGAGAGAGTGACCACAGGGAATGAGAGACCACAGGGAGAGAGTGTCCACAGGGAGAGAGTGACCACAGGGAATGAGTGACCACAGGGAGAGAGTGTCCACAGGGAGAGAGTGTCCACAGGGAGAGAGTGACCACAGGGAGAGAGTGACCACAGGGAATGAGTGACCACAGGGAGAGAGTGACCACAGGGAGTGAGTGACCACAGGGAGAGAGTGACCACAGGGAGAGAGTGAGCACAGGGAGAGAGTGCCCACAGGGAGTGAGTGACCACAGGGAGAGAGTGGTCAGAGAGAGAGTGAGCACAGGGAGAGAGTGACCACAGGGAATAAGTGACCACAGTGAGAGAGTGTCCACAGGGAGAGAGTGTCCACAGTGAATGAGAGACCACAGGGAGAGAGTGTCCACAGGGAGAGAGTGACCACAGGGAATGAGTGACCACAGGGAGAGAGTGTTCACAGGGAGAGAGTGACCACAGACAGTGACTGTCCACAGGGAGAGAGTGATCACAGGGAGTGAGTGACCACAGGGAGAGAGTGACGACAGGGAGAGAGTGACCACAGGGAGAGAGTGTCCACAGACAGTGACTGTCCACAGGGAGAGAGTGACGACAGGGAGAGAGTGACCACAAGGAGAGAGTGACCACAGACAGTGACTGACCACAGGGTGAGAGTGACCACAGGGAGAGAGTGACCTCAGACAGTGACTGACCACAGGGAGAGAGTGACCACAGGGAGAGAGTGACCACAGGGAGAGAGTGACCACAGGGAGAGAGTGGTTAGAGAGAGAGTGAGCACAGGGAGAGAGTGACCACAGGGAGAGAGTGGTCAGAGAGAGAGTGAGCACAGGGAGAGAGTGACCACAGGGAATGAGTGCCCACAGGGAGTGAGTGACCACAGGGAGAGTGTGGTCAGAGAGAGAGTGAGCACAGGGAGAGAGTGACCACAGGGAATGAGTGACCACAGGGAGAGAGTGCCCACAGGGAGAGAGTGTCCACAGGGAATGAGAGACCACAGGGAGAGAGTGTCCACAGGGAGAGAGTGACCACAGGGAATGAGAGACCACAGGGAGAGAGTGTCCACAGGGAGAGAGTGGTCAGAGAGACAGTGAGCACAGAGAGAGAGTGACCACAGGGAATGAGAGACCACAGGGAGTGAGTGACCACAGGGAATGAGAGACCACAGGGAGAGAGTGTCCACAGGGAGAGAGTGACCACAGGGAGAGAGTGACGACAGGGAGTGAGTGACCACAGGGAGAGAGTGTCCACAGGGAATGAGAGACCACAGGGAGAGAGTGTCCACAGGGAGAGAGTGACCACAAGGAATGCGTGACCACAGGGAGAGAGTGTCCACAGGGAGAGAGTGATCACAGGGAATGAGAGACCACAGGGAGAGAATGTCCACAGGGAGAGAGTGACCACAAGGAATGAGTGACCACAGAAAGAGAGTGTCCACAGGGAGAGAGTGTCCACAGGGAGAGAGTGACCACAGGGAGAGAGTGACCGCAGGGAATGAGTGACCACAGGGAGAGAGTGACCACAGGGAGTGAGTGACCACAGGGAGAGAGTGACCACAGGGAGAGAGTGAGCACAGGGAGAGAGTGCCCACAGGGAGTGAGTGACCACAGGGAGAGAGTGGTCAGAGAGAGAGTGAGCACAGGCAGAGAGTGACCACAGGGAATGAGTGACCACAGGGAGAGAGTGTCCACAGGGAGAGAGTGACCACAGGGAATGAGTGACCACAGGGAGAGAGTGTCCACAGGGAGAGAGTGACCACAGGGAATGAGAGACCACAGGGAGAGAGTGTCCACAGGGAGAGAGTGACCACAGGGAATGCGTGACCACAGGGAGAGAGTGTCCACAGCGGGAGAGTGATCACAGGGAATGAGTGACCACAGGGAGTGACTGACAACAAGGAGCGAGTGACCTCAGACAGTAAGTGACCACAGGGAGAGAGTGACGACAGGGAGTGACTGACCACAGGGAGAGAGTGGTCAGAGAGTGAGTGACCACAGGGAGAGAGTGTCCACAGGGAGAGAGTGACCACAGGGAATGAGTGACCACAGGGAGAGAGTGTCCACAGGGAGAGAGTGTCCACAGGGAATGAGAGACCACAGGGAGAGAGTGTCCACAGGGAGAGAGTGTCCACAGGGAGAGAGTGACCACAGGGAGAGAGTGACCAGAGGGAGAGAGTGGTCTGAGAGAGAGTGAGCACAGGGAATTAGAGACCACAGGGAGTGAGTGACCACAGGGAGAGAGTGTCCACAGGGAGAGAGTGTCCACAGGGAATGAGAGACCACAGGGAGAGAGTGTCCACAGGGAGAAAGTGACCACAGGGAATGAGTGACCACAGGGAGAGAGTGTCCACAGGGAGAGAGTGACCACAGGGAGAGAGTGACGACAGGGAGTGAGTGACCACAGGGAGAGAGTGTCCACAGGGAATGAGAGACCACAGGGAGAGAGTGTCCACAGGGAGAGAGTGACCACAAGGAATGCGTGACCACAGGGAGAGAGTGTCCACAGGGAGAGAGTGATCACAGGGAATGAGAGACCACAGGGAGAGAATGTCCACAGGGAGAGAGTGACCACAAGGAATGAGTGACCACAGAAAGAGAGTGTCCACAGGGAGAGAGTGTCCACAGGGAGAGAGTGTCCACAGGGAGAGAGTGACCACAGGGAGAGAGTGACCACAGGGAATGAGTGACCACAGGGAGAGAGTGCCCACAGGGAGAGAGTGACCACAGGGAATGAGTGACCACAGGGAGAGAGTGCCCACAGGGAGAGAGTGACCACAGGGAGTGAGTGACCACAGGGAGAGAGTGACCACAGGGAGACAGTGGTCAGAGAGAGAGTGAGCACAGGGAGAGAGTGACCACAGGGAGAGAGTGCCCACAGGGAGAGAGTGACCACAGGGAGATAGTGACCACAGGGAGAGAGTGACCACAGGGAATGAGAGACCACAGGGAGAGAGTGTCCACAGGGAGAGAGTGACCACAGGGAATGAGTGACCACAGGGAGAGAGTGTCCACAGGGAGAGAGTGACCACAGGGAGAGAGTGACCACAGGGAGAGAGTGACCACAGGGAGAGAGTGAGCACAGGGAGAGAGTGCCCACAGGGAGTGAGTGACCACAGGTAGAGAGTGGTCAGAGAGAGAGTGAGCACAGGGAGAGAGTGACCACAGGGAATGAGTGATCCCTGTGGAGAGAGTGTCCACAGGGAATGAGAGACCACAGGGAGAGAGTGTCCACCGGGAGAGAGTGGTCAGAGAGAGAGTGAGCACAGGGAGAGAGTGACCACAGGGAGAGAGTGTCCACAGGGAGAGAGTGACCACAGGTAATGAGAGACCACAGGGAGTGAGTGACCACAGGGAGAGAGTGGTCAGAGAGAGAGTGAGCACAGGGAGAGAGTGACCACAGGGAATGAGAGACCACAGGGAGAGAGTGACCACAGGGAATGAGTGACCACAGGGAGAGAGTGTCCACAGGGAGAGAGTGTCCACAGGTAGAGAGTGACCACAGGGAGAGAGTGAACACAGGGAATGAGAGACCACAGGGAGAGAGTGTCCACAGGGAGAGAGTGACCACAGGGAGAGAGTGTCCACAGGGAATGAGTGACCACAGGGAGAGAGTGACCACAGGGTGTGAGTGACCACAGGGAGAGAGTGACCACAGGGAGAGAGTGGTCAGAGAGAGAGTGAGCACAGGGAGAGAGTGAACACAGGGAGAGACTGCCCACAGGGAGTGAGTGACCACAGGGAGAGAGTGGTCAGAGAGAGAGTGAGCACAGGGAGAGAGTGACCACAGGGAGAGAGTGGTCAGAGAGAGAGTGAGCACAGGGAGAGAGAGACCACAGGGAATGAGTGCCCACAGGGAGTGAGTGACCACAGGGAGAGAGAGGTCAGAGAGAGAGTGAGCACAGGGAGTGAGTGACCACAGGGAATGAGTGACCACAGGGAGAGAGTGACCACAGGGAGAGAGTGACCACAGGGAATGAGTGACCACAGGGAGAGAGTGCCCACAGGGAGAGAGTGACCACAGGGAATGAGTGACCACAGGGAGAGAGTGTCCACAGGGAGAGAGTGACCACAGGGAGACAGTGGTCAGAGAGAGAGTGAGCACAGGGAGAGAGTGACCACAGGGAGAGAATGCCCACAGGGAGAGAGTGACCACAGGGAGATAGTGACCACAGGGAGAGAGTGACCACAGGGAATGAGAGACCACAGGGAGAGAGTGTCCACAGGGAGAGAGTGACCACAGGGAATGAGTGACCACAGGGAGAGAGTGTCCACAGGGAGAGAGTGTCCACAGGGAGAGAGTGACCACAGGGAGAGAGTGACCACAGGGAATGAGTAACCACAGGGAGAGAGTGACCACAGGGAGTGAGTGACCACAGGGAGAGAGTGACCACAGGGAGAGAGTGACCACAGGGAGAGAGTGAGCACAGGGAGAGAGTGCCCACAGGGAGTGAGTGACCACAGGGAGAGAGTGGTCAGTGAGAGAGTGAGCACAGGGAGAGAGTGACCACAGGGAATAAGTGACCACAGGGAGAGAGTGTCCACAGGGAGAGAGTGACCACAGGTAATGAGAGACCACAGGGAGTGAGTGACCACAGGGAGAGAGTGGTCAGAGAGAGAGTGAGCACAGGGAGAGAGTGACCACAGGGAATGAGAGACCACAGGGAGAGAGTGTCCACAGGGAGAGAGTGACCACAGGGAGAGAGTGACAACAGTGAATGTGTGACCACAGGGAGAGAGTGACCACAGGGAGTGAGTGACCACAGGGAGAGAGTGACCACAGGGAGAGAGTGGTCAGAGAGAGAGTGAGCACAGGGAGAGAGTGACCACAGGGAGACAGTGGTCAGCGAGAGAGTGAGCACAGGGAGAGTGTGACCACAGGGAGAGTGTGCCCACAGGGAGAGAGTGCCCACAGGGAGTGAGTGACCACAGGGAGAGAGTGGTCAGAGAGAGAGAGAGCACAGGGAGAGAGTGACCACAGGGAATGAGTGACCACAGGGAGAGAGTGCCAACAGGGAGAGAGTGTCCACAGGGAATGAGAGACCACAGGGAGAGAGTGTCCACAGGGAGTGAGTGACCACAGGGAGAGAGTGACCACAGGGAGAGAGTGGTCAGAGAGAGAGTGAGCACAGGGAGAGAGTGACCACAGGGAGACAGTGGTCAGCGAGAGAGTGAGCACAGGGAGAGAGTGACCACAGGGAGAGAGTGCCCACAGGGAGAGAGTGACCACAGGGAGATAGTGACCACAGGGAGAGAGTGACCACAGGGAATGAGAGACCACAGGGAGAGTGTGTCCACAGGGAGAGAGTGACCACAGGGAATGAGTGACCACAGGGAGAGAGTGTCCACAGGGAGAGAGTGTCCACAGGGAGAGAGTGACCACAGGGAGAGAGTGTCCACAGGGAATGAGAGACCACAGGGAGAGAGAGACCACAGGGAGAGAGTGACCACAGGGAATGAGTGACCACAGGGAGAGAGTGTCCACAGGGAGAGAGTGACCACAGGTAATGAGTGACCACAGGGAGAGAGTGTCCACAGGGAATGAGAGACCACAGGGAGAGAGTGTCCACAGGGAGAGAGTGACCACAGGGAATGAGTGACCACAGGGAGAGAGTGTCCACAGGGAGAGAGTGACCACAGGGAGAGAGTGACCACAGGGAATGAGAGACCACGGGGAGAGAGTGTCCACCGGGAGAGAGTGGTCAGAGAGAGAGTGAGCACAGGGAGAGAGTGACCACAGGGAGAGAGTGTCCACAGGGAGAGAGTGACCACAGGTAATGAGAGACCACAGGGAGTGAGTGACCACAGGGAGAGAGTGGTCAGAGAGAGAGTGAGCACAGGGAGAGAGTGACCACAGGGAATGAGAGACCACAGGGAGAGAGTGTCCACAGGGAGAGAGTGACCACAGGGAGAGAGTGACAACAGTGAATGTGTGACCACAGGGAGTGAGTGACCACAGGGAGTGAGTGACCACAGGGAGAGAGTGACCACAGGGAGAGAGTGGTCAGAGAGAGAGTGAGCACAGGGAGAGAGTGACCACAGGGAGACAGTGGTCAGCGAGAGAGTGAGCACAGGGAGAGTGTGACCACAGGGAGAGTGTGCCCACAGGGAGAGAGTGCCCACAGGGAGTGAGTGACCACAGGGAGAGAGTGGTCAGAGAGAGAGAGAGCACAGGGAGAGAGTGACCACAGGGAATGAGTGACCACAGGGAGAGAGTGCCAACAGGGAGAGAGTGTCCACAGGGAATGAGAGACCACAGGGAGAGAGTGTCCACAGGGAGTGAGTGACCACAGGGAGAGAGTGACCACAGGGAGAGAGTGGTCAGAGAGAGAGTGAGCACAGGGAGAGAGTGACCACAGGGAGACAGTGGTCAGCGAGAGAGTGAGCACAGGGAGAGAGTGACCACAGGGAGAGAGTGCCCACAGGGAGAGAGTGACCACAGGGAGATAGTGACCACAGGGAGAGAGTGACCACAGGGAATGAGAGACCACAGGGAGAGTGTGTCCACAGGGAGAGAGTGACCACAGGGAATGAGTGACCACAGGGAGAGAGTGTCCACAGGGAGAGAGTGTCCACAGGGAGAGAGTGACCACAGGGAGAGAGTGTCCACAGGGAATGAGAGACCACAGGGAGAGAGTGACCACAGGGAGAGAGTGACCACAGGGAATGAGTGACCACAGGGAGAGAGTGTCCACAGGGAGAGAGTGACCACAGGTAATGAGTGACCACAGGGAGAGAGTGTCCACAGGGAATGAGAGACCACAGGGAGAGAGTGTCCACAGGGAGAGAGTGACCAAAGGGAGAGAGTGACCACAGGGAGAGAGTGTCCACAGGGAGAGAGTGACCACAGGGAGAGAGTGTCCACAGGGAGAGAGTGACCACAGGGAATGAGTGACCACAGGGAGAGAGTGTCCACAGGGAGAGAGTGTCCACAGGGAGAGAGTGACCACAGGGAGAGAGTGACCACAGGGAATGAGAGACCACAGGGAGAGAGTGTCCACAGGGAGAGAGTGACCACAGGGAGAGAGTGACCACAGGGAATGAGTGACCACAGGGAGAGAGTGCCCACAGGGAGAGAGTGACCACAGGGAATGAGTGACCACAGGGAGAGAGTGTCCACAGGGAGAGAGTGACCACAGGGAGACAGTGGTCAGAGAGAGAGTGAGCACAGGGAGAGAGTGACCACAGGGAGAGAGTGCCCACAGGGAGAGAGTGACCACAGGGAGATAGTGACCACAGGGAGAGAGTGACCACAGGGAATGAGAGACCACAGGGAGAGAGTGTCCACAGGGAGAGAGTGACCACAGGGAATGAGTGACCACAGGGAGAGAGTGTCCACAGGGAGAGAGTGTCCACAGGGAGAGAGTGACCACAGGGAGAGAGTGACCACAGGGAATGAGTGACCACAAGGAGAGAGTGACCACAGGGTGTGAGTGACCACAGGGAGAGAGTGACCACAGGGAGAGAGTGAGCACAGGGAGAGAGTGCCCACAGGGAGTGAGTGACCACAGGGAGAGAGTGGTCAGAGAGAGAGTGAGCACAGGGAGAGAGTGACCACAGGGAATGAGTGACCACAGGGAGAGAGTGTCCACAGGGAGAGTGTGTCCACAGGGAGAGAGTGACCACAGGGAATGAGAGACCACGGGGAGAGAGTGTCCACCGGGAGAGAGTGGTCAGAGAGAGAGTGAGCACAGGGAGAGAGTGACCACAGGGAGAGAGTGTCCACAGGGAGAGAGTGACCACAGGTAATGAGAGACCACAGGGAGTAAGTGACCACAGGGAGAGAGTGGTCAGAGAGAGAGTGAGCACAGGGAGAGAGTGACCACAGGGAATGAGAGACCACAGGGAGAGAGTGTCCACAGGGAGAGAGTGACCACAGGGAGAGAGTGACAACAGTGAATGAGTGACCACAGGGAGAGAGTGACCACAGGGAGTGAGTGACCACAGGGAGAGAGTGACCACAGGGAGAGAGTGGTCAGAGAGAGAGTGAGCACAGGGAGAGAGTGACCACAGGGAGACAGTGGTCAGCGATAGAGTGAGCACAGGGAGAGAGTGACCACAGGGAGAGACTGCCCACAGGGAGTGAGTGACCACAGGGAGAGAGTGGTCAGAGAGAGAGTGAGCACAGTGAGAGAGTGACCACAGGGAATGAGAGACCACAGGGAGAGAGTGTCCACAGGGAGAGAGTGACCACAGGAAGACAGTGGTCAGAGAGAGAGTGAGCACAGGGAGAGAGTGACCACAGGGAGAGCGTGCCCACAGGGAGAGAGTGACCACAGGGAGATAGTGACCACAGGGAGAGAGTGACCACAGAGAATGAGAGACCACAGGGAGAGAGTGTCCACAGGGAGAGAGTGACCACAGGCAATGAGTGACCACAGGGAGAGAGTGTCCACAGGGAGAGAGTGTCCACAGGGAGAGAGTGACCACAGGGAGAGAGTGACCACAGGGAGTGAGTGACCACAGGGAGAGTGTGTCCACAGGGAGAGAGTGTCCACAGTGAATGAGATACCACAGGGAGAGAGTGTCCACAGGGAGAGAGTGACCACAGGGAATGAGTGACCACAGGGAGAGAATGTCCACAGGGAGAGAGTGACCACAGGGAATGAGAGACCACAGGGAGAGAGTGTCCACTGGGAGAGAGTGGTCAGAGAGAGAGTGAGCACAGGGAGAGAGTGACCACAGGGAGAGAGTGTCCACAGGGAGAGAGTGACCACAGGTAATGAGAGACCACAGGGAGTAAGTGACCACAGGGAGAGAGTGGTCAGAGAGAGAGTGAGCACAGGGAGAGAGTGACCACAGGGAATGAGAGACCACAGGGAGAGAGTGTCCACAGGGAGAGAGTGACCACAGGGAGAGAGTGACAACAGTGAATGAGTGACCACAGGGAGAGAGTGACCACAGGGAGTGAGTGACCACAGGGAGAGAGTGACCACAGGGAGAGAGTGGTCAGAGAGAGAGTGAGCACAGGGAGAGAGTGACCACAGGGAGACAGTGGTCAGCGATAGAGTGAGCACAGGGAGAGAGTGACCACAGGGAGAGACTGCCCACAGGGAGTGAGTGACCACAGGGAGAGAGTGGTCAGAGAGAGAGTGAGCACAGTGAGAGAGTGACCACAGGGAATGAGAGACCACAGGGAGAGAGTGTCCACACGGAGAGAGTGACCACAGGAAGACAGTGGTCAGAGAGAGAGTGAGCACAGGGAGAGAGTGACCACAGGGAGAGCGTGCCCACAGGGAGAGAGTGACCACAGGGAGATAGTGACCACAGGGAGAGAGTGACCACAGGGAATGAGAGACCACAGGGAGAGAGTGTCCACAGGGAGAGAGTGACCACAGGCAATGAGTGACCACAGGGAGAGAGTGTCCACAGGGAGAGAGTGTCCACAGGGAGAGAGTGACCACAGGGAGAGAGTGACCACAGGGAGTGAGTGACCACAGGGAGAGTGTGTCCACAGGGAGAGAGTGTCCACAGTGAATGAGATACCACAGGGAGAGAGTGTCCACAGGGAGAGAGTGACCACAGGGAATGAGTGACCACAGGGAGAGAGTGTCCACAGGGAGAGAGTGACCACAGGGAATGAGAGACCACAGGGAGAGAGTGTCCACCGGGAGAGAGTGGTCAGAGAGAGAGTGAGCACAAGGAGAGAGTGGTCAGAGAGAGAGTGAGCACAGGGAGAGAGTGACCACAGGGAGAGAGTGTCCACAGGGAGAGAGTGACCACAGGTAATGAGAGACCACAGGGAGTGAGTGACCACAGGGAGAGAGTGGTCAGAGAGAGAGTGAGCACAGGGAGAGAGTGACCACAGGGAATGAGAGACCACAGGGAGAGATTGTCCACAGGGAGAGAGTGACCACAGGGAATGAGTGACCACAGGGATAGAGTGTCCACAGGGAGAGAGTGTCCACAGGTAGAGAGTGACCACAGGTAATGAGAGACCACAGGGAGAGAGTGTCCACAGGGAGAGAGTGACCACAGGGAATGAGTGACCACAGGGAGAGAGTGTCCACAGGGAGAGAGTGTCCACAGGGAGAGAGTGTCCACAGGTAGAGAGTGACCACAGGGAATGAGAGACCACAGGGAGAGAGTGTCCACAGGGAGAGAGTGACCACAGGGAATGAGTGACCACAGGGAGAGAGTGCCCACAGGGAGAGAGTGTCCACAGGGAATGAGAGACCACAGGGAGAGAGTGTCCACAGGGAGAGAGTGACCACAGGGAATGAGAGACCACAGGGAGAGAGTGTCCACAGGGAGAGAGTGGTCAGAGAGAGAGTGAGCACAGGGAGAGAGTGACCACACGGAGTGAGTGACCACAGGGAGAGAGTGGTCAGAGAGAGACTGAGCACAGGGAGAGAGTGACCACAGGTAATGAGTGACCACAGGGAGAGAGTGTCCACAGCGAGAGAGTGACCACAGGGAGAGAGTGTCCACAGGGAGAGAGTGACCACAGGGAATGAGTGACCACAGGGAGAGAGTGTCCACAGGGAGAGAGTGTCCACAGGGAGAGAGTGACCACAGGGAGAGAGTGACCACAGGGAATGAGAGACCACAGGGAGAGAGTGTCCACAGGGAGAGAGTGACCACAGGGAGAGAGTGGTCAGAGAGAGAGTGAGCACAGGGAGAGAGTGACCACAGGGAGAGAGTGTCCACAGGGAGAGAGTGACCACAGGGAATGAGAGACCACAGGGAGAGAGTGTCCACAGGGAGAGAGTGGTCAGAGAGAGAGTGAGCACAGGGAGAGAGTGTCCACAGGGAGAGAATGACCACAGGGAATGAGAGACCACAGGGAGAGAGTGTCCACAGGGATAGAGTGGTCAGAGAGAGAGTGAGCACAGGGAGAGAGTGACCACAAAGAGAGAGTGGTCAGAGAGAGAGTGACCACAGGGAGAGAGTGTCCACAGAAAGAGAGTGACCACAGGGAGAGAGTGCCCACAGGGAGTGAGTGACCACAGGGAGAGAGTGGTCAGAGAGAGAGTGAGCACAGGGAGAGAGTGACCACAGGGAATGAGTGACCACAGGGAGAGAGTGTCCACAGGGAGAGAGTGGTCAGAGAGAGAGTGAGCACAGGGAGAGAGTGACCACAGGGAGAGAGTGGTCAGAGAGAGAGTGACCACAGGGAGAGAGTGTCCACAGGGAGAGAGTGACCACAGGGAATGAGAGACCACAGGGAGTGAGTGTCCACAGGGAGAGAGTGTCCACAGGGAGAGAGTGACCACAGGGAATGAGTGACCACAGGGAGAGAGTGTCCACAGGGAGAGAGTGACCACAGGGAATGAGAGACCACAGGGAGAGTGTGTCCACAGGGAGAGAGTGGTCAGAGAGAGACTGAGCACAGGGAGAGAGTGACCACAGGGAGTGAGTGACCAGAGGGAGAGAGTGCCCACAGGGAGTAAGTGACCACAGGGAGAGAGTGGTCAGAGAGAGAGTGAGTACAGGGAGAGAGTGACCACAGGGAGAGAGTGCCCACAGGGAGTGAGTGACCACAGGGAGAGAGTGGTCAGAGAGAGAGTGAGTACAGGGGGAGAGTGACCACAGGGAGAGAGTGCCCACAGGGAGTCAGTGACCACAGGGAGAGAGTGGTCAGAGAGAGACTGAGCACAGGGAGAGAGTGACCACAGGTAATGAGTGACCACAGGGAGAGAGTGTCCACAGGGAGAGAGTGTCCACAGGGAATGTGAGACCACAGGGAGAGAGTGTCCACAGGGAGAGAGTGACCACAGGGAATGAGTGACCACAGGGAGAGAGTGTCCACAGGGAGAGAGTGACCACAGGGAATGAGAGACCACAGGGAGAGAGTGTCCACAGGGAGAGAGTGACCACAGGGAGAGAGTGAGCACAGGGAGAGAGTGCCCACAGGGAGTGAGTGACCACAGGGAGAGAGTGGTCAGAGACAGAGTGAGCACAGGGAGAGAGTGACCACAGGGAGAGAGTGCCCACAGGGAGTGAGTGACCTCAGGGAGAGAGTGGTCAGAGAGAGACTGAGCACAGGGAGAGAGTGACCACAGGTAATGAGTGACCACAGGGAGAGAGTGTCCACAGGGAGAGAGTGACCACAGGGAGAGAGTGTCCACAGGGAGAGAGTGACCAAAGGGAATGAGTGACCACAGGGAGAGAGTGTCCACAGGGAGAGAGTGTCCACAGGGAGAGAGTGACCACAGGGAGAGAGTGACCACAGGGAATGAGAGACCACAGGGAGAGAGTGTCCACAGGGAGAGAGTGACCACAGGTAGAGAATGACCACAGGGAGAGAGTGTCCACAGGGAGAGAGTGTCCACAGGGAGAGAGTGTCCACAGGTAGAGAGTGACCACAGGGAATGAGAGACCACAGGGAGAGAGTGTCCACAGGGAGAGAGTGACCACAGGGAATGAGTGACCACAGGGAGAGAGTGTCCACAGGGAGAGAGTGTCCACAGGTAGTGAGTGACCACAGGGAGAGAGTGGTCAGAGAGAGAGTGAGCACAGGGAGAGAGTGACCACAGGGAATGAGTGACCACAGGGAGAAAGTGCCCACAGGGAGAGAGTGTCCACAGGGAATGAGAGACCACAGGGAGAGAGTGTCCACAGGGAGAGAGTGACCACAGGGAATGAGAGACCACAGGGAGAGAGTGTCCACAGGGAGAGAGTGGTCAGAGAGAGAGTGAGCACAGGGAGAGAGTGACCACACATAGTGAGTGACCACAGGGAGAGAGTGGTCAGAGAGAGACTGAGCACAGGGAGAGAGTGACCACAGGTAATGAGTGACCACAGGGAGAGAGTGTCCACAGGGAGAGAGTGACCACAGGGAGAGAGTGTCCACAGGGAGAGAGTGACCACAGGGAATGAGAGACCACAGGGAGAGAGTGTCCACAGGGAGAGAGTGGTCAGAGAGAGAGTGAGCACAGGGAGAGAGTGACCACAGTGAGAGACTGCCCACAGGGAGAGAGTGTCCACAGGGAGAGAGTGGTCAGAGAGAGAGTGAGCACAGGGAGAGAGTGACCACACGGAGTGAGTGACCACAGGGAGAGACTGGTCAGAGAGAGACTGAGCACAGGGAGAGAGTGACCACAGGTAATGAGTGACCACAGGGAGAGAGTGTCCACAGGGAGAGAGTGACCACAGGGAGAGAGTGCCCACAGGGAGAGAGTGACCACAGGGAATGAGTGACCACAGGGAGAGAGTGCCCACAGGGAGAGAGTGTCCACAGGGAATGAGAGACCACAGGGAGAGAGTGTCCACAGGGAGAGAGTGACCACAGGGAATGAGAGACCACAGGGAGAGAGTGTCCACAGGGAGAGAGTGGTCAGAGAGAGAGTGAGCACGGGGAGAGAGTGACCACAGGTAATGAGTGACCACAGGGAGAGAGTGTCCACAGGGAGAGAGTGACCACAGGGAGAGAGTGTCCACAGGGAGAGAGTGACCACAGGGAATGAGTGACCACAGGGAGAGAGTGTCCACAGGGAGAGAGTGACCACAGGGAATGAGAGACCACAGGGAGAGAGTGACCACAGGGAGAGAGTGTCCACAGGGAGAGAGTGTCCACAGGGAGAGAGTGTCCACAGGGAGAGAGTGACCACAGGGAGAGAGTGACCACAGGGAATGAGAGACCACAGGGAGAGAGTGTCCACAGGGAGAGAGTGACCACAGGGAGAGAGTGGTCATAGAGAGAGTGAGCACAGGGAGAGAGTGACCACAGGGAATGAGTGACCACAGGGAGAGAGTGTCCACAGGGAGAGAGTGTCCACAGGGAGAGAGTGACCACAGGGAGAGAGTGACCACAGGGAATGAGAGACCACAGGGAGAGAGTGTCCACAGGGAGAGAGTGACCACAGGGAGAGAGTGGTCATAGAGAGAGTGAGCACAGGGAGAGAGTGACCACAGGGAATGAGTGACCACAGGGAGAGAGTGTCCACAGGGAGAGAGTGACCACAGGGAATGAGAGACCACAGGGAGAGAGTGTCCACAGGGAGAGAGTGGTCAGAGAGAGAGTGAGCACAGGGAGAGAGTGTCCACAGGGAGAGAATGACCACAGGGAATGAGAGACCACAGGGAGAGAGTGTCCACAGGGAGAGAGTGACCACAGGGAATGAGTGACCACAGGGAGAGAGTGTCCACAGGGAGAGAGTGTCCACAGGGAGAGAGTGACCACAGGTAATGAGTGACCACAGGGAGAGAGTGTCCACAGGGAATGAGAGACCACAGGGAGAGAGTGTCCACAGGGAGAGAGTGACCACAGGGAATGAGAGACCACAGGGAGAGAGTGTCCACAGGGAGAGAGTGGTCAGAGAGAGAGTGAGCACGGGGAGAGAGTGACCACAGGTAATGAGTGACCACAGGGAGAGAGTGTCCACAGGGAGAGAGTGACCACAGGGAGAGAGTGTCCACAGGGAGAGAGTGACCACAGGGAATGAGTGACCACAGGGAGAGAGTGTCCACAGGGAGAGAGTGTCCACAGGGAGAGAGTGACCACAGGGAGAGAGTGACCACAGGGAATGAGAGACCACAGGGAGAGAGTGTCCACAGGGAGAGAGTGACCACAGGGAGAGAGTGGTCATAGAGAGAGTGAGCACAGGGAGAGAGTGACCACAGGGAATGAGTGACCA
This sequence comes from Hypanus sabinus, assembly GCF_030144855.1. Lineage (NCBI taxonomy): Eukaryota > Metazoa > Chordata > Chondrichthyes > Myliobatiformes > Dasyatidae > Hypanus > Hypanus sabinus. The sequence continues at coordinate 280,617 of NW_026781369.1, forward strand.
CAGGGAGAGAGTGTCCACAGGGAGAGAGTGTCCACAGGGAGAGAGTGACCACAGGTAATGAGTGACCACAGGGAGAGAGTGTCCACAGGGAGAGAGTGACCACAGGGAGAGAGTGTCCACAGGGAGAGAGTGACCACAGGGAATGAGTGACCACAGGGAGAGAGTGTCCACAGGGAGAGAGTGTCCACAGGGAGAGAGTGACCACAGGGAGAGAGTGACCACAGGGAATGAGAGACCACAGGGAGAGAGTGTCCACAGGGAGAGAGTGACCACAGGGAGAGAGTGGTCATAGAGAGAGTGAGCACAGGGAGAGAGTGACCACAGGGAATGAGTGACCACAGGGAGAGAGTGTCCACAGGGAGAGAGTGACCACAGGGAATGAGAGACCACAGGGAGAGAGTGTCCACAGGGAGAGAGTGACCACAGGGAATGAGAGACCACAGGGAGAGAGTGTCCACAGGGAGAGAGTGGTCAGAGAGAGAGTGAGCACGGGGAGAGAGTGACCACAGGTAATGAGTGACCACAGGGAGAGAGTGTCCACAGGGAGAGAGTGACCACAGGGAGAGAGTGTCCACAGGGAGAGAGTGACCACAGGGAATGAGTGACCACAGGGAGAGAGTGTCCACAGGGAGAGAGTGACCACAGGGAATGAGAGACCACAGGGAGAGAGTGTCCACAGGGAGAGAGTGGTCAGAGAGAGAGTGAGCACGGGGAGAGAGTGACCACAGGTAATGAGTGACCACAGGGAGAGAGTGTCCACAGGGAGAGAGTGACCACAGGGAGAGAGTGTCCACAGGGAGAGAGTGACCACAGGGAATGAGTGACCACAGGGAGAGAGTGTCCACAGGGAGAGAGTGTCCACAGGGAGAGAGTGACCACAGGGAGAGAGTGACCACAGGGAATGAGAGACCACAGGGAGAGAGTGTCCACAGGGAGAGAGTGACCACAGGGAGAGAGTGGTCATAGAGAGAGTGAGCACAGGGAGAGAGTGACCACAGGGAATGAGTGACCACAGGGAGAGAGTGTCCACAGGGAGAGAGTGACCACAGGGAATGAGAGACCACAGGGAGAGAGTGTCCACAGGGAGAGAGTGGTCAGAGAGAGAGTGAGCACAGGGAGAGAGTGTCCACAGGGAGAGAATGACCACAGGGAATGAGAGACCACAGGGAGAGAGTGTCCACAGGGAGAGAGTGACCACAGGGAATGAGTGACCACAGGGAGAGAGTGTCCACAGGGAGAGAGTGTCCACAGGGAGAGAGTGACCACAGGTAATGAGTGACCACAGGGAGAGAGTGTCCACAGGGAGAGAGTGACCACAGGGAGAGAGTGTCCACAGGGAGAGAGTGACCACAGGGAATGAGTGACCACAGGGAGAGAGTGTCCACAGGGAGAGAGTGTCCACAGGGAGAGAGTGACCACAGGGAGAGAGTGACCACAGGGAATGAGAGACCACAGGGAGAGAGTGTCCACAGGGAGAGAGTGACCACAGGGAGAGAGTGGTCATAGAGAGAGTGAGCACAGGGAGAGAGTGACCACAGGGAATGAGTGACCACAGGGAGAGAGTGTCCACAGGGAGAGAGTGACCACAGGGAATGAGAGACCACAGGGAGAGAGTGTCCACAGGGAGAGAGTGTCCACAGGGAGAGAGTGGTCAGAGAGAGAGTGAGCACGGGGAGAGAGTGACCACAGGTAATGAGTGACCACAGGGAGAGAGTGTCCACAGGGAGAGAGTGACCACAGGGAGAGAGTGTCCACAGGGAGAGAGTGACCACAGGGAATGAGTGACCACAGGGAGAGAGTGTCCACAGGGAGAGAGTGTCCACAGGGAGAGAGTGACCACAGGGAGAGAGTGACCACAGGGAATGAGAGACCACAGGGAGAGAGTGTCCACAGGGAGAGAGTGACCACAGGGAGAGAGTGGTCATAGAGAGAGTGAGCACAGGGAGAGAGTGACCACAGGGAATGAGTGACCACAGGGAGAGAGTGTCCACAGGGAGAGAGTGACCACAGGGAATGAGAGACCACAGGGAGAGAGTGTCCACAGGGAGAGAGTGACCACAGGGAATGAGTGACCACAGGGAGAGAGTGTCCACAGGGAGAGAGTGTCCACAGGGAGAGAGTGGTCAGAGAGAGAGTGAGCACAGGGAGAGAGTGTCCACAGGGAGAGAATGACCACAGGGAATGAGAGACCACAGGGAGAGAGTGTCCACAGGGAGAGAGTGACCACAGGGAATGAGTGACCACAGGGAGAGAGTGTCCACAGGGAGAGAGTGTCCACAGGGAGAGAGTGACCACAGGTAATGAGTGACCACAGGGAGAGAGTGTCCACAGGGAGAGAGTGACCACAGGGAGAGAGTGTCCACAGGGAGAGAGTGACCACAGGGAATGAGTGACCACAGGGAGAGAGTGTCCACAGGGAGAGAGTGTCCACAGGGAGAGAGTGACCACAGGGAGAGAGTGACCACAGGGAATGAGAGACCACAGGGAGAGAGTGTCCACAGGGAGAGAGTGACCACAGGGAGAGAGTGGTCATAGAGAGAGTGAGCACAGGGAGAGAGTGACCACAGGGAATGAGTGACCACAGGGAGAGAGTGTCCACAGGGAGAGAGTGACCACAGGGAATGAGAGACCACAGGGAGAGAGTGTCCACAGGGAGAGAGTGTCCACAGGGAGAGAGTGGTCAGAGAGAGAGTGAGCACGGGGAGAGAGTGACCACAGGTAATGAGTGACCACAGGGAGAGAGTGTCCACAGGGAGAGAGTGACCACAGGGAGAGAGTGTCCACAGGGAGAGAGTGACCACAGGGAATGAGTGACCACAGGGAGAGAGTGTCCACAGGGAGAGAGTGTCCACAGGGAGAGAGTGACCACAGGGAGAGAGTGACCACAGGGAATGAGAGACCACAGGGAGAGAGTGTCCACAGGGAGAGAGTGACCACAGGGAGAGAGTGGTCATAGAGAGAGTGAGCACAGGGAGAGAGTGACCACAGGGAATGAGTGACCACAGGGAGAGAGTGTCCACAGGGAGAGAGTGACCACAGGGAATGAGAGACCACAGGGAGAGAGTGTCCACAGGGAGAGAGTGGTCAGAGAGAGAGTGAGCACGGGGAGAGAGTGACCACAGGTAATGAGTGACCACAGGGAGAGAGTGTCCACAGGGAGAGAGTGACCACAGGGAGAGAGTGTCCACAGGGAGAGAGTGACCACAGGGAATGAGTGACCACAGGGAGAGAGTGTCCACAGGGAGAGAGTGTCCACAGGGAGAGAGTGACCACAGGGAGAGAGTGACCACAGGGAATGAGAGACCACAGGGAGAGAGTGTCCACAGGGAGAGAGTGACCACAGGGAGAGAGTGGTCATAGAGAGAGTGAGCACAGGGAGAGAGTGACCACAGGGAATGAGTGACCACAGGGAGAGAGTGTCCACAGGGAGAGAGTGACCACAGGGAATGAGAGACCACAGGGAGAGAGTGTCCACAGGGAGAGAGTGGTCAGAGAGAGAGTGAGCACAGGGAGAGAGTGTCCACAGGGAGAGAATGACCACAGGGAATGAGAGACCACAGGGAGAGAGTGTCCACAGGGAGAGAGTGACCACAGGGAATGAGTGACCACAGGGAGAGAGTGTCCACAGGGAGAGAGTGTCCACAGGGAGAGAGTGACCACAGGTAATGAGTGACCACAGGGAGAGAGTGTCCACAGGGAGAGAGTGACCACAGGGAGAGAGTGTCCACAGGGAGAGAGTGACCACAGGGAATGAGTGACCACAGGGAGAGAGTGTCCACAGGGAGAGAGTGTCCACAGGGAGAGAGTGACCACAGGGAGAGAGTGACCACAGGGAATGAGAGACCACAGGGAGAGAGTGTCCACAGGGAGAGAGTGACCACAGGGAGAGAGTGGTCATAGAGAGAGTGAGCACAGGGAGAGAGTGACCACAGGGAATGAGTGACCACAGGGAGAGAGTGTCCACAGGGAGAGAGTGACCACAGGGAATGAGAGACCACAGGGAGAGAGTGTCCACAGGGAGAGAGTGGTCAGAGAGAGAGTGAGCACGGGGAGAGAGTGACCACAGGTAATGAGTGACCACAGGGAGAGAGTGTCCACAGGGAGAGAGTGACCACAGGGAGAGAGTGTCCACAGGGAGAGAGTGACCACAGGGAATGAGTGACCACAGGGAGAGAGTGTCCACAGGGAGAGAGTGTCCACAGGGAGAGAGTGACCACAGGGAGAGAGTGACCACAGGGAATGAGAGACCACAGGGAGAGAGTGTCCACAGGGAGAGAGTGACCACAGGGAGAGAGTGGTCATAGAGAGAGTGAGCACAGGGAGAGAGTGACCACAGGGAATGAGTGACCACAGGGAGAGAGTGTCCACAGGGAGAGAGTGACCACAGGGAATGAGAGACCACAGGGAGAGAGTGTCCACAGGGAGAGAGTGGTCAGAGAGAGAGTGAGCACAGGGAGAGAGTGTCCACAGGGAGAGAATGACCACAGGGAATGAGAGACCACAGGGAGAGAGTGTCCACAGGGAGAGAGTGACCACAGGGAATGAGTGACCACAGGGAGAGAGTGTCCACAGGGAGAGAGTGTCCACAGGGAGAGAGTGACCACAGGTAATGAGTGACCACAGGGAGAGAGTGTCCACAGGGAGAGAGTGACCACAGGGAGAGAGTGTCCACAGGGAGAGAGTGACCACAGGGAATGAGTGACCACAGGGAGAGAGTGTCCACAGGGAGAGAGTGTCCACAGGGAGAGAGTGACCACAGGGAGAGAGTGACCACAGGGAATGAGAGACCACAGGGAGAGAGTGTCCACAGGGAGAGAGTGACCACAGGGAGAGAGTGGTCATAGAGAGAGTGAGCACAGGGAGAGAGTGACCACAGGGAATGAGTGACCACAGGGAGAGAGTGTCCACAGGGAGAGAGTGACCACAGGGAATGAGAGACCACAGGGAGAGAGTGTCCACAGGGAGAGAGTGTCCACAGGGAGAGAGTGGTCAGAGAGAGAGTGAGCACGGGGAGAGAGTGACCACAGGTAATGAGTGACCACAGGGAGAGAGTGTCCACAGGGAGAGAGTGACCACAGGGAGAGAGTGTCCACAGGGAGAGAGTGACCACAGGGAATGAGTGACCACAGGGAGAGAGTGTCCACAGGGAGAGAGTGTCCACAGGGAGAGAGTGACCACAGGTAATGAGTGACCACAGGGAGAGAGTGTCCACAGGGAGAGAGTGACCACAGGGAGAGAGTGTCCACAGGGAGAGAGTGACCACAGGGAATGAGTGACCACAGGGAGAGAGTGTCCACAGGGAGAGAGTGTCCACAGGGAGAGAGTGACCACAGGGAGAGAGTGACCACAGGGAATGAGAGACCACAGGGAGAGAGTGTCCACAGGGAGAGAGTGACCACAGGGAGAGAGTGGTCATAGAGAGAGTGAGCACAGGGAGAGAGTGACCACAGGGAATGAGTGACCACAGGGAGAGAGTGTCCACAGGGAGAGAGTGACCACAGGGAATGAGAGACCACAGGGAGAGAGTGTCCACAGGGAGAGAGTGTCCACAGGGAGAGAGTGGTCAGAGAGAGAGTGAGCACGGGGAGAGAGTGACCACAGGTAATGAGTGACCACAGGGAGAGAGTGTCCACAGGGAGAGAGTGTCCACAGGGAGAGAGTGACCACAGGGAGAGAGTGTCCACAGGGAGAGAGTGACCACAGGGAATGAGTGACCACAGGGAGAGAGTGTCCACAGGGAGAGAGTGTCCACAGGGAATGAGAGACCACAGGGAGAGAGTGTCCACAGGGAAAGAGTGACCACAGGGAATGAGTGACCACAGGGAGAGAGTGCCCACAGGGAGAGAGTGTCCACAGGGAATGAGAGACCACAGGGAGAGAGTGTCCACAGGGAGAGAGTGACCACAGGGAATGAGAGACCACAGGGAGAGAGTGTCCACAGGGAGAGAGTGGTCAGAGAGAGAGTGAGCACAGGGAGAGAGTGACCACACGGAGTGAGTGACCACAGGGAGAGACTGGTCAGAGAGAGACTGAGCACAGGGAGAGAGTGACCACAGGTAATGAGTGACCACAGGGAGAGAGTGTCCACAGGGAGAGAGTGACCACAGGGAGAGAGTGTCCACAGGGAGAGAGTGACCACAGGGAATGAGTGACCACAGGGAGAGAGTGCCCACAGGGAGAGAGTGTCCACAGGGAATGAGAGACCACAGGGAGAGAGTGTCCACAGGGAGAGAGTGACCACAGGGAATGAGAGACCACAGGGAGAGAGTGTCCACAGGGAGAGAGTGGTCAGAGAGAGAGTGAGCACGGGGAGAGAGTGACCACAGGTAATGAGTGACCACAGGGAGAGAGTGTCCACAGGGAGAGAGTGACCACAGGGAGAGAGTGTCCACAGGGAGAGAGTGACCACAGGGAATGAGTGACCACAGGGAGAGAGTGTCCACAGGGAGAGAGTGTCCACAGGGAGAGAGTGACCACAGGGAGAGAGTGACCACAGGGAATGAGAGACCACAGGGAGAGAGTGTCCACAGGGAGAGAGTGACCACAGGGAGAGAGTGGTCATAGAGAGAGTGAGCACAGGGAGAGAGTGACCACAGGGAATGAGTGACCACAGGGAGAGTGTGTCCACAGGGAGAGAGTGACCACAGGGAATGAGAGACCACAGGGAGAGAGTGTCCACAGGGAGAGAGTGGTCAGAGAGAGAGTGAGCACAGGGAGAGAGTGTCCACAGGGAGAGAATGACCACAGGGAATGAGAGACCACAGGGAGAGAGTGTCCACAGGGAGAGAGTGACCACAGGGAATGAGTGACCACAGGGAGAGAGTGTCCACAGGGAGAGAGTGTCCACAGGGAGAGAGTGACCACAGGTAATGAGTGACCACAGGGAGAGAGTGTCCACAGGGAGAGAGTGACCACAGGGAGAGAGTGTCCACAGGGAGAGAGTGACCACAGGGAATGAGTGACCACAGGGAGAGAGTGTCCACAGGGAGAGAGTGTCCACAGGGAGAGAGTGACCACAGGGAGAGAGTGACCACAGGGAATGAGAGACCACAGGGAGAGAGTGTCCACAGGGAGAGAGTGACCACAGGGAGAGAGTGGTCATAGAGAGAGTGAGCACAGGGAGAGAGTGACCACAGGGAATGAGTGACCACAGGGAGAGAGTGTCCACAGGGAGAGAGTGACCACAGGGAATGAGAGACCACAGGGAGAGAGTGTCCACAGGGAGAGAGTGACCACAGGGAATGAGAGACCACAGGGAGAGAGTGTCCACAGGGAGAGAGTGGTCAGAGAGAGAGTGAGCACGGGGAGAGAGTGACCACAGGTAATGAGTGACCACAGGGAGAGAGTGTCCACAGGGAGAGAGTGACCACAGGGAGAGAGTGTCCACAGGGAGAGAGTGACCACAGGGAATGAGTGACCACAGGGAGAGAGTGTCCACAGGGAGAGAGTGACCACAGGGAATGAGAGACCACAGGGAGAGAGTGTCCACAGGGAGAGAGTGGTCAGAGAGAGAGTGAGCACGGGGAGAGAGTGACCACAGGTAATGAGTGACCACAGGGAGAGAGTGTCCACAGGGAGAGAGTGACCACAGGGAGAGAGTGTCCACAGGGAGAGAGTGACCACAGGGAATGAGTGACCACAGGGAGAGAGTGTCCACAGGGAGAGAGTGTCCACAGGGAGAGAGTGACCACAGGGAGAGAGTGACCACAGGGAATGAGAGACCACAGGGAGAGAGTGTCCACAGGGAGAGAGTGTCCACAGGGAGAGAGTGACCACAGGGAATGAGTGACCACAGGGAGAGAGTGTCCACAGGGAGAGAGTGACCACAGGGAATGAGAGACCACAGGGAGAGAGTGTCCACAGGGAGAGAGTGGTCAGAGAGAGAGTGAGCACAGGGAGAGAGTGTCCACAGGGAGAGAATGACCACAGGGAATGAGAGACCACAGGGAGAGAGTGTCCACAGGGAGAGAGTGACCACAGGGAATGAGTGACCACAGGGAGAGAGTGTCCACAGGGAGAGAGTGTCCACAGGGAGAGAGTGACCACAGGTAATGAGTGACCACAGGGAGAGAGTGTCCACAGGGAGAGAGTGACCACAGGGAGAGAGTGTCCACAGGGAGAGAGTGACCACAGGGAATGAGTGACCACAGGGAGAGAGTGTCCACAGGGAGAGAGTGTCCACAGGGAGAGAGTGACCACAGGGAGAGAGTGACCACAGGGAATGAGAGACCACAGGGAGAGAGTGTCCACAGGGAGAGAGTGACCACAGGGAGAGAGTGGTCATAGAGAGAGTGAGCACAGGGAGAGAGTGACCACAGGGAATGAGTGACCACAGGGAGAGAGTGTCCACAGGGAGAGAGTGACCACAGGGAATGAGAGACCACAGGGAGAGAGTGTCCACAGGGAGAGAGTGTCCACAGGGAGAGAGTGGTCAGAGAGAGAGTGAGCACGGGGAGAGAGTGACCACAGGTAATGAGTGACCACAGGGAGAGAGTGTCCACAGGGAGAGAGTGACCACAGGGAGAGAGTGTCCACAGGGAGAGAGTGACCACAGGGAATGAGTGACCACAGGGAGAGAGTGTCCACAGGGAGAGAGTGTCCACAGGGAGAGAGTGACCACAGGGAGAGAGTGACCACAGGGAATGAGAGACCACAGGGAGAGAGTGTCCACAGGGAGAGAGTGACCACAGGGAGAGAGTGGTCATAGAGAGAGTGAGCACAGGGAGAGAGTGACCACAGGGAATGAGTGACCACAGGGAGAGAGTGTCCACAGGGAGAGAGTGACCACAGGGAATGAGAGACCACAGGGAGAGAGTGTCCACAGGGAGAGAGTGACCACAGGGAATGAGTGACCACAGGGAGAGAGTGTCCACAGGGAGAGAGTGTCCACAGGGAGAGAGTGGTCAGAGAGAGAGTGAGCACAGGGAGAGAGTGTCCACAGGGAGAGAATGACCACAGGGAATGAGAGACCACAGGGAGAGAGTGTCCACAGGGAGAGAGTGACCACAGGGAATGAGTGACCACAGGGAGAGAGTGTCCACAGGGAGAGAGTGTCCACAGGGAGAGAGTGACCACAGGTAATGAGTGACCACAGGGAGAGAGTGTCCACAGGGAGAGAGTGACCACAGGGAGAGAGTGTCCACAGGGAGAGAGTGACCACAGGGAATGAGTGACCACAGGGAGAGAGTGTCCACAGGGAGAGAGTGTCCACAGGGAGAGAGTGACCACAGGGAGAGAGTGACCACAGGGAATGAGAGACCACAGGGAGAGAGTGTCCACAGGGAGAGAGTGACCACAGGGAGAGAGTGGTCATAGAGAGAGTGAGCACAGGGAGAGAGTGACCACAGGGAATGAGTGACCACAGGGAGAGAGTGTCCACAGGGAGAGAGTGACCACAGGGAATGAGAGACCACAGGGAGAGAGTGTCCACAGGGAGAGAGTGTCCACAGGGAGAGAGTGGTCAGAGAGAGAGTGAGCACGGGGAGAGAGTGACCACAGGTAATGAGTGACCACAGGGAGAGAGTGTCCACAGGGAGAGAGTGACCACAGGGAGAGAGTGTCCACAGGGAGAGAGTGACCACAGGGAATGAGTGACCACAGGGAGAGAGTGTCCACAGGGAGAGAGTGTCCACAGGGAGAGAGTGACCACAGGGAGAGAGTGACCACAGGGAATGAGAGACCACAGGGAGAGAGTGTCCACAGGGAGAGAGTGACCACAGGGAGAGAGTGGTCATAGAGAGAGTGAGCACAGGGAGAGAGTGACCACAGGGAATGAGTGACCACAGGGAGAGAGTGTCCACAGGGAGAGAGTGACCACAGGGAATGAGAGACCACAGGGAGAGAGTGTCCACAGGGAGAGAGTGGTCAGAGAGAGAGTGAGCACGGGGAGAGAGTGACCACAGGTAAAGAGTGACCACAGGGAGAGAGTGTCCACAGGGAGAGAGTGACCACAGGGAGAGAGTGTCCACAGGGAGAGAGTGACCACAGGGAATGAGTGACCACAGGGAGAGAGTGTCCACAGGGAGAGAGTGTCCACAGGGAGAGAGTGACCACAGGGAGAGAGTGACCACAGGGAATGAGAGACCACAGGGAGAGAGTGTCCACAGGGAGAGAGTGACCACAGGGAGAGAGTGGTCATAGAGAGAGTGAGCACAGGGAGAGAGTGACCACAGGGAATGAGTGACCACAGGGAGAGAGTGTCCACAGGGAGAGAGTGACCACAGGGAATGAGAGACCACAGGGAGAGAGTGTCCACAGGGAGAGAGTGGTCAGAGAGAGAGTGAGCACAGGGAGAGAGTGTCCACAGGGAGAGAATGACCACAGGGAATGAGAGACCACAGGGAGAGAGTGTCCACAGGGAGAGAGTGACCACAGGGAATGAGTGACCACAGGGAGAGAGTGTCCACAGGGAGAGAGTGTCCACAGGGAGAGAGTGACCACAGGTAATGAGTGACCACAGGGAGAGAGTGTCCACAGGGAGAGAGTGACCACAGGGAGAGAGTGTCCACAGGGAGAGAGTGACCACAGGGAATGAGTGACCACAGGGAGAGAGTGTCCACAGGGAGAGAGTGTCCACAGGGAGAGAGTGACCACAGGGAGAGAGTGACCACAGGGAATGAGAGACCACAGGGAGAGAGTGTCCACAGGGAGAGAGTGACCACAGGGAGAGAGTGGTCATAGAGAGAGTGAGCACAGGGAGAGAGTGACCACAGGGAATGAGTGACCACAGGGAGAGAGTGTCCACAGGGAGAGAGTGACCACAGGGAATGAGAGACCACAGGGAGAGAGTGTCCACAGGGAGAGAGTGGTCAGAGAGAGAGTGAGCACGGGGAGAGAGTGACCACAGGTAATGAGTGACCACAGGGAGAGAGTGTCCACAGGGAGAGAGTGACCACAGGGAGAGAGTGTCCACAGGGAGAGAGTGACCACAGGGAATGAGTGACCACAGGGAGAGAGTGTCCACAGGGAGAGAGTGTCCACAGGGAGAGAGTGACCACAGGGAGAGAGTGACCACAGGGAATGAGAGACCACAGGGAGAGAGTGTCCACAGGGAGAGAGTGACCACAGGGAGAGAGTGGTCATAGAGAGAGTGAGCACAGGGAGAGAGTGACCACAGGGAATGAGTGACCACAGGGAGAGAGTGTCCACAGGGAGAGAGTGACCACAGGGAATGAGAGACCACAGGGAGAGAGTGTCCACAGGGAGAGAGTGGTCAGAGAGAGAGTGAGCACAGGGAGAGAGTGTCCACAGGGAGAGAATGACCACAGGGAATGAGAGACCACAGGGAGAGAGTGTCCACAGGGAGAGAGTGACCACAGGGAATGAGTGACCACAGGGAGAGAGTGTCCACAGGGAGAGAGTGTCCACAGGGAGAGAGTGACCACAGGTAATGAGTGACCACAGGGAGAGAGTGTCCACAGGGAGAGAGTGACCACAGGGAGAGAGTGTCCACAGGGAGAGAGTGACCACAGGGAATGAGTGACCACAGGGAGAGAGTGTCCACAGGGAGAGAGTGTCCACAGGGAGAGAGTGACCACAGGGAGAGAGTGACCACAGGGAATGAGAGACCACAGGGAGAGAGTGTCCACAGGGAGAGAGTGACCACAGGGAGAGAGTGGTCATAGAGAGAGTGAGCACAGGGAGAGAGTGACCACAGGGAATGAGTGACCACAGGGAGAGAGTGTCCACAGGGAGAGAGTGACCACAGGGAATGAGAGACCACAGGGAGAGAGTGTCCACAGGGAGAGAGTGTCCACAGGGAGAGAGTGGTCAGAGAGAGAGTGAGCACGGGGAGAGAGTGACCACAGGTAATGAGTGACCACAGGGAGAGAGTGTCCACAGGGAGAGAGTGACCACAGGGAGAGAGTGTCCACAGGGAGAGAGTGACCACAGGGAATGAGTGACCACAGGGAGAGAGTGTCCACAGGGAGAGAGTGTCCACAGGGAGAGAGTGACCACAGGTAATGAGTGACCACAGGGAGAGAGTGTCCACAGGGAGAGAGTGACCACAGGGAGAGAGTGTCCACAGGGAGAGAGTGACCACAGGGAATGAGTGACCACAGGGAGAGAGTGTCCACAGGGAGAGAGTGTCCACAGGGAGAGAGTGACCACAGGGAGAGAGTGACCACAGGGAATGAGAGACCACAGGGAGAGAGTGTCCACAGGGAGAGAGTGACCACAGGGAGAGAGTGGTCATAGAGAGAGTGAGCACAGGGAGAGAGTGACCACAGGGAATGAGTGACCACAGGGAGAGAGTGTCCACAGGGAGAGAGTGACCACAGGGAATGAGAGACCACAGGGAGAGAGTGTCCACAGGGAGAGAGTGTCCACAGGGAGAGAGTGGTCAGAGAGAGAGTGAGCACGGGGAGAGAGTGACCACAGGTAATGAGTGACCACAGGGAGAGAGTGTCCACAGGGAGAGAGTGTCCACAGGGAGAGAGTGACCACAGGGAGAGAGTGTCCACAGGGAGAGAGTGACCACAGGGAATGAGTGACCACAGGGAGAGAGTGTCCACAGGGAGAGAGTGTCCACAGGGAATGAGAGACCACAGGGAGAGAGTGTCCACAGGGAGAGAGTGACCACAGGGAATGAGTGACCACAGGGAGAGAGTGCCCACAGGGAGAGAGTGTCCACAGGGAATGAGAGACCACAGGGAGAGAGTGTCCACAGGGAGAGAGTGACCACAGGGAATGAGAGACCACAGGGAGAGAGTGTCCACAGGGAGAGAGTGGTCAGAGAGAGAGTGAGCACAGGGAGAGAGTGACCACACGGAGTGAGTGACCACAGGGAGAGACTGGTCAGAGAGAGACTGAGCACAGGGAGAGAGTGACCACAGGTAATGAGTGACCACAGGGAGAGAGTGTCCACAGGGAGAGAGTGACCACAGGGAGAGAGTGTCCACAGGGAGAGAGTGACCACAGGGAATGAGTGACCACAGGGAGCGAGTGCCCACAGGGAGAGAGTGTCCACAGGGAATGAGAGACCACAGGGAGAGAGTGTCCACAGGGAGAGAGTGACCACAGGGAATGAGAGACCACAGGGAGAGAGTGTCCACAGGGAGAGAGTGGTCAGAGAGAGAGTGAGCACGGGGAGAGAGTGACCACAGGTAATGAGTGACCACAGGGAGAGAGTGTCCACAGGGAGAGAGTGACCACAGGGAGAGAGTGTCCACAGGGAGAGAGTGACCACAGGGAATGAGTGACCACAGGGAGAGAGTGTCCACAGGGAGAGAGTGTCCACAGGGAGAGAGTGACCACAGGGAGAGAGTGACCACAGGGAATGAGAGACCACAGGGAGAGAGTGTCCACAGGGAGAGAGTGACCACAGGGAGAGAGTGGTCATAGAGAGAGTGAGCACAGGGAGAGAGTGACCACAGGGAATGAGTGACCACAGGGAGAGAGTGTCCACAGGGAGAGAGTGACCACAGGGAATGAGAGACCACAGGGAGAGAGTGTCCACAGGGAGAGAGTGGTCAGAGAGAGAGTGAGCACAGGGAGAGAGTGTCCACAGGGAGAGAATGACCACAGGGAATGAGAGACCACAGGGAGAGAGTGTCCACAGGGAGAGAGTGACCACAGGGAATGAGTGACCACAGGGAGAGAGTGTCCACAGGGAGAGAGTGTCCACAGGGAGAGAGTGACCACAGGTAATGAGTGACCACAGGGAGAGAGTGTCCACAGGGAATGAGAGACCACAGGGAGAGAGTGTCCACAGGGAGAGAGTGACCACAGGGAATGAGAGACCACAGGGAGAGAGTGTCCACAGGGAGAGAGTGGTCAGAGAGAGAGTGAGCACGGGGAGAGAGTGACCACAGGTAATGAGTGACCACAGGGAGAGAGTGTCCACTGGGAGAGAGTGACCACAGGGAGAGAGTGTCCACAGGGAGAGAGTGACCACAGGGAATGAGTGACCACAGGGAGAGAGTGTCCACAGGGAGAGAGTGTCCACAGGGAGAGAGTGACCACAGGGAGAGAGTGACCACAGGGAATGAGAGACCACAGGGAGAGAGTGTCCACAGGGAGAGAGTGACCACAGGGAGAGAGTGGTCATAGAGAGAGTGAGCACAGGGAGAGAGTGACCACAGGGAATGAGTGACCACAGGGAGAGAGTGTCCACAGGGAGAGAGTGACCACAGGGAATGAGAGACCACAGGGAGAGAGTGTCCACAGGGAGAGAGTGGTCAGAGAGAGAGTGAGCACAGGGAGAGAGTGTCCACAGGGAGAGAATGACCACAGGGAATGAGAGACCACAGGGAGAGAGTGTCCACAGGGATAGAGTGGTCAGAGAGAGAGTGAGCACAGGGAGAGAGTGACCACAGGGAGAGAGTGGTCAGAGAGAGAGTGACCACAGGGAGAGAGTGTCCACAGGGAGAGAGTGCCCACAGGGAGTGAGTGACCACAGGGAGAGAGTGGTCAGAGAGAGAGTGAGCACAGGGAGAGAGTGGTCAGAGAGAGAGTGAGCACAGGGAGAGAGTGACCACAGGGAGAGAGTGGTCAGAGAGAGAGTGACCACAGGGAGAGAGTATCCACAGGGAGAGAGTGACCACAGGGAATGAGAGACCACAGGGAGTGAGTGTCCACAGGGAGAGAGTGTCCACAGGGAGAGAGTGACCACAGGGAATGAGTGACCACAGGGAGAGAGTGTCCACAGGGAGAGAGTGACCACAGGGAATGAGAGACCACAGGGAGAGAGTGTCCACAGGGAGAGAGTGGTCAGAGAGAGACTGAGCACAGGGAGAGAGTGACCACAGGGAGTGAGTGACCAGAGGGAGAGAGTGCCCACAGGGAGTGAGTGACCACAGGGAGAGAGTGGTCAGAGAGAGAGTGAGTACAGGGAGAAAGTGACCACAGGGAGAGAGTGCCCACAGGGAGTGAGTGACCACAGGGAGAGAGTGGTCAGAGAGAGAGTGAGTACAGGGAGAGAGTGACCACAGGGAGAGGGTGCCCACAGGGAGTCAGTGACCACAGGGAGAGAGTGGTCAGAGAGAGACTGAGCACTGGGAGAGAGTGACCACAGGGAGAGAGTGTCCACAGGGAGAGAGTGTCCACAGGGAATGTGAGACCACAGGGAGAGAGTGTCCACAGGGAGAGAGTGACCACAGGGAATGAGTGACCACAGGGAGAGAGTGTCCACAGGGAGAGAGTGACCACAGGGAATGAGAGACCACAGGGAGTGAGTGTCCACAGGGAGAGAGTGTCCACAGGGAGAGAGTGACCACAGGGAATGAGTGACCACAGGGAGAGAGTGTCCACAGGGAGAGAGTGACCACAGGGAATGAGAGACCACAGGGAGAGAGTGTCCACAGGGAGAGAGTGGTCAGAGAGAGACTGAGCACAGGGAGAGAGTGACCACAGGGAGTGAGTGACCAGAGGGAGAGAGTGCCCACAGGGAGTGAGTGACCACAGGGAGAGAGTGGTCAGAGAGAGAGTGAGTACAGGGAGAAAGTGACCACAGGGAGAGAGTGCCCACAGGGAGTGAGTGACCACAGGGAGAGAGTGGTCAGAGAGAGAGTGAGTACAGGGAGAGAGTGACCACAGGGAGAGGGTGCCCACAGGGAGTCAGTGACCACAGGGAGAGAGTGGTCAGAGAGAGACTGAGCACTGGGAGAGAGTGACCACAGGGAGAGAGTGTCCACAGGGAGAGAGTGTCCACAGGGAATGTGAGACCACAGGGAGAGAGTGTCCACAGGGAGAGAGTGACCACAGGGAATGAGTGACCACAGGGAGAGAGTGTCCACAGGGAGAGAGTGACCACAGGGAATGAGAGACCACAGGGAGAGAGTGTCCACAGGGAGTGAGTGACCACAGGGAGAGAGTGGTCAGAGAGAGAGTGAGCACAGGGAGAGAGTGACCACAGGGAGAGAGTGCCCACAGGGAGTGAGTGACCACAGGGAGAGAGTGGTCAGAGAGAGACTGAGCACATGGAGAGAGTGACCACAGGGAGAGAATGACCACAGGGAATGAGAGACCACAGGGAGAGAGTGTCCACAGGGAGAGAGTGTCCACAGGGAGAGAGTGTCCACAGGTAGAGAGTGACCACAGGGAATGAGAGACCACAGGGAGAGAGTGTCCACAGGGAGAGAGTGACCACAGGGAATGAGTGACCACAGGGAGAGAGTGTCCACAGGGAGAGAGTGTCCACAGGTAGTGAGTGACCACAGGGAGAGAGTGGTCAGAGAGAGAGTGAGCACAGGGAGAGAGTGACCACAGGGAATGAGTGACCACAGGGAGAGAGTGCCCACAGGGAGAGAGTGTCCACAGGGAATGAGAGACCACAGGGAGAGAGTGTCCACAGGGAGAGAGTGACCACAGGGAATGAGAGACCACAGGGAGAGAGTGTCCACAGGGAGAGAGTGGTCAGAGAGAGAGTGAGCACAGGGAGAGAGTGACCACACGGAGTGAGTGACCACAGGGAGAGAGTGGTCAGAGAGAGACTGAGCACAGGGAGAGAGTGACCACAGGTAATGAGTGACCACAGGGAGAGAGTGTCCACAGGGAGAGAGTGACCACAGGGAGAGAGTGTCCACAGGGAGAGAGTGACCACAGGGAATGAGTGACCACAGGGAGAGAGTGTCCACAGGGAGAGAGTGTCCACAGGGAGAGAGTGACCACAGGGAGAGAGTGACCACAGGGAATGAGAGACCACAGGGAGAGAGTGTCCACAGGGAGAGAGTGACCACAGGGAATGAGTGACCACAGGGAGAGAGTGTCCACAGGGAGAGAGTGTCCACAGGGAATGAGAGACCACAGGGAGAGAGTGACCACAGGGAATGAGTGACCACAGGGAGAGAGTGACCACAGGGAATGAGTGACCACAGGGAGAGAGTGTCCACAGGGAGAGAGTGACCACAGGGAATGAGAGACCACAGGGAGAGAGTGTCCACAGGGAGAGAGTGGTCAGAGAGAGACTGAGCACAGGGAGAGAGTGACCACAGGGAGTGAGTGACCAGAGGGAGAGAGTGCCCACAGGGAGTGAGTGACCACAGGGAGAGAGTGGTCAGAGAGAGAGTGAGTACAGGGAGAAAGTGACCACAGGGAGAGAGTGCCCACAGGGAGTGAGTGACCACAGGGAGAGAGTGGTCAGAGAGAGAGTGAGTACAGGGAGAGAGTGACCACAGGGAGAGGGTGCCCACAGGGAGTCAGTGACCACAGGGAGAGAGTGGTCAGAGAGAGACTGAGCACTGGGAGAGAGTGACCACAGGGAGAGAGTGTCCACAGGGAGAGAGTGTCCACAGGGAATGTGAGACCACAGGGAGAGAGTGTCCACAGGGAGAGAGTGACCACAGGGAATGAGTGACCACAGGGAGAGAGTGTCCACAGGGAGAGAGTGACCACAGGGAATGAGAGACCACAGGGAGAGAGTGTCCACAGGGAGAGAGTGACCACAGGGAGAGAGTGAGCACAGGGAGAGAGTGCCCACAGGGAGTGAGTGACCACAGGGAGAGAGTGGTCAGAGAGAGACTGAGCACATGGAGAGAGTGACCACAGGGAGAGAATGACCACAGGGAATGAGAGACCACAGGGAGAGAGTGTCCACAGGGAGAGAGTGTCCACAGGGAGAGAGTGTCCACAGGTAGAGAGTGACCACAGGGAGTGAGAGACCACAGGGAGAGAGTGTCCACAGGGAGAGAGTGACCACAGGGAATGAGTGACCACAGGGAGAGAGTGTCCACAGGGAGAGAGTGTCCACAGGTAGTGAGTGACCACAGGGAGAGAGTGGTCAGAGAGAGAGTGAGCACAGGGAGAGAGTGACCACAGGGAATGAGTGACCACAGGGAGAGAGTGCCCACAGGGAGAGAGTGTCCACAGGGAATGAGAGACCACAGGGAGAGAGTGTCCACAGGGAGAGAGTGACCACAGGGAATGAGAGACCACAGGGAGAGAGTGTCCACAGGGAGAGAGTGGTCAGAGAGAGAGTGAGCACAGGGAGAGAGTGACCACACGGAGTGAGTGACCACAGGGAGAGAGTGGTCAGAGAGAGACTGAGCACAGGGAGAGAGTGACCACAGGTAATGAGTGACCACAGGGAGAGAGTGTCCACAGGGAGAGAGTGACCACAGGGAGAGAGTGTCCACAGGGAGAGAGTGACCACAGGGAATGAGTGACCACAGGGAGAGAGTGTCCACAGGGAGAGAGTGTCCACAGGGAGAGAGTGACCACAGGGAGAGAGTGACCACAGGGAATGAGAGACCACAGGGAGAGAGTGTCCACAGGGAGAGAGTGACCACAGGGAATGAGTGACCACAGGGAGAGAGTGTCCACAGGGAGAGAGTGTCCACAGGGAATGAGAGACCACAGGGAGAGAGTGTCCACAGGGAGAGAGTGACCACAGGGAATGAGAGACCACAGGGAGAGAGTGTCCACAGGGAGAGAGTGGTCAGAGAGAGAGTGAGCACAGGGAGAGAGTGACCACACGGAGTGAGTGACCACAGGGAGAGACTGGTCAGAGAGAGACTGAGCACAGGGAGAGAGTGACCACAGGTAATGAGTGACCACAGGGAGAGAGTGTCCACAGGGAGAGAGTGACCACAGGGAGAGAGTGTCCACAGGGAGAGAGTGACCACAGGGAATGAGTGACCACAGGGAGAGAGTGCCCACAGGGAGAGAGTGTCCACAGGGAATGAGAGACCACAGGGAGAGAGTGTCCACAGGGAGAGAGTGACCACAGGGAATGAGAGACCACAGGGAGAGAGTGTCCACAGGGAGAGAGTGGTCAGAGAGAGAGTGAGCACGGGGAGAGAGTGACCACACGGAGTGAGTGACCACAGGGAGAGAGTGGTCAGAGAGAGACTGAGCACAGGGAGAGAGTGACCACAGGTAATGAGTGACCACAGGGAGAGAGTGTCCACAGGGAGAGAGTGACCACAGGGAGAGAGTGTCCACAGGGAGAGAGTGACCACAGGGAATGAGTGACCACAGGGAGAGAGTGTCCACAGGGAGAGAGTGTCCACAGGGAGAGAGTGACCACAGGGAGAGAGTGACCACAGGGAATGAGAGACCACAGGGAGAGAGTGTCCACAGGGAGAGAGTGACCACAGGGAGAGAGTGGTCAGAGAGAGAGTGAGCACAGGGAGAGAGTGACCACAGGGAATGAGTGACCACAGGGAGAGAGTGTCCACAGGGAGAGAGTGACCACAGGGAATGAGAGACCACAGGGAGAGAGTGTCCACAGGGAGAGAGTGGTCAGAGAGAGAGTGAGCACAGGGAGAGAGTGTCCACAGGGAGAGAATGACCACAGGGAATGAGAGACCACAGGGAGAGAGTGTCCACAGGGATAGAGTGGTCAGAGAGAGAGTGAGCACAGGGAGAGAGTGACCACAGGGAGAGAGTGGTCAGAGAGAGAGTGACCACAGGGAGAGAGTGTCCACAGAAAGAGAGTGACCACAGGGAGAGAGTGCCCACAGGGAGTGAGTGACCACAGGGAGAGAGTGGTCAGAGAGAGAGTGAGCACAGGGAGAGAGTGGTCAGAGAGAGAGTGAGCACAGGGAGAGAGTGACCACAGGGAGAGAGTGGTCAGAGAGAGAGTGACCACAGGGAGAGAGTATCCACAGGGAGAGAGTGACCACAGGGAATGAGAGACCACAGGGAGTGAGTGTCCACAGGGAGAGAGTGTCCAGAGGGAGAGAGTGACCACAGGGAATGAGTGACCACAGGGAGAGAGTGTCCACAGGGAGAGAGTGACCACAGGGAAAGAGAGACCACAGGGAGAGAGTGGTCAGAGAGAGACTGAGCACAGGGAGAGAGTGACCACAGGGAGTGAGTGACCAGAGGGAGAGAGTGCCCACAGGGAGTGAGTGACCACAGGGAGAGAGTGGTCAGAGAGAGAGTGAGTACAGGGAGAGAGTGACCACAGGGAGAGAGTGCCCACAGGGAGTGAGTGACCACAGGGAGAGAGTGGTCAGAGAGAGAGTGAGTACGGGGAGAGAGTGACCACAGGGAGAGAGTGCCCACAGGGAGTCAGTGACCACAGGGAGAGGGTGGTCAGAGAGAGACTGAGCACTGGGAGAGAGGGACCACAGGGAGAGAGTGTCCACAGGGAGAGAGTGTCCACAGGGAATGTGAGACCACAGGGAGAGAGTGTCCACAGGGAGAGAGTGACCACAGGGAATGAGTGACCACAGGGAGAGAGTGTCCACAGGGAGAGAGTGACCACAGGGAATGAGAGACCACAGGGAGAGAGTGTCCACAGGGAGAGAGTGACCACAGGGAGAGAGTGAGCACAGGGAGAGAGTGCCCACAGGGAGTGAGTGACCACAGGGAGAGAGTGGTCAGAGAGAGAGCGAGCACAGGGAGAGAGTGACCACAGGGAGAGAGTGCCAACAGGGAGTGAGTGACCACAGGGAGAGAGTGGTCAGAGAGAGACTGAGCACAGGGAGAGAGTGACCACAGGTAATGAGTGACCACAGGGAGAGACTGTCCACAGGGAGAGAGTGACCACAGGGAGAGAGTGTCCACAGGGAGAGAGTGACCACAGGGAATGTGTGACCAAAGGGAGAGAGTGTCCACAGGGAGAGAGTGTCCACAGGGAGAGAGTGACCACAGGGAGAGAGTGACCACAGGGAATGAGAGACCACAGGGAGAGTGTGTCCACAGGGAGAGAGTGTCCACAGGGAGAGAGTGACCACAGGGAGAGAGTGACCACAGGGAATGAGTGACCACAGGGAGACAGTGACCACAGGGAGTGAGTGACCACAGGGAGAGAGTGACCAGAGGGAGAGAGTGAGCACAGGGAGAGAGTGCCCACAGGGAGTGAGTGACCACAGGGAGAGAGTGGTCAGAGAGAGAGTGAGCACAGGGAGAGAGTGACCACAGGGAATAAGTGACCACAGGGAGAGAGTGTCCACAGGGAGAGAGTGTCCACAGTGAATGAGAGACCACAGGGAGAGAGTGTCCACAGGGAGAGAGTGACCACAGGGAATGAGTGACCACAGGGAGAGAGTGTCCACAGGGAGAGAGTGACCACAGGGAGAGAGTGTCCACAGGGAGAGAGTGACCACAGGGAATGAGTGACCACAGGGAGAGAGTGTCCACAGGGAGAGAGTGTCCACAGGGAGAGAGTGACCACAGGGAGAGAGTGACCACAGGGAATGAGAGACCACAGGGAGAGAGTGTCCACAGGGAGAGAGTGACCACAGGGAGAGAGTGGTCAGAGAGAGAGTGAGCACAGGGAGAGAGTGACCACAGGGAATGAGTGACCACAGGGAGAGAGTGTCCACAGGGAGAGAGTGACCACAGGGAATGAGAGACCACAGGGAGAGAGTGTCCACAGGGAGAGAGTGGTCAGAGAGAGAGTGAGCACAGGGAGAGAGTGTCCACAGGGAGAGAATGACCACAGGGAATGAGAGACCACAGGGAGAGAGTGTCCACAGGGATAGAGTGGTCAGAGAGAGAGTGAGCACAGGGAGAGAGTGACCACAGGGAGAGAGTGGTCAGAGAGAGAGTGACCACAGGGAGAGAGTGTCCACAGAAAGAGAGTGACCACAGGGAGAGAGTGCCCACAGGGAGTGAGTGACCACAGGGAGAGAGTGGTCAGAGAGAGAGTGAGCACAGGGAGAGAGTGGTCAGAGAGAGAGTGAGCACAGGGAGAGAGTGACCACAGGGAGAGAGTGGTCAGAGAGAGAGTGACCACAGGGAGAGAGTATCCACAGGGAGAGAGTGACCACAGGGAATGAGAGACCACAGGGAGTGAGTGTCCACAGGGAGAGAGTGTCCACAGGGAGAGAGTGACCACAGGGAATGAGTGACCACAGGGAGAGAGTGTCCACAGGGAGAGAGTGACCACAGGGAATGAGAGACCACAGGGAGAGAGTGTCCACAGGGAGAGAGTGGTCAGAGAGAGACTGAGCACAGGGAGAGAGTGACCACAGGGAGTGAGTGACCAGAGGGAGAGAGTGCCCACAGGGAGTGAGTGACCACAGGGAGAGAGTGGTCAGAGAGAGAGTGAGTACAGGGAGAAAGTGACCACAGGGAGAGAGTGCCCACAGGGAGTGAGTGACCACAGGGAGAGAGTGTTCAGAGAGAGAGTGAGTACAGGGAGAGAGTGACCACAGGGAGAGGGTGCCCACAGGGAGTCAGTGACCACAGGGAGAGAGTGGTCAGAGAGAGACTGAGCACTGGGAGAGAGTGACCACAGGGAGAGAGTGTCCACAGGGAGAGAGTGTCCACAGGGAATGTGAGACCACAGGGAGAGAGTGTCCACAGGGAGAGAGTGACCACAGGGAATGAGTGACCACAGGGAGAGAGTGTCCACAGGGAGAGAGTGACCACAGGGAATGAGAGACCACAGGGAGAGAGTGTCCACAGGGAGAGAGTGACCACAGGGAGAGAGTGAGCACAGGGAGAGAGTGCCCACAGGGAGTGAGTGACCACAGGGAGAGAGTGGTCAGAGAGAGAGTGAGCACAGGGAGAGAGTGACCACAGGGAGAGAGTGCCCACAGGGAGTGAGTGACCACAGGGAGAGAGTGGTCAGAGAGAGACTGAGCACATGGAGAGAGTGACCACAGGGAGAGAGTGACCACAGGGAATGAGAGACCACAGGGAGAGAGTGTCCACAGGGAGAGAGTGACCACAGGGAATGAGTGACCACAGGGAGAGAGTGTCCACAGGGAGAGAGTGTCCACAGGTAGTGAGTGACCACAGGGAGAGAGTGGTCAGAGAGAGAGTGAGCACAGGGAGAGAGTGACCACAGGGAATGAGTGACCACAGGGAGAGAGTGCCCACAGGGAGAGAGTGTCCACAGGGAATGAGAGACCACAGGGAGAGAGTGTCCACAGGGAGAGAGTGACCACAGGGAATGAGAGACCACAGGGAGAGAGTGTCCACAGGGAGAGAGTGGTCAGAGAGAGAGTGAGCACAGGGAGAGAGTGACCACACGGAGTGAGTGACCACAGGGAGAGAGTGGTCAGAGAGTGACTGAGCACAGGGAGAGAGTGACCACAGGTAATGAGTGACCACAGGGAGAGAGTGTCCACAGGGAGAGAGTGACCACAGGGAGAGAGTGTCCACAGGGAGAGAGTGACCACAGGGAATGAGTGACCACAGGGAGAGAGTGTCCACAGGGAGAGAGTGTCCACAGGGAGAGAGTGACCACAGGGAGAGAGTGACCACAGGGAATGAGAGACCACAGGGAGAGAGTGTCCACAGGGAGAGAGTGACCACAGGGAATGAGTGACCACAGGGAGAGAGTGTCCACAGGGAGATAGTGTCCACAGGGAATGAGAGACCACAGGGAGAGAGTGTCCACAGGGAGAGAGTGACCACAGGGAATGAGAGACCACAGGGAGAGAGTGTCCACAGGGAGAGAGTGGTCAGAGAGAGAGTGAGCACAGGGAGAGAGTGACCACACGGAGTGAGTGACCACAGGGAGAGACTGGTCAGAGAGAGACTGAGCACAGGGAGAGAGTGACCACAGGTAATGAGTGACCACAGGGAGAGAGTGTCCACAGGGAGAGAGTGACCACAGGGAGAGAGTGTCCACAGGGAGAGAGTGACCACAGGGAATGAGTGACCACAGGGAGAGAGTGCCCACAGGGAGAGAGTGTCCACAGGGAATGAGAGACCACAGGGAGAGAGTGTCCACAGGGAGAGAGTGACCACAGGGAATGAGAGACCACAGGGAGAGAGTGTCCACAGGGAGAGAGTGGTCAGAGAGAGAGTGAGCACGGGGAGAGAGTGACCACACGGAGTGAGTGACCACAGGGAGAGAGTGGTCAGAGAGAGACTGAGCACAGGGAGAGAGTGACCACAGGTAATGAGTGACCACAGGGAGAGAGTGTCCACAGGGAGAGAGTGACCACAGGGAGAGAGTGTCCACAGGGAGAGAGTGACCACAGGGAATGAGTGACCACAGGGAGAGAGTGTCCACAGGGAGAGAGTGTCCACAGGGAGAGAGTGACCACAGGGAGAGAGTGACCACAGGGAATGAGAGACCACAGGGAGAGAGTGTCCACAGGGAGAGAGTGACCACAGGGAGAGAGTGGTCAGAGAGAGAGTGAGCACAGGGAGAGAGTGACCACAGGGAATGAGTGACCACAGGGAGAGAGTGTCCACAGGGAGAGAGTGACCACAGGGAATGAGAGACCACAGGGAGAGAGTGTCCACAGGGAGAGAGTGGTCAGAGAGAGAGTGAGCACAGGGAGAGAGTGTCCACAGGGAGAGAATGACCACAGGGAATGAGAGACCACAGGGAGAGAGTGTCCACAGGGATAGAGTGGTCAGAGAGAGAGTGAGCACAGGGAGAGAGTGACCACAGGGAGAGAGTGGTCAGAGAGAGAGTGACCACAGGGAGAGAGTGTCCACAGAAAGAGAGTGACCACAGGGAGAGAGTGCCCACAGGGAGTGAGTGACCACAGGGAGAGAGTGGTCAGAGAGAGAGTGAGCACAGGGAGAGAGTGGTCAGAGAGAGAGTGAGCACAGGGAGAGAGTGACCACAGGGAGAGAGTGGTCAGAGAGAGAGTGACCACAGGGAGAGAGTATCCACAGGGAGAGAGTGACCACAGGGAATGAGAGACCACAGGGAGTGAGTGTCCACAGGGAGAGAGTGTCCAGAGGGAGAGAGTGACCACAGGGAATGAGTGACCACAGGGAGAGAGTGTCCACAGGGAGAGAGTGACCACAGGGAAAGAGAGACCACAGGGAGAGAGTGGTCAGAGAGAGACTGAGCACAGGGAGAGAGTGACCACAGGGAGTGAGTGACCAGAGGGAGAGAGTGCCCACAGGGAGTGAGTGACCACAGGGAGAGAGTGGTCAGAGAGAGAGTGAGTACAGGGAGAGAGTGACCACAGGGAGAGAGTGCCCACAGGGAGTGAGTGACCACAGGGAGAGAGTGGTCAGAGAGAGAGTGAGTACGGGGAGAGAGTGACCACAGGGAGAGAGTGCCCACAGGGAGTCAGTGACCACAGGGAGAGAGTGGTCAGAGAGAGACTGAGCACTGGGAGAGAGTGACCACAGGGAGAGAGTGTCCACAGGGAATGTGAGACCACAGGGAGAGAGTGTCCACAGGGAGAGAGTGACCACAGGGAATGAGTGACCACAGGGAGAGAGTGTCCACAGGGAGAGAGTGACCACAGGGAATGAGAGACCACAGGGAGAGAGTGTCCACAGGGAGAGAGTGACCACTGGGAGAGAGTGAGCACAGGGAGAGAGTGCCCACAGGGAGTGAGTGACCACAGGGAGAGAGTGGTCAGAGAGAGAGTGAGCACAGGGAGAGAGTGACCACAGGGAGAGAGTGCCCACAGGGAGTGAGTGACCACAGGGAGAGAGTGGTCAGAGAGAGACTGAGCACAGGGAGAGAGTGACCACAGGTAATGAGTGACCACAGGGAGAGACTGTCCACAGGCAGAGAGTGACCACAGGGAGAGAGTGTCCACAGGGAGAGAGTGACCACAGGGAATGTGTGACCAAAGGGAGAGAGTGTCCACAGGGAGAGAGTGTCCACAGGGAGAGAGTGACCACAGGGAGAGAGTGACCACAGGGAATGAGAGACCACAGGGAGAGAGTGTCCACAGGGAGAGAGTGTCCACAGGGAGAGAGTGACCACAGGGAGAGAGTGACCACAGGGAATGAGTGACCACAGGGAGAGAGTGACCACAGGGAGTGAGTGACCACAGGGAGAGAGTGACCACAGGGAGAGAGTGAGCACAGGGAGAGAGTGCCCACAGGGAGTGAGTGACCACAGGGAGAGAGTGGTCAGAGAGAGAGTGAGCACAGGGAGAGAGTGACCACAGGGAATAAGTGACCACAGGGAGAGAGTGTCCACAGGGAGAGAGTGTCCACAGTGAATGAGAGACCACAGGGAGAGAGTGTCCACAGGGAGAGAGTGACCACAGGGAATGAGTGACCACAGGGAGAGAGTGTCCACAGGGAGAGAGTGACCACAGGGAGAGAGTGACCACAGGGAATGAGAGACCACGGGGAGAGAGTGTCCACCGGGAGAGAGTGGTCAGAGAGAGAGTGAGCACAGGGAGAGAGTGACCACAGGGAGAGAGTTTCCACAGGGAGAGAGTGACCACAGGTAATGAGAGACCACAGGGAGTGAGTGACCACAGGGAGAGAGTGGTCAGAGAGAGAGTGAGCACAGGGAGAGAGTGACCACAGGGAATGAGAGACCACAGGGAGAGAGTGTCCACACGGAGAGAGTGACCACAGGGAGAGAGTGACAACAGTGAATGTGTGACCACAGGGAGAGAGTGACCACAGGGAGTGAGTGACCACAGGGAGAGAGTGACCACAGGGAGAGAGTGGTCAGAGAGAGAGTGAGCACAGGGAGAGAGTGACCACAGGGAGACAGTGGTCAGCGAGAGAGTGAGCACAGGGAGAGTGTGACCACAGGGAGAGAGTGCCCACAGGGAGTGAGTGACCACAGGGAGAGAGTGGTCAGAGAGAGAGTGAGCACAGGGAGAGAGTGTCCACAGGGAGAGAGTGACCACAGGGAGAGAGTGCCAACAGGGAGCGAGTGTCCACAGGGAATGAGAGACCACAGGGAGAGAGTGTCCACAGGGAGAGAGTGACCACAGGGAATGAGAGACCACAGGGAGTGAGTGACCACAGGAAGACAGTGGTCAGAGAGAGAGTGAGCACAGGGAGAGAGTGACCACAGGGAGAGAGTGCCCACAGGGAGAGAGTGACCACAGGGAGATAGTGACCACAGGGAGAGAGTGACCACAGGGAATGAGAGACCACAGGGAGAGAGTGTCCACAGGGAGAGAGTGACCACAGGGAATGAGTGACCACAGGGAGAGAGTGTCCACAGGGAGAGAGTGTCCACAGGGAGAGAGTGACCACAGGGAGAGAGTGTCCACAGGGAATGAGAGACCACAGGGAGAGAGTGACCACAGGGAGAGAGTGACCACAGGGAATGAGTGACCACAGGGAGAGAGTGTCCACAGGGAGAGAGTGACCACAGGTAATGAGTGACCACAGGGAGAGAGTGTCCACAGGGAGAGAGTGACCACAGGGAGAGAGTGTCCACAGGGAGAGAGTGACCACAGGGAATGAGTGACCAAAGGGAGAGAGTGTCCACAGGGAGAGAGTGTCCACAGGGAGAGAGTGACCACAGGGAGAGAGTGACCACAGGGAATGAGAGACCACAGGGAGAGAGTGTCCACAGGGAGAGAGTGTCCACAGGGAGAGAGTGACCACAGGGAGAGAGTGACCACAGGGAATGAGTGACCACAGGGAGAGAGTGACCACAGGGAGTGAGTGACCACAGGGAGAGAGTGACCACAGGGAGAGAGTGAGCACAGGGAGAGAGTGCCCACAGGGAGTGAGTGACCACAGGGAGAGAGTGGTCAGAGAGAGAGTGAGCACAGGGAGAGAGTGACCACAGGGAATAAGTGACCACAGGGAGAGAGTGTCCACAGGGAGAGAGTGTCCACAGTGAATGAGAGACCACAGGGAGAGAGTGTCCACAGGGAGAGAGTGACCACAGGGAATGAGTGACCACAGGGAGGGAGTGTCCACAGGGAGAGAGTGACCACAGGGAGAGAGTGACCACAGGGAATGAGAGACCACGGGGAGAGAGTGTCCACCGGGAGAGAGTGGTCAGAGAGAGAGTGAGCACAGGGAGAGAGTGACCACAGGGAGAGAGTTTCCACAGGGAGAGAGTGACCACAGGTAATGAGAGACCACAGGGAGTGAGTGACCACAGGGAGAGAGTGGTCAGAGAGAGAGTGAGCACAGGGAGAGAGTGACCACAGGGAATGAGAGACCACAGGGAGAGAGTGTCCACAGGGAGAGAGTGACCACAGGGAGAGAGTGACCACAGGGAGAGAGTGACCACAGGGAATGAGTGACCACAGGGAGAGAGTGACCACAGGGAGTGAGTGACCACAGGGAGAGAGTGGTCAGAGAGAGAGTGAGCACAGGGAGAGAGTGACCACAGGGAATAAGTGACCACAGGGAGAGAGTGTCCACAGGGAGAGAGTGTCCACAGTGAATGAGAGACCACAGGGAGAGAGTGTCCACAGGGAGAGAGTGACCACAGGGAATGAGTGACCACAGGGAGAGAGTGTCCACAGGGAGAGAGTGACCACAGGGAGAGAGTGTCCACAGGGAGAGAGTGTCCACAGGGAGAGAGTGACCACAGGGAGAGAGTGACCACAGGGAATGAGAGACCACAGGGAGAGAGTGTCCACAGGGAGAGAGTGTCCACAGGGAGAGAGTGACCACAGGGAGAGAGTGACCACAGGGAGAGAGTGAGCACAGGGAGAGAGTGCCCACAGGGTGTGAGTGACCACAGGGAGAGAGTGGTCAGAGAGAGAGTGAGCACAGGGAGAGAGTGACCACAGGGAATAAGTGACCACAGGGAGAGAGTGTCCACAGGGAGAGAGTGTCCACAGTGAATGAGAGACCACAGGGAGAGAGTGTCCACAGGGAGAGAGTGACCACAGGGAATGAGTGACCACAGGGAGAGAGTGTCCACAGGGAGAGAGTGACCACAGGGAGAGAGTGACCACAGGGAATGAGAGACCACGGGGAGAGAGTGTCCACCGGGAGAGAGTGGTCAGAGAGAGAGTGAGCACAGGGAGAGAGTGACCACAGGGAGAGAGTTTCCACAGGGAGAGAGTGACCACAGGTAATGAGAGACCACAGGGAGTGAGTGACCACAGGGAGAGAGTGGTCAGAGAGAGAGTGAGCACAGGGAGAGAGTGACCACAGGGAATGAGAGACCACAGGGAGAGAGTGTCCACAGGGAGAGAGTGACCACAGGGAGAGAGTGACAACAGTGAATGTGTGACCACAGGGAGAGAGTGACCACAGGGAGTGAGTGACCACAGGGAGAGAGTGACCACAGGGAGAGAGTGGTCAGAGAGAGAGTGAGCACAGGGAGAGAGTGACCACAGGGAGACAGTGGTCAGCGAGAGAGTGAGCACAGGGAGAGTGTGACCACAGGGAGAGAGTGCCCACAGGGAGTGAGTGACCACAGGGAGAGAGTGGACAGAGAGAGAGTGAGCACAGGGAGAGAGTGTCCACAGGGAGAGAGTGACCACAGGGAGAGAGTGCCAACACGGAGCGAGTGTCCACAGGGAATGAGAGACCACAGGGAGAGAGTGTCCACAGGGAGAGAGTGACCACAGGGAATGAGAGACCACAGGGAGTGAGTGACCACAGGAAGACAGTGGTCAGAGAGAGAGTGAGCACAGGGAGAGAGTGACCACAGGGAGAGAGTGCCCACAGGGAGAGAGTGACCACAGGGAGATAGTGACCACAGGGAGAGAGTGACCACAGGGAATGAGAGACCACAGGGAGAGAGTGTCCACAGGGAGAGAGTGACCACAGGGAATGAGTGACCACAGGGAGAGAGTGTCCACAGGGAGAGAGTGTCCACAGGGAGAGAGTGACCACAGGGAGAGAGTGTCCACAGGGAATGAGAGACCACAGGGAGAGAGTGACCACAGGGAGAGAGTGACCACAGGGAATGAGTGACCACAGGGAGAGAGTGTCCACAGGGAGAGAGTGACCACAGGTAATGAGTGACCACAGGGAGAGAGTGTCCACAGGGAGAGAGTGTCCACAGGGAATGAGAGACCACAGGGAGAGAGTGTCCACAGGGAGAGAGTGACCAAAGGGAGAGAGTGACCACAGGGAGAGAGTGTCCACAGGGAGAGAGTGACCACAGGGAGAGAGTGTCCACAGGGAGAGATTGACCACAGGGAATGAGTGACCACAGGGAGAGAGTGTCCACAGGGAGAGAGTGTCCACAGGGAGAGAGTGACCACAGGTAATGAGAGACCACAGGGAGTGAGTGACCACAGGGAGAGAGTGGTCAGAGAGAGAGTGACCACAGGGAGAGAGTGTCCACAGAAAGAGAGTGACCACAGGGAGAGAGTGCCCACAGGGAGTGAGTGACCACAGGGAGAGAGTGGTCAGAGAGAGAGTGAGCACAGGGAGAGAGTGGTCAGAGAGAGAGTGAGCACAGGGAGAGAGTGACCACAGGGAGAGAGTGGTCAGAGAGAGAGTGACCACAGGGAGAGAGTATCCACAGGGAGAGAGTGACCACAGGGAATGAGAGACCACAGGGAGTGAGTGTCCACAGGGAGAGAGTGTCCAGAGGGAGAGAGTGACCACAGGGAATGAGTGACCACAGGGAGAGAGTGTCCACAGGGAGAGAGTGACCACAGGGAAAGAGAGACCACAGGGAGAGAGTGGTCAGAGAGAGACTGAGCACAGGGAGAGAGTGACCACAGGGAGTGAGTGACCAGAGGGAGAGAGTGCCCACAGGGAGTGAGTGACCACAGGGAGAGAGTGGTCAGAGAGAGAGTGAGTACAGGGAGAGAGTGACCACAGGGAGAGAGTGCCCACAGGGAGTCAGTGACCACAGGGAGAGAGTGGTCAGAGAGAGAGTGAGTACAGGGAGAGAGTGACCACAGGGAGAGAGTGCCCACAGGGAGTCAGTGACCACAGGGAGAGAGTGTTCAGAGAGAGACTGAGCACTGGGAGAGAGTGACCACAGAGAGAGAGTGTCCACAGGGAGAGAGTGTCCACAGGGAATGTGAGACCACAGGGAGAGAGTGTCCACAGGGAGAGAGTGACCACAGGGAATGATTGACCACAGGGAGAGAGTGTCCACAGGGAGAGAGTGACCACAGGGAATGAGAGACCACAGGGAGAGAGTGTCCACAGGGAGAGAGTGACCACAGGGAGAGAGTGAGCACAGGGAGAGAGTGCCCACAGGGAGTGAGTGACCACAGGGACAGAGTGGTCAGAGAGAGAGTGAGCACAGGGAGAGAGTGACCACAGGGAGAGAGTGCCCACAGGGAGTGAGTGACCACAGGGAGAGAGTGGTCAGAGAGAGACTGAGCACAGGGAGAGAGTGACCACAGGTAATGAGTGACCACAGGGAGAGAGTGTCCACAGGGAGAGAGTGTCCACAGGGAGAGAGTGACCACAGGGAATGAGTGACCAAAGGGAGAGAGTGTCCACAGGGAGAGAGTGTCCACAGGGAGAGAGTGACCACAGGGAGAGAGTGACCACAGGGAATGAGAGACCACAGGGAATGAGTGACCACAGGGAGAGAGTGACCACAGGGAGTGAGTGACCACAGGGAAAGAGTGACCACAGGGAGAGAGTGAGCACAGGGAGAGAGTGCCCACAGGGAGTGAGTGACCACAGGGAGAGAGTGGTCAGAGAGAGAGTGAGCACAGGGAGAGAGTGACCACAGGGAATAAGTGACCACAGGGAGAGAGTGTCCACAGGGAGAGAGTGTCCACAGTGAATGAGAGACCACAGGGAGAGAGTGTCCACAGGGAGAGAGTGACCACAGGGAATGAGTGACCACAGGGAGAGAGTGTCCACAGGGAGAGAGTGACCACAGGGAGAGAGTGACCACAGGGAATGAGAGACCACGGGGAGAGAGTGTCCACCGGGAGAGAGTGGTCAGAGAGAGAGTGAGCACAGGGAGAGAGTGACCACAGGGAGAGAGTTTCCACAGGGAGAGAGTGACCACAGGTAATGAGAGACCACAGGGAGTGAGTGACCACAGGAAGACAGTGGTCAGAGAGAGAGTGAGCACAGGGAGAGAGTGACCACAGGGAGAGAGTGCCCACAGGGAGAGAGTGACCACAGGGAGATAGTGACCACAGGGAGAGAGTGACCACAGGGAATGAGAGACCACAGGGAGAGAGTGTCCACAGGGAGAGAGTGACCACAGGGAATGAGTGACCACAGGGAGAGAGTGTCCACAGGGAGAGAGTGTCCACAGGGAGAGAGTGACCACAGGGAGAGAGTGTCCACAGGGAATGAGAGACCACAGGGAGAGAGTGACCACAGGGAGAGAGTGACCACAGGGAATGAGTGACCACAGGGAGAGAGTGTCCACAGGGAGAGAGTGACCACAGGTAATGAGTGACCACAGGGAGAGAGTGTCCACAGGGAGAGAGTGACCACAGGGAGAGAGTGTCCACAGGGAGAGAGTGACCACAGGGAATGAGTGACCAAAGGGAGAGAGTGTCCACAGGGAGAGAGTGTCCACAGGGAGAGAGTGACCACAGGGAGAGAGTGACCACAGGGAATGAGAGACCACAGGGAGAGAGTGTCCACAGGGAGAGAGTGTCCACAGGGAGAGAGTGACCACAGGGAGAGAGTGACCACAGGGAATGAGTGACCACAGGGAGAGAGTGACCACAGGGAGTGAGTGACCACAGGGAGAGAGTGACCACAGGGAGAGAGTGAGCACAGGGAGAGAGTGCCCACAGGGAGTGAGTGACCACAGGGAGAGAGTGGTCAGAGAGAGAGTGAGCACAGGGAGAGAGTGACCACAGGGAATAAGTGACCACAGGGAGAGAGTGTCCACAGGGAGAGAGTGTCCACAGTGAATGAGAGACCACAGGGAGAGAGTGTCCACAGGGAGAGAGTGACCACAGGGAATGAGTGACCACAGGGAGGGAGTGTCCACAGGGAGAGAGTGACCACAGGGAGAGAGTGACCACAGGGAATGAGAGACCACGGGGAGAGAGTGTCCACCGGGAGAGAGTGGTCAGAGAGAGAGTGAGCACAGGGAGAGAGTGACCACAGGGAGAGAGTTTCCACAGGGAGAGAGTGACCACAGGTAATGAGAGACCACAGGGAGTGAGTGACCACAGGGAGAGAGTGGTCAGAGAGAGAGTGAGCACAGGGAGAGAGTGACCACAGGGAATGAGAGACCACAGGGAGAGAGTGTCCACAGGGAGAGAGTGACCACAGGGAGAGAGTGACCACAGGGAGAGAGTGACCACAGGGAATGAGTGACCACAGGGAGAGAGTGACCACAGGGAGTGAGTGACCACAGGGAGAGAGTGGTCAGAGAGAGAGTGAGCACAGGGAGAGAGTGACCACAGGGAATAAGTGACCACAGGGAGAGAGTGTCCACAGGGAGAGAGTGTCCACAGTGAATGAGAGACCACAGGGAGAGAGTGTCCACAGGGAGAGAGTGACCACAGGGAATGAGTGACCACAGGGAGAGAGTGTCCACAGGGAGAGAGTGACCACAGGGAGAGAGTGTCCACAGGGAGAGAGTGTCCACAGGGAGAGAGTGACCACAGGGAGAGAGTGACCACAGGGAATGAGAGACCACAGGGAGAGAGTGTCCACAGGGAGAGAGTGTCCACAGGGAGAGAGTGACCACAGGGAGAGAGTGACCACAGGGAGAGAGTGAGCACAGGGAGAGAGTGCCCACAGGGTGTGAGTGACCACAGGGAGAGAGTGGTCAGAGAGAGAGTGAGCACAGGGAGAGAGTGACCACAGGGAATAAGTGACCACAGGGAGAGAGTGTCCACAGGGAGAGAGTGTCCACAGTGAATGAGAGACCACAGGGAGAGAGTGTCCACAGGGAGAGAGTGACCACAGGGAATGAGTGACCACAGGGAGAGAGTGTCCACAGGGAGAGAGTGACCACAGGGAGAGAGTGACCACAGGGAATGAGAGACCACGGGGAGAGAGTGTCCACCGGGAGAGAGTGGTCAGAGAGAGAGTGAGCACAGGGAGAGAGTGACCACAGGGAGAGAGTTTCCACAGGGAGAGAGTGACCACAGGTAATGAGAGACCACAGGGAGTGAGTGACCACAGGGAGAGAGTGGTCAGAGAGAGAGTGAGCACAGGGAGAGAGTGACCACAGGGAATGAGAGACCACAGGGAGAGAGTGTCCACAGGGAGAGAGTGACCACAGGGAGAGAGTGACAACAGTGAATGTGTGACCACAGGGAGAGAGTGACCACAGGGAGTGAGTGACCACAGGGAGAGAGTGACCACAGGGAGAGAGTGGTCAGAGAGAGAGTGAGCACAGGGAGAGAGTGACCACAGGGAGACAGTGGTCAGCGAGAGAGTGAGCACAGGGAGAGTGTGACCACAGGGAGAGAGTGCCCACAGGGAGTGAGTGACCACAGGGAGAGAGTGGACAGAGAGAGAGTGAGCACAGGGAGAGAGTGTCCACAGGGAGAGAGTGACCACAGGGAGAGAGTGCCAACACGGAGCGAGTGTCCACAGGGAATGAGAGACCACAGGGAGAGAGTGTCCACAGGGAGAGAGTGACCACAGGGAATGAGAGACCACAGGGAGTGAGTGACCACAGGAAGACAGTGGTCAGAGAGAGAGTGAGCACAGGGAGAGAGTGACCACAGGGAGAGAGTGCCCACAGGGAGAGAGTGACCACAGGGAGATAGTGACCACAGGGAGAGAGTGACCACAGGGAATGAGAGACCACAGGGAGAGAGTGTCCACAGGGAGAGAGTGACCACAGGGAATGAGTGACCACAGGGAGAGAGTGTCCACAGGGAGAGAGTGTCCACAGGGAGAGAGTGACCACAGGGAGAGAGTGTCCACAGGGAATGAGAGACCACAGGGAGAGAGTGACCACAGGGAGAGAGTGACCACAGGGAATGAGTGACCACAGGGAGAGAGTGTCCACAGGGAGAGAGTGACCACAGGTAATGAGTGACCACAGGGAGAGAGTGTCCACAGGGAGAGAGTGTCCACAGGGAATGAGAGACCACAGGGAGAGAGTGTCCACAGGGAGAGAGTGACCAAAGGGAGAGAGTGACCACAGGGAGAGAGTGTCCACAGGGAGAGAGTGACCACAGGGAGAGAGTGTCCACAGGGAGAGATTGACCACAGGGAATGAGTGACCACAGGGAGAGAGTGTCCACAGGGAGAGAGTGTCCACAGGGAGAGAGTGACCACAGGTAATGAGAGACCACAGGGAGTGAGTGACCACAGGGAGAGAGTGGTCAGAGAGAGAGTGACCACAGGGAGAGAGTGTCCACAGAAAGAGAGTGACCACAGGGAGAGAGTGCCCACAGGGAGTGAGTGACCACAGGGAGAGAGTGGTCAGAGAGAGAGTGAGCACAGGGAGAGAGTGGTCAGAGAGAGAGTGAGCACAGGGAGAGAGTGACCACAGGGAGAGAGTGGTCAGAGAGAGAGTGACCACAGGGAGAGAGTATCCACAGGGAGAGAGTGACCACAGGGAATGAGAGACCACAGGGAGTGAGTGTCCACAGGGAGAGAGTGTCCAGAGGGAGAGAGTGACCACAGGGAATGAGTGACCACAGGGAGAGAGTGTCCACAGGGAGAGAGTGACCACAGGGAAAGAGAGACCACAGGGAGAGAGTGGTCAGAGAGAGACTGAGCACAGGGAGAGAGTGACCACAGGGAGTGAGTGACCAGAGGGAGAGAGTGCCCACAGGGAGTGAGTGACCACAGGGAGAGAGTGGTCAGAGAGAGAGTGAGTACAGGGAGAGAGTGACCACAGGGAGAGAGTGCCCACAGGGAGTGAGTGACCACAGGGAGAGAGTGGTCAGAGAGAGAGTGAGTACAGGGAGAGAGTGACCACAGGGAGAGAGTGCCCACAGGGAGTCAGTGACCACAGGGAGAGAGTGGTCAGAGAGAGACTGAGCACTGGGAGAGAGTGACCACAGAGAGAGAGTGTCCACAGGGAGAGAGTGTCCACAGGGAATGTGAGACCACAGGGAGAGAGTGTCCACAGGGAGAGAGTGACCACAGGGAATGATTGACCACAGGGAGAGAGTGTCCACAGGGAGAGAGTGACCACAGGGAATGAGAGACCACAGGGAGAGAGTGTCCACAGGGAGAGAGTGACCACAGGGAGAGAGTGAGCACAGGGAGAGAGTGCCCACAGGGAGTGAGTGACCACAGGGACAGAGTGGTCAGAGAGAGAGTGAGCACAGGGAGAGAGTGACCACAGGGAGAGAGTGCCCACAGGGAGTGAGTGACCACAGGGAGAGAGTGGTCAGAGAGAGACTGAGCACAGGGAGAGAGTGACCACAGGTAATGAGTGACCACAGGGAGAGAGTGTCCACAGGGAGAGAGTGTCCACAGGGAGAGAGTGACCACAGGGAATGAGTGACCAAAGGGAGAGAGTGTCCACAGGGAGAGAGTGTCCACAGGGAGAGAGTGACCACAGGGAGAGAGTGACCACAGGGAATGAGAGACCACAGGGAATGAGTGACCACAGGGAGAGAGTGACCACAGGGAGTGAGTGACCACAGGGAAAGAGTGACCACAGGGAGAGAGTGAGCACAGGGAGAGAGTGCCCACAGGGAGTGAGTGACCACAGGGAGAGAGTGGTCAGAGAGAGAGTGAGCACAGGGAGAGAGTGACCACAGGGAATAAGTGACCACAGGGAGAGAGTGTCCACAGGGAGAGAGTGTCCACAGTGAATGAGAGACCACAGGGAGAGAGTGTCCACAGGGAGAGAGTGACCACAGGGAATGAGTGACCACAGGGAGAGAGTGTCCACAGGGAGAGAGTGACCACAGGGAGAGAGTGACCACAGGGAATGAGAGACCACGGGGAGAGAGTGTCCACCGGGAGAGAGTGGTCAGAGAGAGAGTGAGCACAGGGAGAGAGTGACCACAGGGAGAGAGTTTCCACAGGGAGAGAGTGACCACAGGTAATGAGAGACCACAGGGAGTGAGTGACCACAGGGAGAGAGTGGTCAGAGAGAGAGTGAGCACAGGGAGAGAGTGACAACAGGGAATGAGAGACCACAGGGAGAGAGTGTCCACAGGGAGAGAGTGACCACAGGGAGAGAGTGACAACAGTGAATGTGTGACCACAGGGAGAGAGTGACCACAGGGAGAGAGTGCCCACAGGGAGTGAGTGACCACAGGGAGAGAGTGGTCAGAGAGAGAGTGAGCACAGGGAGAGAGTGTCCACAGGGAGAGAGTGACCACAGGGAGAGAGTGCCAACAGGGAGCGAGTGTCCACAGGGAATGAGAGACCACAGGGAGAGAGTGTCCACAGGGAGAGAGTGACCACAGGGAGTGAGTGACCACAGGAAGACAGTGGTCAGAGAGAGAGTGAGCACAGGGAGAGAGTGACCACAGGGAGAGAGTGCCCACAGGGAGAGAGTGACCACAGGGAGATAGTGACCACAGGGAGAGAGTGACCACAGGGAATGAGAGACCACAGGGAGAGAGTGTCCACAGGGAGAGAGTGACCACAGGGAATGAGTGACCACAGGGAGAGAGTGTCCACAGGGAGAGAGTGTCCACAGGGAGAGAGTGACCACAGGGAATGAGTGACCACAGGGAGAGAGTGTCCACAGGGAGAGAGTGACCACAGGTAATGAGTGACCACAGGGAGAGAGTGTCCACAGGGAGAGAGTGTCCACAGGGAATGAGAGACCACAGGGAGAGAGTGTCCTCAGGGAGAGAGTGACCAAAGGGAGAGAGTGACCACAGGGAGAGAGTGTCCACAGGGAGAGAGTGACCACAGGGAGAGAGTGTCCACAGGGAGAGATTGACCACAGGGAATGAGTGACCACAGGGAGAGAGTGTCCACAGGGAGAGAGTGTCCACAGGGAGAGATTGACCACAGGGAGAGAGTGACCACAGGGAATGAGAGACCACAGGGAGAGAGTGTCCACAGGGAGAGAGTGACCACAGGGAGAGAGTGACCACAGGGAATGAGTGACCACAGGGAGAGAGTGCCCACAGGGAGAGAGTGACCACAGGGAATGAGTGACCACAGGGAGAGAGTGTCCACAGGGAGAGAGTGACCACAGGGAGACAGTGGTCAGAGAGAGAGTGAGCACAGGGAGAGAGTGACCACAGGGAGAGAGTGCCCACAGGGAGAGAGTGACCACAGGGAGATAGTGACCACAGGGAGAGAGTGACCACAGGGAATGAGAGACCACAGGGAGAGAGAATCCACAGGGAGAGAGTGACCACAGGGAATGAGTGACCACAGGGAGAGAGTGTCCACAGGGAGAGAGTGTCCACAGGGAGAGAGTGACCACAGGGAGAGAGTGACAACAGGGAATGAGTGACCACAGGGAGAGAGTGACCACAGGGAGTGAGTGACCACAGGGAGAGAGTGACCACAGGGAGAGAGTGAGCACAGGGAGAGAGTGCCCACAGGGAGTGAGTGACCACAGGGAGAGAGTGGTCAGAGAGAGAGTGAGCACAGGGAGAGAGTGACCACAGGGAATGAGTGACCACAGGGAGAGAGTGTCCACAGGGAGAGAGTGTCCACAGTGAATGAGAGACCACAGGGAGAGAGTGTCCACAGGGAGAGAGTGACCACAGGGAATGAGTGACCACAGGGAGAGAGTGTCCACAGGGAGAGAGTGACCACAGGGAATGAGAGACCACGGGGAGAGAGTGTCCACCGGGAGAGAGTGGTCAGAGAGAGTGTGAGCACAGGGAGAGAGTGACCGCAGGGAGAGAGTGTCCACAGGGAGAGAGTGACCACAGGTAATGAGAGACCACAGGGAGTGAGTGGCCACAGGGAGAGAGTGGTCAGAGAGAGAGTGAGCACAGGGAGAGAGTGACCACAGGGAATGAGAGACCACAGGGAGAGAGTGTCCACAGGGAGAGAGTGACCACAGGGAATGAGTGACCACAGGGATAGAGTGTCCACAGGGAGAGAGTGTCCACAGGTAGAGAGTGACCACAGGGAATGAGAGACCACAGGGAGAGAGTGTCCACAGGGAGAGAGTGACCACAGGGAATGAGTGACCACAGGGAGAGAGTGTCCACAGGGAGAGAGTGTCCACAGGGAGAGAGTGTCCACAGGTAGAGAGTGACCACAGGGAATGAGAGACCACAGGGAGAGAGTGTCCACAGGGAGAGAGTGACCACAGGGAATGAGTGACCACAGCGACAGAGTGCCCACAGGGAGAGAGTGTCCAGGGAATGAGAGACCACAGGGAGAGAGTGTCCACAGGGAGAGAGTGACCACAGGGAATGAGAGACCACAGGGAGAGAGTGTCCACAGGGAGAGAGTGGTCAGAGAGAGAGTGAGCACAGGGAGAGTGTGACCACACGGAGTGAGTGACCACAGGGAGAGAGTGGTCAGAGAGAGACTGAGCACATGAGAGAGTGACCACAGGTAATGAGTGACCACAGGGAGAGAGTGTCCACAGGGAGAGAGTGACCACAGGGAGAGAGTGTCCACAGGGAGAGAGTGACCACAGGGAATGAGTGACCACAGGGAGAGAGTGTCCACAGGGAGAGAGTGTCCACAGGGAGAGAGTGACCACAGGGAGAGAGTGACCACAGGGAATGAGAGACCACAGGGAGAGAGTGTCCACAGGGAGAGAGTGACCACAGGGAGAGAGTGGTCAGAGAGAGAGTGAGCACAGGGAGAGAGTGACCACAGGGAATGAGTGACCACAGGGAGAGAGTGTCCACAGGGAGAGAGTGACCACAGGGAATGAGAGACCACAGGGAGAGAGTGTCCACAGGGAGAGAGTGGTCAGAGAGAGAGTGAGCACAGGGAGAGAGTGTCCACAGGGAGAGAATGACCACAGGGAATGAGAGACCACAGGGAGAGAGTGTCCACAGGGATAGATTGGTCAGAGAGAGAGTGAGCACAGGGAGAGAGTGACCACAGGGAGAGAGTGGTCAGAGAGAGAGTGACCACAGGGAGAGAGTGTCCACAGAAAGAGAGTGACCACAGGGAGAGAGTGCCCACAGGGAGTGAGTGACCACAGGGAGAGAGTGTCCACAGGGAGAGAGTGACCACAGGGAGAGAGTGTCCACAGGGAGAGAGTGACCACAGGGAATGAGTGACCACAGGGAGAGAGTGTCCACAGGGAGAGAGTGTCCACAGGGAGAGAGTGACCACAGGGAGAGAGTGACCACAGGGAATGAGAGACCACAGGGAGAGAGTGTCCACAGGGAGAGAGTGACCACAGGGAGAGAGTGGTCAGAGAGAGAGTGAGCACAGGGAGAGAGTGTCCACAGGGAGAGAGTGACCACAGGGAATGAGAGACCACAGGGAGAGAGTGTCCACAGGGAGAGAGTGGTCAGAGAGAGAGTGAGCACAGGGAGAGAGAGTCCACAGGGAGAGAATGACCACAGGGAATGAGAGACCACAGGGAGAGAGTGTCCACAGGGATAGAGTGGTCAGAGAGAGAGTGAGCACAGGGAGAGTGTGACCACAGGGAGAGAGTGGTCAGAGAGAGAGTGACCACAGGGAGAGAGTGTCCACAGAAAGAGAGTGACCACAGGGAGAGAGTGCCCACAGGGAGTGAGTGACCACAGGGAGAGAGTGGTCAGAGAGAGAGTGAGCACAGGGAGAGAGTGACCACAGGGAATGAGTGACCACAGGGAGAGAGTGACCACAGGGAGAGAGTGTCCACAGGGAGAGAGTGACCACAGGGAATGAGAGACCACAGGGAGAGAGTGTCCACAGGGAGAGAGTGGTCAGAGAGAGAGTGAGCACAGGGAGAGAGTGACCACAGGGAGAGAGTGGTCAGAGA
The DNA here is from genome assembly GCF_030144855.1 of Hypanus sabinus. Taxonomy (NCBI): domain Eukaryota; kingdom Metazoa; phylum Chordata; class Chondrichthyes; order Myliobatiformes; family Dasyatidae; genus Hypanus; species Hypanus sabinus. Next base: position 320,815 of record NW_026781369.1, read on the forward strand.
GAGAGTGACCACAGGGAGAGAGTGTCCACAGGGAGAGAGTGACCACAGGGAATGAGAGACCACAGGGAGTGAGTGTCCACAGGGAGAGAGTGTCCACAGGGAGAGAGTGACCACAGGGAATGAGTGACCACAGGGAGAGAGTGTCCACAGGGAGAGAGTGACCACAGGGAATGAGAGACCACAGGGAGAGAGTGTCCACAGGGAGAGAGTGGTCAGAGAGAGAGTGAGCACAGGGAGAGAGTGACCACAGGGAGTGAGTGACCAGAGGGAGAGAGTGCCCACAGGGAGTGAGTGACCACAGGGAGAGAGTGTCCACAGGGAGAGAGTGTCCACAGGGAGAGAGTGACCACAGGGAGAGAGTGCCCACAGGGAGTGAGTGACCACAGGGAGAGAGTGGTCAGAGAGAGACTGAGCACAGGGAGAGAGAGACCACAGGTAATGAGTGACCACAGGGAGAGAGTGTCCAGAGGGAGAGAGTGTCCACAGGGAATGTGAGACCACAGGGAGAGAGTGTCCACAGGGAGAGAGTGACCACAGGGAATGAGTGACCACAGGGAGAGAGTGTCCACAGGGAGAGAGTGACCACAGGGAATGAGAGACCACAGGGAGAGAGTGTCCACAGGGAGAGTGTGACCACAGGTAATGAGTGACCACAGGGAGAGAGTGTCCACAGGGAGAGAGTGAGCACAGGGAGAGAGTGTCCACAGGGAGAGAGTGCCCACAGGGAGTGAGTGACAACAGGGAGAGAGTGGTCAGAGAGAGAGTGAGCACAGGGAGAGAGTGACCACAGGGAGAGAGTGCCCACAGGGAGTGAGTGACCACAGGGAGAGAGTGGTCAGAGAGAGTGAGCACAGGGAGTGAGTGACCACAGGTAATGAGTGACCACAGGGAGAGTGTGTCCACAGGGAGAGAGTGACCACAGGGAGAGAGTGTCCACAGGGAGAGAGTGACCACAGGGAATGAGTGACCACAGGGAGAGAGTGTCCACAGGGAGAGAGTGTCCACAGGGAGAGAGTGACCACAGGGAATGAGTGACCACAGGGAGAGAGTGTCCACAGGGAGAGAGTGACCACAGGGAATGAGTGACCACAGGGAGAGAGTGTCCACAGGGAGAGAGTGTCCACAGGGAGAGAGTGACCACAGGGAATGAGTGACCACAGGGAGAGAGTGTCCACAGGGAGAGAGTGTCCACAGGGAGAGAGTGACCACAGGTAATGAGAGACCACAGGGAGTGAGTGACCACAGGGAGAGAGTGGTCAGAGAGAGAGTGAGCACAGGGAGAGAGTGACCACAGGGAATGAGAGACCACAGGGAGAGAGTGTCCACAGGGAGAGAGTGACCACAGGGAATGAGTGACCACAGGGATAGAGTGTCCACAGGGAGAGAGTGTCCACAGGTAGAGAGTGACCACAGGGAATGAGAGACCACAGGGAGAGAGTGTCCACAGGGAGAGAGTGACCACAGGGAATGAGTGACCACAGGGAGAGAGTGTCCACAGGGAGAGAGTGTCCACAGGTAGAGAGTGACCACAGGGAATGAGAGACCACAGGGAGAGAGTGTCCACAGGGAGAGAGTGACCACAGGGAATGAGTGACCACAGGGAGAGAGTGCCCACAGGGAGAGAGTGCCAACAGGGAGAGAGTGTCCACAGGGAATGAGAGACCACAGGGAGAGAGTGTCCACAGGGAGAGAGTGACCACATGGAATGAGAGACCACAGGGAGAGAGTGACCACAGGAAGACAGTGGTCAGAGAGAGAGTGAGCACAGGGAGAGAGTGACCACAGGGAGAGCGTGCCCACAGGGAGAGAGTGACCACAGGGAGATAGTGACCACAGGGAGAGTGTGACCACAGGGAGTGAGTGTCCACAGGGAGAGAGTGTCCACAGGGAGAGAGTGACCACAGGGAATGAGTGACCACAGGGAGAGAGTGTCCACAGGGAGAGAGTGACCACAGGGAATGAGAGACCACAGGGAGAGAGTGTCCACAGGGAGAGAGTGGTCAGAGAGAGAGTGAGCACAGGGAGAGAGTGACCACAGGGAGTGAGTGACCAGAGGGAGAGAGTGCCCACAGGGAGTGAGTGACCACAGGGAGAGAGTGTCCACAGGGAGAGAGTGTCCACAGGGAGAGAGTGACCACAGGGAGAGAGTGCCCACAGGGAGTGAGTGACCACAGGGAGAGAGTGGTCAGAGAGAGACTGAGCACAGGGAGAGAGTGACCACAGGTAATGAGTGACCACAGGGAGAGAGTGTCCAGAGGGAGAGAGTGTCCACAGGGAATGTGAGACCACAGGGAGAGAGTGTCCACAGGGAGAGAGTGACCACAGGGAATGAGTGACCACAGGGAGAGAGTGTCCACAGGGAGAGAGTGACCACAGGGAATGAGAGACCACAGGGAGAGAGTGTCCACAGGGAGAGTGTGACCACAGGTAATGAGTGAGCACAGGGAGAGAGTGTCCACAGGGAGAGAGTGAGCACAGGGAGAGAGTGTCCACAGGGAGAGAGTGCCCACAGGGAGTGAGTGACAACAGGGAGAGAGTGGTCAGAGAGAGAGTGAGCACAGGGAGAGAGTGACCACAGGGAGAGAGTGCCCACAGGGAGTGAGTGACCACAGGGAGAGAGTGGTCAGAGAGAGTGACCACAGGGAGAGAGTGACCACAGGTAATGAGTGACCACAGGGAGAGTGTGTCCACAGGGAGAGAGTGACCACAGGGAGAGAGTGTCCACAGGGAGAGAGTGACCACAGGGAATGAGTGACCACAGGGAGAGAGTGTCCACAGGGAGAGAGTGTCCACAGGGAGAGAGTGACCACAGGGAGAGAGTGACCACAGGAATGAGAGACCACAGGGAGAGAGTGTCCACAGGGAGAGAGTGACCACAGGGAGAGAATGACCACAGGGAATGAGTGACCACAGGGAGAGAGTGTCCACAGGGAGAGAGTGTCCACAGGGAGAGAGTGTCCACAGGTAGAGAGTGACCACAGGGAATGAGAGACCACAGGGAGAGAGTGTCCACAGGGAGAGAGTGACCACAGGGAATGAGTGACCACAGGGAGAGAGTGGTCAGAGAGAGAGTGAGCACAGGGAGAGAGTGACCACAGGGAATGAGTGACCACAGGGAGAGAGTGCCCACAGGGAGAGAGTGTCCACAGGGAATGAGAGACCACAGGGAGAGAGTGTCCACAGGGAGAGAGTGACCACAGGGAATGAGAGACCACAGGGAGAGAGTGTCCACAGGGAGAGAGTGGTCAGAGAGAGAGTGAGCACAGGGAGAGAGTGACCACACGGAGTGAGTGACCACAGGGAGAGAGTGGTCAGAGAGAGACTGAGCACAGGGAGAGAGTGACCACAGGTAATGAGTGACCACAGGGAGAGAGTGTCCACAGGGAGAGAGTGACCACAGGGAGAGAGTGTCCACAGGGAGAGAGTGTCCACAGTGAATGAGATACCACAGGGAGAGAGTGTCCACAGGGAGAGAGTGACCACAGGGAATGAGTGACCACAAGGAGAGAGTGTCCACAGGGAGAGAGTGTCCACAGGTAGAGAGTGACCACAGGGAATGAGAGACCACAGGGAGAGAGTGTCCACAGGGAGAGAGTGACCACAGGGAATGAGTGACCACAGGGAGAGAGTGTCCACAGGGAGAGAGTGTCCACAGGGAGAGAGTGTCCACAGGTAGAGAGTGACCACAGGGAATGAGAGACCACAGGGAGAGAGTGTCCACAGGGAGAGAGTGACCACAGGGAATGAGTGACCACAGCGAGAGAGTGCCCACAGGGAGAGAGTGTCCAGGGAATGAGAGACCATAGGGAGAGAGTGTCCACAGGGAGAGAGTGACCACAGGGAATGAGAGACCACAGGGAGAGAGTGTCCACAGGGAGAGAGTGGTCAGAGAGAGAGTGAGCACAGGGAGAGAGTGACCACAGGGAATGAGAGACCACACGGAGTGAGTGACCACAGGGAGAGAGTGGTCAGAGAGAGACTGAGCACAGGGAGAGAGTGACCACAGGTAATGAGTGACCACAGGGAGAGAGTGTCCACAGGGAGAGAGTGACCACAGGGAGAGAGTGTCCACAGGGAGAGAGTGACCACAGGGAATGAGTGACCACAGGGAGAGAGTGTCCACAGGGAGAGAGTGTCCACAGGGAGAGAGTGACCACAGGGAGAGAGTGACCACAGGGAATGAGAGACCACAGGGAGAGAGTGTCCACAGGGAGAGAGTGACCACAGGGAGAGAGTGGTCAGAGAGAGAGTGAGCACAGGGAGAGAGTGACCACAGGGAATGAGTGACCACAGGGAGAGAGTGTCCACAGGGAGAGAGTGACCACAGGGAATGAGAGACCACAGGGAGAGAGTGTCCACAGGGAGAGAGTGGTCAGAGAGAGAGTGAGCACAGGGACAGAGTGTCCACAGGGAGAGAATGACCACAGGGAATGAGAGACCACAGGGAGAGAGTGTCCACAGGGATAGATTGGTCAGAGAGAGAGTGAGCACAGGGAGAGAGTGACCACAGGGAGAGAGTGGTCAGAGAGAGAGTGACCACAGGGAGAGAGTGTCCACAGAAAGAGAGTGACCACAGGGAGAGAGTGCCCACAGGGAGTGAGTGACCACAGGGAGAGAGTGTCCACAGGGAGAGAGTGACCACAGGGAGAGAGTGTCCACAGGGAGAGAGTGACCACAGGGAATGAGTGACCACAGGGAGAGAGTGTCCACAGGGAGAGAGTGTCCACAGGGAGAGAGTGACCACAGGGAGAGAGTGACCACAGGGAATGAGAGACCACAGGGAGAGAGTGTCCACAGGGAGAGAGTGACCACAGGGAGAGAGTGGTCAGAGAGAGAGTGAGCACAGGGAGAGAGTGTCCACAGGGAGAGAGTGACCACAGGGAATGAGAGACCACAGGGAGAGAGTGTCCACAGGGAGAGAGTGGTCAGAGAGAGAGTGAGCACAGGGAGAGAGAGTCCACAGGGAGAGAATGACCACAGGGAATGAGAGACCACAGGGAGAGAGTGTCCACAGGGATAGAGTGGTCAGAGAGAGAGTGAGCACAGGGAGAGAGTGACCACAGGGAGAGAGTGGTCAGAGAGAGAGTGACCACAGGGAGAGAGTGTCCACAGAAAGAGAGTGACCACAGGGAGAGAGTGCCCACAGGGAGTGAGTGACCACAGGGAGAGAGTGGTCAGAGAGAGAGTGAGCACAGGGAGAGAGTGACCACAGGGAATGAGTGACCACAGGGAGAGAGTGACCACAGGGAGAGAGTGTCCACAGGGAGAGAGTGACCACAGGGAGAGAGTGACCACAGGGAATGAGAGACCACAGGGAGAGAGTGTCCACAGGGAGAGAGGGGTCAGAGAGAGAGTGAGCACAGGGAGAGAGTGACCACAGGGAGTGAGTGACCAGAGGGAGAGAGTGCCCACAGGGAGTGAGTGACCACAGGGAGAGAGGGTCCACAGGGAGAGAGTGTCCACAGGGAGAGAGTGACCACAGGGAGAGAGTGTCCACAGGGAGAGAGTGGTCAGAGAGAGAGTGAGCACAGGGAGAGAGTGACCACAGGGAGAGAGTGGTCAGAGAGAGAGTGACCACAGGGAGAGAGTGTCCTCAGGGAGTGAGTGACCACAGGGAATGAGAGACCACAGGGAGTGAGTGTCCACAGGGAGAGAGTGTCCACAGGGAGAGAGTGACCACAGGGAATGAGTGACCACAGGGAGAGAGTGTCCACAGGGAGAGAGTGACCACAGGGAATGAGAGACCACAGGGAGAGAGTGTCCACAGGGAGAGAGTGGTCAGAGAGAGAGTGAGCACAGGGAGAGAGTGACCACAGGGAGTGAGTGTCCAGAGGGAGAGAGTGCCCACAGGGAGTGAGTGACCACAGGGAGAGAGTGTCCACAGGGAGAGAGTGTCCACAGGGAGAGAGTGACCACAGGGAGAGAGTGCCCACAGGGAGTGAGTGACCACAGGGAGAGAGTGGTCAGAGAGAGACTGAGCACAGGGAGAGAGTGACCACAGGTAATGAGTGACCACAGGGAGAGAGTGTCCAGAGGGAGAGAGTGTCCACAGGGAATGTGAGACCACAGGGAGAGAGTGTCCACAGGGAGAGAGTGACCACAGGGAATGAGTGACCACAGGGAGAGAGTGTCCACAGGGAGAGAGTGACCACAGGGAATGAGAGACCACAGGGAGAGAGTGTCCACAGGGAGAGAGTGACCACAGGGAGAGAGTGAGCACAGGGAGAGAGTGCCCACAGGGAGTGAGTGACAACAGGGAGAGAGTGGTCAGAGAGAGAGTGAGCACAGGGAGAGAGTGACCACAGGGAGAGAGTGCCCACAGGGAGTGAGTGACCACAGGGAGAGAGTGGTCAGAGAGAGACTGAGCACAGGGAGAGTGTGACCACAGGTAATGAGTGACCACAGGGAGAGAGTGTCCACAGGGAGAGAGTGACCACAGGGAGAGAGTGTCCACAGGGAGAGAGTGACCACAGGGAATGAGTGACCACAGGGAGAGAGTGTCCACAGGGAGAGAGTGTCCACAGGGAGAGAGTGACCACAGGGAGAGAGTGACCACAGGGAATGAGAGACCACAGGGAGAGAGTGTCCACAGGGAGAGAGTGACCACAGGGAGAGAATGACCACAGGGAATGAGTGACCACAGGGAGAGAGTGTCCACAGGGAGAGAGTGTCCACAGGGAGAGAGTGTCCACAGGTAGAGAGTGACCACAGGGATTGAGAGACCACAGGGAGAGAGTGTCCACAGGGAGAGAGTGACCACAGGGAATGAGTGACCACAGGGAGAGAGTGTCCACAGGGAGAGAGTGTCCACAGGTAGTGAGTGACCACAGGGAGAGAGTGGTCAGAGAGAGAGTGAGCACAGGGAGAGAGTGACCACAGGGAATGAGTGACCACAGGGAGAGAGTGCCCACAGGGAGAGAGTGTCCACAGGGAATGAGAGACCACAGGGAGAGAGTGTCCACAGGGAGAGAGTGACCACAGGGAATGAGAGACCACAGGGAGAGAGTGTCCACAGGGAGAGAGTGGTCAGAGAGAGAGTGAGCACAGGGAGAGAGTGACCACAGGGAGTGAGTGACCACAGGGAGAGAGTGGTCAGAGAGAGACTGAGCACAGGGAGAGAGTGACCACAGGTAATGAGTGACCACAGGGAGAGAGTGTCCACAGGGAGAGAGTGACCACAGGGAGAGAGTGTCCACAGGGAGAGAGTGACCACAGGGAATGAGTGACCACAGGGAGAGAGTGTCCACAGGGAGAGAGTGTCCACAGGGAGAGAGTGACCACAGGGAGAGAGTGACCACAGGGAATGAGAGACCACAGGGAGAGAGTGTCCACAGGGAGAGAGTGACCACAGGGAATGAGTTACCACAGGGAGAGAGTGCCCACAGGGAGAGAGTGTCCACAGGGAATGAGAGACCACAGGGAGAGAGTGTCGACAGGGAGAGAGTGACCACAGGGAATGAGAGACCACAGGGAGAGAGTGTCCACAGGGAGAGAGTGGTCAGAGAGAGAGTGAGCACAGGGAGAGAGTGACCACACGGAGTGAGTGACCACAGGGAGAGACTGGTCAGAGAGAGACTGAGCACAGGGAGAGCGTGACCACAGGTAATGAGTGACCACAGGGAGAGAGTGTCCACAGGGAGAGAGTGACCACAGGGAGAGAGTGTCCACAGGGAGAGAGTGACCACAGGGAATGAGTGACCACAGGGAGAGAGTGCCCACAGGGAGAGAGTGTCCACAGGGAATGAGAGACCACAGGGAGAGAGTGTCCACAGGGAGAGAGTGACCACAGGGAATGAGTGACCACAGGGAGAGAGTGTCCACAGGGAGAGAGTGTCCACAGGTAGTGAGTGACCACAGGGAGAGAGTGGTCAGAGAGAGAGTGAGCACAGGGAGAGAGTGACCACAGGGAATGAGTGACCACAGGGAGAGAGTGCCCACAGGGAGAGAGTGTCCACAGGGAATGAGAGACCACAGGGAGAGAGTGTCCACAGGGAGAGAGTGACCACAGGGAATGAGAGACCACAGGGAGAGAGTGTCCACAGGGAGAGAGTGGTCAGAGAGAGAGTGAGCACAGGGAGAGAGTGACCACACGGAGTGAGTGACCACAGGGAGAGAGTGGTCAGAGAGAGACTGAGCACAGGGAGAGAGTGACCACAGGTAATGAGTGACCACAGGGAGAGAGTGTCCACAGGGAGAGAGTGACCACAGGGAGAGAGTGTCCACAGGGAGAGAGTGACCACAGGGAATGAGTGACCACAGGGAGAGAGTGTCCACAGGGAGAGAGTGTCCACAGGGAGAGAGTGACCACAGGGAGAGAGTGACCACAGGGAATGAGAGACCACAGGGAGAGAGTGTCCACAGGGAGAGAGTGACCACAGGGAATGAGTTACCACAGGGAGAGAGTGCCCACAGGGAGAGAGTGTCCACAGGGAATGAGAGACCACAGGGAGAGAGTGTCGACAGGGAGAGAGTGACCACAGGGAATGAGAGACCACAGGGAGAGAGTGTCCACAGGGAGAGAGTGGTCAGAGAGAGAGTGAGCACAGGGAGAGAGTGACCACACGGAGTGAGTGACCACAGGGAGAGAGTGGTCAGAGAGAGACTGAGCACAGGGAGAGAGTGACCACAGGTAATGAGTGACCACAGGGAGAGAGTGTCCACAGGGAGAGAGTGACCACAGGGAGAGAGTGTCCACAGGGAGAGAGTGACCACAGGGAATGAGTGACCACAGGGAGAGAGTGCCCACAGGGAGAGAGTGTCCACAGGGAATGAGAGACCACAGGGAGAGAGTGTCCACAGGGAGAGAGTGACCACAGGGAATGAGAGACCACAGGGAGAGAGTGTCCACAGGGAGAGAGTGGTCAGAGAGAGAGTGAGCACAGGGAGAGAGTGACCACACGGAGTGAGTGACCACACGGAGAGAGTGGTCAGAGAGAGACTGAGCACAGGGAGAGAGTGACCACAGGTAATGAGTGACCACAGGGAGAGAGTGTCCACAGGGAGAGAGTGACCACAGGGAGAGAGTGTCCACAGGGAGAGAGTGACCACAGGGAATGAGTGACCACAGGGAGAGAGTGTCCACAGGGAGAGAGTGTCCACAGGGAGAGAGTGTCCACAGGGAGAGAGTGACCACAGGGAATGAGAGACCACAGGGAGAGAGTGTCCACAGGGAGAGAGTGACCACAGGGAGAGAGTGGTCAGAGAGAGAGTGAGCACAGGGAGAGAGTGACCACAGGGAATGAGTGACCACAGGGAGAGAGTGTCCACAGGGAGAGAGTGACCACAGGGAATGAGAGACCACAGGGAGAGAGTGTCCACAGGGAGAGAGTGGTCAGAGAGAGAGTGAGCACAGGGAGAGAGTGTCCACAGGGAGAGAATGACCACAGGGAATGAGAGACCACAGGGAGTGAGTGTCCACAGGGAGAGAGTGTCCACAGGGAGAGAGTGACCACAGGGAATGAGTGACCACAGGGAGAGAGTGTCCACAGGGAGAGAGTGACCACAGGGAATGAGAGACCACAGGGAGAGAGTGTCCACAGGGAGAGAGTGGTCAGAGAGAGACTGAGCACAGGGAGAGAGTGACCACAGGGAGTGAGTGACCAGAGGGAGAGAGTGCCCACAGGGAGTGAGTGACCACAGGGAGATAGTGGTCAGAGAGAGAGTGAGTACAGGGAGAGAGTGACCACAGGGAGAGAGTGCCCACAGGGAGTGAGTGACCACAGGGAGAGAGTGGTCAGAGAGAGAGTGAGTACAGGGAGAGAGTGACCACAGGGAGAGAGTGCCCACAGGGAGTCAGTGACCACAGGGAGAGAGTGGTCAGAGAGAGACTGAGCACTGGGAGAGAGTGACCACAGGTAATGAGTCACCACAGGGAGAGAGTGTCCACAGGGAGAGAGTGTCCACAGGGAATGTGAGACCACGGAGAGAGTGTCCACAGGGAGAGAGTGACCACAGGGAATGAGTGACCACAGGGAGAGAGTGTCCACAGGGAGAGAGTGACCACAGGGAATGAGAGACCACAGGGAGAGAGTGTCCACAGGGAGAGAGTGACCACAGGGAGAGAGTGAGCACAGGGAGAGAGTGCCCACAGGGAGTGAGTGACCACAGGGAGAGAGTGGTCAGAGAGAGAGTGAGCACAGGGAGAGAGTGACCACAGGGAGAGAGTGCCCACAGGGAGTGAGTGACCACAGGGAGAGAGTGGTCAGAGAGAGACTGAGCACAGGGAGAGAGTGACCACAGGTAATGAGTGACCACAGGGAGAGAGTGTCCACAGGGAGAGAGTGACCACAGGGAGAGAGTGTCCACAGTGAGAGAGTGACCACAGGGAATGAGTGACCACAGGGAGAGAGTGTCCACAGGGAGAGAGTGTCCACAGGGAGAGAGTGACCACAGGGAGAGAGTGACCACAGGGAATGAGAGACCACAGGGAGGGAGTGTCCACAGGGAGAGAGTGACCACAGGGAGAGAATGACCACAGGGAATGAGTGACCACAGGGAGAGAGTGTCCACAGGGAGAGAGTGTCCACAGGGAGAGAGTGTCCACAGGTAGAGAGTGACCACAGGGAATGAGAGACCACAGGGAGAGAGTGTCCACAGGGAGAGAGTGACCACAGGGAATGAGTGACCACAGGGAGAGAGTGTCCACAGGGAGAGAGTGTCCACAGGTAGTGAGTGACCACAGGGAGAGAGTGGTCAGAGAGAGAGTGAGCACAGGGAGAGAGTGACCACAGGGAATGAGTGACCACAGGGAGAGAGTGCCCACAGGGAGAGAGAGTCCACAGGGAATGAGAGACCACAGGGAGAGAGTGTCCACAGGGAGAGAGTGACCACAGGGAATGAGAGACCACAGGGAGAGAGTGTCCACAGGGAGAGAGTGGTCAGAGAGAGAGTGAGCACAGGGAGAGAGTGACCACACGGAGTGAGTGACCACAGGGAGAGAGTGGTCAGAGAGAGACTGAGCACAGGGAAAGAGTGACCACAGGGAGAGAGTGTCCACAGGGAGAGAGTGACCACAGGGAGAGAGTGTCCACAGGGAGAGAGTGACCACAGGGAATGAGTGACCACAGGGAGAGAGTGTCCACAGGGAGAGAGTGTCCACAGGGAGAGAGTGACCACAGGGAGAGAGTGACCACAGGGAATGAGAGACCACAGGGAGAGAGTGTCCACAGGGAGAGAGTGACCACAGGGAATGAGTTACCACAGGGAGAGAGTGCCCACAGGGAGAGAGTGTCCACAGGGAATGAGAGACCACAGGGAGAGAGTGTCGACAGGGAGAGAGTGACCACAGGGAATGAGAGACCACAGGGAGAGAGTGTCCACAGGGAGAGAGTGGTCAGAGAGAGAGTGAGCACAGGGAGAGAGTGACCACACGGAGTGAGTGACCACAGGGAGAGACTGGTCAGAGAGAGACTGAGCACAGGGAGAGAGTGACCACAGGTAATGAGTGACCACAGGGAGAGTGTGTCCACAGGGAGAGAGTGACCACAGGGAGAGAGTGTCCACAGGGAGAGAGTGACCACAGGGAATGAGTGACCACAGGGAGAGAGTGCCCACAGGGAGAGAGTGTCCACAGGGAATGAGAGACCACAGGGAGAGAGTGTCCACAGGGAGAGAGTGACCACAGGGAATGAGAGACCACAGGGAGAGAGTGTCCACAGGGAGAGAGTGGTCAGAGAGAGAGTGAGCACAGGGAGAGAGTGACCACACGGAGTGAGTGACCACACGGAGAGAGTGGTCAGAGAGAGACTGAGCACAGGGAGAGAGTGACCACAGGTAATGAGTGACCACAGGGAGAGAGTGTCCACAGGGAGAGAGTGACCACAGGGAGAGAGTGTCCACAGGGAGAGAGTGACCACAGGGAATGAGTGACCACAGGGAGAGAGTGTCCACAGGGAGAGAGTGTCCACAGGGAGAGAGTGACCACAGGGAGAGAGTGACCACAGGGAATGAGAGACCACAGGGAGAGAGTGTCCACAGGGAGAGAGTGACCACAGGGAGAGAGTGGTCGGAGAGAGAGTGAGCACAGGGAGAGAGTGACCACAGGGAATGAGTGACCACAGGGAGAGAGTGTCCACAGGGAGAGAGTGACCACAGGGAATGAGAGACCACAGGGAGAGAGTGTCCACAGGGAGAGAGTGGTCAGAGAGAGAGTGAGCACAGGGAGAGAGTGTCCACAGGGAGAGAATGACCACAGGGAATGAGAGACCACAGGGAGAGAGTGTCCACAGGGATAGAGTGTCCACAGGGAGAGAGTGACCACAGGGAATGAGAGACCACAGGGAGTGAGTGTCCACAGGGAGAGAGTGTCCACAGGGAGAGAGTGACCACAGGGAATGAGTGACCACAGGGAGAGAGTGTCCACAGGGAGTGAGTGACCACAGGGAATGAGAGACCACAGGGAGAGAGTGTCCACAGGGAGAGAGTGGTCAGAGAGAGACTGAGCACAGGGAGAGAGTGACCACAGGGAGTGAGTGACCAGAGGGAGAGAGTGCCCACAGAGAGTGAGTGACCACAGGGAGATAGTGGTCAGAGAGAGAGTGAGTACAGGGAGAGAGTGACCACAGGGAGAGAGTGCCCACAGGGAGTGAGTGACCACAGGGAGAGAGTGGTCAGAGAGAGAGTGAGTACAGGGAGAGAGTGACCACAGGGAGAGAGTGCCCACAGGGAGTCAGTGTCCACAGGGAATGTGAGACCACGGAGAGAGTGTCCACAGGGAGAGAGTGACCACAGGGAATGAGTGACCACAGGGAGAGAGTGTCCACAGGGAGAGAGTGACCACAGGGAATGAGAGACCACAGGGAGAGAGTGTCCACAGGGAGAGAGTGACCACAGGGAGAGAGTGAGCACAGGGAGAGAGTGCCCACAGGGAGTGAGTGACCACAGGGAGAGAGTGGTCAGAGAGAGAGTGAGCACAGGGAGAGAGTGACCACAGGGAGAGAGTGCCCACAGGGAGTGAGTGACCACAGGGAGAGAGTGGTCAGAGAGAGACTGAGCACAGGGAGAGAGTGACCACAGGTAATGAGTGACCACAGGGAGAGAGTGTCCACAGGGAGAGAGTGACCACAGGGAGAGAGTGTCCACAGTGAGAGAGTGACCACAGGGAATGAGTGACCACAGGGAGAGAGTGTCCACAGGGAGAGAGTGTCCACAGGGAGAGAGTGACCACAGGGAGAGAGTGACCACAGGGAATGAGAGACCACAGGGAGGGAGTGTCCACAGGGAGAGAGTGACCACAGGGAGAGAATGACCACAGGGAATGAGTGACCACAGGGAGAGAGTGTCCACAGGGAGAGAGTGTCCACAGGGAGAGAGTGTCCACAGGTAGAGAGTGACCACAGGGAATGAGAGACCACAGGGAGAGAGTGTCCACAGGGAGAGAGTGACCACAGGGAATGAGTGACCACAGGGAGAGAGTGTCCACAGGGAGAGAGTGTCCACAGGTAGTGAGTGACCACAGGGAGAGAGTGGTCAGAGAGAGAGTGAGCACAGGGAGAGAGTGACCACAGGGAATGAGTGACCACAGGGAGAGAGTGCCCACAGGGAGAGAGAGTCCACAGGGAATGAGAGACCACAGGGAGAGAGTGTCCACAGGGAGAGAGTGACCACAGGGAATGAGAGACCACAGGGAGAGAGTGTCCACAGGGAGAGAGTGGTCAGAGAGAGAGTGAGCACAGGGAGAGAGTGACCACACGGAGTGAGTGACCACAGGGAGAGAGTGGTCAGAGAGAGACTGAGCACAGGGAAAGAGTGACCACAGGGAGAGAGTGTCCACAGGGAGAGAGTGACCACAGGGAGAGAGTGTCCACAGGGAGAGAGTGACCACAGGGAATGAGTGACCACAGGGAGAGAGTGTCCACAGGGAGAGAGTGTCCACAGGGAGAGAGTGACCACAGGGAGAGAGTGACCACAGGGAATGAGAGACCACAGGGAGAGAGTGTCCACAGGGAGAGAGTGACCACAGGGAATGAGTTACCACAGGGAGAGAGTGCCCACAGGGAGAGAGTGTCCACAGGGAATGAGAGACCACAGGGAGAGAGTGTCGACAGGGAGAGAGTGACCACAGGGAATGAGAGACCACAGGGAGAGAGTGTCCACAGGGAGAGAGTGGTCAGAGAGAGAGTGAGCACAGGGAGAGAGTGACCACACGGAGTGAGTGACCACAGGGAGAGACTGGTCAGAGAGAGACTGAGCACAGGGAGAGAGTGACCACAGGTAATGAGTGACCACAGGGAGAGTGTGTCCACAGGGAGAGAGTGACCACAGGGAGAGAGTGTCCACAGGGAGAGAGTGACCACAGGGAATGAGTGACCACAGGGAGAGAGTGCCCACAGGGAGAGAGTGTCCACAGGGAATGAGAGACCACAGGGAGAGAGTGTCCACAGGGAGAGAGTGACCACAGGGAATGAGAGACCACAGGGAGAGAGTGTCCACAGGGAGAGAGTGGTCAGAGAGAGAGTGAGCACAGGGAGAGAGTGACCACACGGAGTGAGTGACCACACGGAGAGAGTGGTCAGAGAGAGACTGAGCACAGGGAGAGAGTGACCACAGGTAATGAGTGACCACAGGGAGAGAGTGTCCACAGGGAGAGAGTGACCACAGGGAGAGAGTGTCCACAGGGAGAGAGTGACCACAGGGAATGAGTGACCACAGGGAGAGAGTGTCCACAGGGAGAGAGTGTCCACAGGGAGAGAGTGACCACAGGGAGAGAGTGACCACAGGGAATGAGAGACCACAGGGAGAGAGTGTCCACAGGGAGAGAGTGACCACAGGGAGAGAGTGGTCGGAGAGAGAGTGAGCACAGGGAGAGAGTGACCACAGGGAATGAGTGACCACAGGGAGAGAGTGTCCACAGGGAGAGAGTGACCACAGGGAATGAGAGACCACAGGGAGAGAGTGTCCACAGGGAGAGAGTGGTCAGAGAGAGAGTGAGCACAGGGAGAGAGTGTCCACAGGGAGAGAATGACCACAGGGAATGAGAGACCACAGGGAGAGAGTGTCCACAGGGATAGAGTGTCCACAGGGAGAGAGTGACCACAGGGAATGAGAGACCACAGGGAGTGAGTGTCCACAGGGAGAGAGTGTCCACAGGGAGAGAGTGACCACAGGGAATGAGTGACCACAGGGAGAGAGTGTCCACAGGGAGTGAGTGACCACAGGGAATGAGAGACCACAGGGAGAGAGTGTCCACAGGGAGAGAGTGGTCAGAGAGAGACTGAGCACAGGGAGAGAGTGACCACAGGGAGTGAGTGACCAGAGGGAGAGAGTGCCCACAGAGAGTGAGTGACCACAGGGAGATAGTGGTCAGAGAGAGAGTGAGTACAGGGAGAGAGTGACCACAGGGAGAGAGTGCCCACAGTGAGTGAGTGACCACAGGGAGAGAGTGGTCAGAGAGAGAGTGAGTACAGGGAGAGAGTGACCACAGGGAGAGAGTGCCCACAGGGAGTCAGTGACCACAGGGAGAGAGTGGTCAGAGAGAGACTGAGCACTGGGAGAGAGTGACCACAGGTAATGAGTCACCACAGGGAGAGAGTGTCCACAGGGAGAGAGTGTCCACAGGGAATGTGAGACCACAGGGAGAGAGTGTCCACAGGGAGAGAGTGACCACAGGGAATGAGTGACCACAGGGAGAGTGTGTCCACAGGGAGAGAGTGACCACAGGGAGAGAGTGAGCACAGGGAGAGAGTGCCCACAGGGAGTGAGTGACCACAGGGAGAGAGTGGTCAGAGAGAGAGTGAGCACAGGGAGAGAGTGACCACAGGGAGAGAGTGCCCACAGGGAGTGAGTGACCACAGGGAGAGAGTGGTCAGAGAGAGACTGAGCACAGGGAGAGAGTGACCACAGGTAATGAGTGACCACAGGGAGAGAGTGTCCACAGGGCGAGAGTGACCACAGGGAGAGAGTGTCCACAGGGAGAGAGTGTCCACAGGGAGAGAGTGACCACAGGGAGAGAGTGACCACAGGGAATGAGAGACCACAGGGAGGGAGTGTCCACTGGGAGAGAGTGACCACAGGGAGAGAATGACCACAGGGAATGAGTGACCACAGGGAGAGAGTGTCCACAGGGAGAGAGTGTCCACAGGGAGAGAGTGTCCACAGGTAGAGAGTGACCACAGGGAATGAGAGACCACAGGGAGAGAGTGTCCACAGGGAGAGAGTGACCACAGGGAATGAGTGACCACAGGGAGAGAGTGTCCACAGGGAGAGAGTGTCCACAGGTAGTGAGTGACCACAGGGAGAGAGTGGTCAGAGAGAGAGTGAGCACAGGGAGAGAGTGACCACAGGGAATGAGTGACCACAGGGAGAGAGTGCCCACAGGGAGAGAGAGTCCACAGGGAATGAGAGACCACAGGGAGAGAGTGTCCACAGGGAGAGAGTGACCACAGGGAATGAGAGACCACAGGGAGAGAGTGTCCACAGGGAGAGAGTGGTCAGAGAGAGAGTGAGCACAGGGAGAGAGTGACCACACGGAGTGAGTGACCACAGGGAGAGAGTGGTCAGAGAGAGACTGAGCACAGGGAGAGAGTGACCACAGGTAATGAGTGACCACAGGGAGAGAGTGTCCACAGGGAGAGAGTGACCACAGGGAGAGAGTGTCCACAGGGAGAGAGTGACCACAGGGAATGAGTGACCACAGGGAGAGAGTGTCCACAGGGAGAGAGTGTCCACAGGGAGAGAGTGACCACAGGGAGAGAGTGACCACAGGGAATGAGAGACCACAGGGAGAGAGTGTCCACAGGGAGAGAGTGACCACAGGGAGAGAGTGGTCAGAGAGAGAGTGAGCACAGGGAGAGAGTGACCACAGGGAATGAGTGACCACAGGGAGAGAGTGTCCACAGGGAGAGAGTGACCACAGGGAATGAGCGACCACAGGGAGAGAGTGTCCACAGGGAGAGAGTGGTCAGAGAGAGAGTGAGCACAGGGAGAGAGTGTCCACAGGGAGAGAATGACCACAGGGAATGAGAGACCACAGGGAGAGAGTGTCCACAGGGATAGAGTGGTCAGAGAGAGAGTGAGCACAGGGAGAGAGTGACCACAGGGAGAGAGTGTCCACAGAAAGAGAGTGACCACAGGGAGAGAGTGCCCACAGGGAGTGAGTGACCACAGGGAGAGAGTGGTCAGAGAGAGAGTGAGCACAGGGAGAGAGTGACCACAGGGAATGAGTGACCACAGGGAGAGAGTGACCACAGGGAGAGAGTGTCCACAGGGAGAGAGTGACCACAGGGAATGAGAGACCACAGGGAGAGAGTGTCCACAGGGAGAGAGTGGTCAGAGAGAGAGTGAGCACAGGGAGAGAGTGACCACAGGGAGAGAGTGGTCAGAGAGAGAGTGACCACAGGGAGAGAGTGTCCACAGGGAGAGAGTGACCACAGGGAATGAGAGACCACAGGGAGTGAGTGTCCACAGGGAGAGAGTGTCCACAGGGAGAGAGTGACCACAGGGAATGAGTGACCACAGGGAGAGAGTGTCCACAGGGAGAGAGTGACCACAGGGAATGAGAGACCACAGGGAGAGAGTGTCCACAGTGAGAGAGTGGTCAGAGTGAGACTGAGCACAGGGAGAGAGTGACCACAGGGAGTGAGTGACCAGAGGGATTGAGTGCCCACAGGGAGTGAGTGACCACAGGGAGAGAGTGGTCAGAGAGAGAGTGAGTACAGGGAGAGAGTGACCACAGGTAGAGAGTGCCCACAGGGAGTGAGTGACCACAGGGAGAGAGTGGTCAGAGAGAGAGTGAGTACAGGGAGAGAGTGACCACAGGGAGAGAGTGCCCACAGGGAGTCAGTGACCACAGGGAGAGAGTGGTCAGAGAGAGACTGAGCACAGGGAGAGAGTGACCACAGGTAATGAGTGACCACAGGGAGAGAGTGTCCACAGGGAGAGAGTGTCCACAGGGAATGTGAGACCACAGGGAGAGAGTGTCCACAGGGAGAGAGTGACCACAGGGAATGAGTGACCAAAGGGAGAGAGTGTCCACAGGGAGAGAGTGACCACAGGGAATGAGAGACCACAGGGAGAGAGTGTCCACAGGGAGAGAGTGACCACAGGGAGAGAGTGAGCACAGGGAGAGAGTGCCCACAGGGAGTGAGTGACCACAGGGAGAGAGTGGTCAGAGAGAGAGTGAGCACAGGGAGTGAGTGACCACAGGGAGAGAGAGCCCACAGGGAGTGAGTGACCACAGGGAGAGTGTGGTCAGAGAGAGACTGAGCACAGGGAGAGAGTGACCACAGGTAATGAGTGACCACAGGGAGAGAGTGTCCACAGGGAGAGAGTGACCACAGGGAGAGAGTGTCCACAGGGAGAGAGTGACCACAGGGAATGAGTGACCACAGGGAGAGAGTGTCCACAGGGAGAGAGTGTCCACAGGGAGAGGGTGACCACAGGGAGAGAGTGACCACAGGGAATGAGAGACCACAGGGAGAGAGTGTCCACAGGGAGAGAGTGACCACAGGGAGAGAGTGACCACAGGGAATGAGTGACCACAGGGAGAGAGTGTCCACAGAAAGAGAGTGCCCACAGGGAGAGAGTGCCCACAGGAAGTGAGTGACCACAGGGAGAGAGTGGTCAGAGAGAGAGTGAGCACAGGGAGAGAGTGACCACAGGGAATGAGTGACCACAGGGAGAGAGTGTCCACAGGGAGAGAGTGACCACAGGGAATGAGAGACCACAGGGAGAGAGTGTCCACATTGAGAGAGTGGTCAGAGAGAGAGTGAGCACAGGGAGAGAGTGACCACAGGGAGAGAGTGGTCAGAGAGAGAGTGACCACAGGGAGAGAGTGTCCACAGGGAGAGAGTGACCACAGGGAATGAGAGACCACAGGGAGTGAGTGTCCACAGGGAGAGAGTGTCCACAGGGAGAGAGTGACCACAGGGAATGAGTGACCACAGGGAGAGAGTGTCCACAGGGAGAGAGTGACCACAGGGAATGAGAGACCACAGGGAGAGAGTGTCCACAGGGAGAGAGTGGTCAGAGAGAGACTGAGCACAGGGAGAGAGTGACCACAGGGAGTGAGTGACCAGAGGGAGAGAGTGCCCACAGGGAGTGAGTGACCACAGGGAGAGAGTGGTCAGAGAGAGAGTGAGTACAGGGAGAGAGTGACCACAGGGAGAGAGTGCCCACAGGGAGTGAGTGACCACAGGGAGAGAGTGGTCAGAGAGAGAGTGAGTACAGGGAGAGAGTGACCACAGGGAGAGAGTGCCCACAGGGAGTCAGTGACCACAGGGAGAGAGTGGTCAGAGAGAGACTGAGCACAGGGAGAGAGTGACCACAGGTAATGAGTGACCACAGGGAGAGAGTGTCCACAGGGAGAGAGTGTCCACAGGGAATGTGAGACCACAGGGAGAGAGTGTCCACAGGGAGAGAGTGACCACAGGGAATGAGTGACCACAGGGAGAGAGTGTCCACAGGGAGAGAGTGACCACAGGGAATGAGAGACCACAGGGAGAGAGTGTCCACAGGGAGAGAGTGACCACAGGGAGAGAGTGAGCACAGGGAGAGAGTGCCCACAGGGAGTGAGTGACCACAGGGAGAGAGTGGTCAGAGAGAGAGTGAGCACAGGGAGAGAGTGACCACAGGGAGAGAGTGCCCACAGGGAGTCAGTGACCACAGGGAGAGTGTGGTCAGAGAGAGACTGAGCACAGGGAGAGAGTGACCACAGGGAGAGAGTGCCCACAGGGAGTCAGTGACCACAGGGAGAGAGTGGTCAGAGAGAGACTGAGCACAGGGAGAGAGTGACCACAGGTAATGAGTGACCACAGGGAGAGAGTGTCCACAGGGAGAGAGTGTCCACAGGGAATGTGAGACCACAGGGAGAGAGTGTCCACAGGGAGAGAGTGACCACAGGGAATGAGTGACCACAGGGAGAGAGTGTCCACAGGGAGAGAGTGACCACAGGGAATGAGAGACCACAGTGAGAGAGTGTCCACAGGGAGAGAGTGACCACAGGGAGAGAGTGAGCACAGGGAGAGAGTGCCCACAGGGAGTGAGTGACCACAGGGAGAGAGTGGTCAGAGAGAGAGTGAGCACAGGGAGAGAGTGACCACAGGGAGAGAGTGCCCACAGGGAGTGAGTGACCACAGGGAGAGTGTGGTCAGAGAGAGACTGAGCACAGGGAGAGAGTGACCACAGGTAATGAGTGACCACAGGGAGAGAGTGTCCACAGGGGGAGAGTGACCACAGGGAGAGAGTGTCCACAGGGAGAGAGTGACCACAGGGAATGAGTGACCACAGGGAGAGAGTGTCCACAGGGAGAGAGTGTCCACAGGGAGAGAGGGACCACAGGGAGAGAGTGACCACAGGGAGAGAGTGACCACAGGGAGAGAGTGACCACAGGGAATGAGTGACCACAGGGAGAGAGTGTCCACAGAAAGAGAGTGCCCACAGGGAGAGAGTGCCCACAGGGAGTGAGTGACCACAGGGAGAGAGTGGTCAGAGAGAGAGTGAGCACAGGGAGAGAGTGACCACAGGGAATGAGTGACCACAGGGAGAGAGTGTCCACAGGGAGAGAGTGACCACAGGGAATGAGAGACCACAGGGAGAGAGTGTCCACAGTGAGAGAGTGGTCAGAGAGAGAGTGAGCACAGGGAGAGAGTGACCACAGGGAGAGAGTGGTCAGAGAGAGAGTGACCACAGGGAGAGAGTGTCCACAGGGAGAGAGTGACCACAGGGAATGAGAGACCTCAGGGAGTGAGTGTCCACAGGGAGAGAGTGTCCACAGGGAGAGAGTGACCACAGGGAATGAGTGACCACAGGGAGAGAGTGTCCACAGGGAGAGAGTGACCACAGGGAATGAGAGACCACAGGGAGAGAGTGGTCAGAGAGAGAGTGAGCACAGGGAGAGAGTGACCACAGGGAGTGAGTGACCACAGGGAGAGAGTGCCCACAGGGAATGAGAGACCACAGGGAGAGAGTGTCCACAGGGAGAGAGTGGTCAGAGAGAGACTGAGCACAGGGAGAGAGTGACCACAGGGAATGAGTGACCAGAGGGAGAGAGTGCCCACAGGGAGTGAGTGACCACAGGGAGAGAGTGGTCAGAGAGAGAGTGAGTACAGGGAGAGAGTGACCACAGGGAGAGAGTGGTCAGAGAGAGAGTGACCACAGGGAGAGAGTGTCCACAGGGAGAGAGTGACCACAGGGAATGAGAGACCACAGGGAGTGAGTGTCCACAGGGAGAGAGTGTCCACAGGGAGAGAGTGACCACAGGGAATGAGTGACCACAGGGAGAGAGTGTCCACAGGGAGAGAGTGACCACAGGGAATGAGAGACCACAGGGAGAGAGTGTCCACAGGGAGAGAGTGGTCAGAGAGAGACTGAGCACAGAGAGAGAGTGACCACAGGGAATGAGTGACCAGAGGGAGAGAGTGCCCACAGGGAGTGAGTGACCACAGGGAGAGAGTGGTCAGAGAGAGAGTGAGTACAGGGAGAGAGTGACCACAGGGAGAGAGTGCCCACAGGGAGTGAGTGACCACAGGGAGAGAGTGGTCAGAGAGAGAGTGAGTACAGGGAGAGAGTGACCACAGGGAGAGAGTGGTCAGAGAGAGACTGAGCACAGGGAGAGAGTGACCACAGGTAATGAGTGACCACAGGGAGAGAGTGTCCACAGGGAGAGAGTGTCCACAGGGAATGTGAGACCACAGGGAGAGAGTGTCCACAGGGAGAGAGTGACCACAGGGAATGAGTGACCACAGGGAGAGAGTGTCCACAGGGAGAGAGTGACCACAGGGAATGAGAGACCACAGGGAGAGAGTGTCCACAGGGAGAGAGTGACCACAGGGAGAGAGTGAGCACAGAGAGAGAGTGCCCACAGGGAGTGAGTGACCACAGGGAGAGAGTGGTCAGAGAGAGAGTGAGCACAGGGAGAGAGTGACCACAGGGAGAGAGTGCCCACAGGGAGTGAGTGACCACAGGGAGAGAGTGGTCAGAGAGAGACTGAGCACAGGGAGAGAGTGACCACAGGTAATGAGTGACCACAGGGAGAGAGTGTCCACAGGGAGAGAGTGACCACAGGGAGAGAGTGTCTACAGGGAGAGAGTGACCAAAGGGAATGAGTGACCACAGGGGGAGAGAGTGTCCACAGGGAGAGAGTGTCCACAGGGAGAGAGTGACCACAGGGAGAGAGTGGTCAGAGAGAGAGTGAGCACAGGGAGAGAGTGACCACAGGGAATGAGTGACCACAGGGAGAGAGTGTCCACAGGGAGAGAGTGACCACAGGGAATGAGAGACCACAGGGAGAGAGTGTCCACAGTGAGAGAGTGGTCAGAGAGAGAGTGAGCACAGGGAGAGAGTGACCACAGGGAGAGAGTGGTCAGAGAGAGAGTGACCACAGGGAGAGAGTGTCCACAGGGAGAGAGTGACCACAGGGAATGAGAGACCACAGGGAGTGAGTGTCCACAGGGAGAGAGTGTCCACAGGGAGAGAGTGACCACAGGGAATGAGTGACCACAGGGAGAGAGTGTCCACAGGGAGAGAGTGACCACAGGGAATGAGTGACCACAGGGAGAGAGTGAGCACAAGGAGAGAGTGGCGACAGGGAGTGAGTGACCACAGGGAGAGAGTGGTCAGAGAGAGAGTGAGCACAGGGAATGAGTGACCACAGGGAGTGAGTGACCACAGGGAGAGAGTGCCCACAGGGAGTGAGTGACCACAGGGAGAGAATGGTCAGAGAGAGACTGAGCACAGGGAGAGAGTGACCACAGGTAATGAATGACCACAGGGAGAGAGTGTCCACAGGGAGAGAGTGTCCACTGGGAATGAGAGACCACAGGGAGAGAGTGTCCACAGGGAGAGAGTGACCACAGGGAATGAGTGACCACAGGGAGAGAGCGTCCACAGGGAGAGAGTGACCACAGGGAATGAGAGACCACAGGGAGAGAGTGTCCACAGGGAGAGAGTGACCACAGGGAGAGAGTGAGCACAGGGAGTGAGTGCCCACAGGGAGTGAGTGACCTCAGGGAGAGAGTGGTCAGAGAGAGAGTTAGCTCATGGAGAGAGTGACCACAGGCAGAAGGTGCCCACAGGGAGTGAGTGACCACAGGGAGAGAGTGGTCAGAGAGAGACTGAGCACAGGGAGAGAGTGACCACAGGGAGAGAGTGTCCACAGGGAGAGAGTGACCACAGGGAATGAGTGACCACAGGGAATGAGAGGCCACAGGGAGAGAGTGTCCACAGGGAGAGAGTGACCACAGGGAATGAGTGACCACAGGGAGAGAGTGTCCACAGGGAGAGAGTGACCACAGGGAAAGAGAGACCACAGGGAGAGAGTGTCCACAGTGAGAGAGTGGTCAGAGAGAGAGTGAGCACAGGGAGAGAGTGACCACAGGGAGAGAGTGGTCAGAGAGAGAGTGACCACAGGGAGAGAGTGTCCACAGGGAGAGAGTGACCACAGGGAATGAGAGACCACAGGGAGTGAGTGTCCACAGCGAGAGTGTGTCCACAGGGAGAGAGTGATCACAGGGAATGAGTGACCACAGGGAGAGAGTGTCCACAGGGAGAGAGTGACCACAGGGAATGAGTGACCACAGGGAGAGAGTGAGCACAGGGAGAGAGTGGCGACAGGGAGTGAGTGACCACAGGGAGAGAGTGGTCAGAGAGAGAGTGAGCACAGGGAGAGAGTGACCACAGGGAGTGAGTGACCACAGGGAGAGAGTGCCCACAGGGAGTGAGTGACCACAGGGAGAGAGTGGTCAGAGAGAGACTGAGCACAGGGAGAGAGTGACCACAGGGAGAGAGTGACCACAGGGAATGAGTGACCACAGGGAGAGAGTGCCCACAGGGAGTGAGTGACCTCAGGGAGAGAGTGGTCAGAGAGAGAGTGAGCACAGGGAGAGAGTGACCGCAGGCAGAGAGTGCCCACAGGGAGTGAGTGACCACAGGGAGAGAGTGGTCAGAGAGAGACTGGGCACAGGGAGAGAGTGACCACAGGTAATGAGTGACCACAGGGAGAGAGTGTCCACAGGGAGAGAGTGACCACAGGGAGAGGGTGTCCACAGGGAGAGAGTGACCACAGGGAATGAGTGACCACAGGGAGAGAGTGTCCACAGGGAGAGAGTGTCCACAGGGAGAGAGTGACCACAGGGAGAGAGTGACCACAGGGAATGAGAGACCACAGGGAGAGAGTGTCCACAGGGAGAGAGTGACCACAGGGAGAGAGTGACCACAGGGAATGAGTGACCACAGGGAGAGAGTGCCCACAGGGAGAGAGTGACCACAGGGAATGAGTGACCACAGGGAGAGAGTGACCACAGGGAGAGAGTGTCCACAGGGAGAGAGTGTCCACAGGGAGAGAGTGTCCACAGGGAGAGAGTGACCACAGGTAATGAGAGACCACAGGGAATGAGTGACCACAGGGAATGAGAGACCACAGGGAGAGAGTGGTCAGAGAGAGAGTGAGCACAGGGAGTGAGTGACCACAGGGAGAGAGTGACCACAGGGAATGAGAGACCACAGGGAGAGAGTGGTCAGAGAGAGAGTGAGCACAGGGAGAGAGTGACCACAGGGACAGAGTGGTCAGAGAGAGAGTGACCACAGGGAATGAGAGACCACAGGGAGTGAGTGACCACAGGGAATGAGAGACCACAGGGAGAGAGTGTCCACAGGGAGAGAGTGACCACAGGGAGAGAGTGACGACAGGGAGTGAGTGACCACAGGGAGAGAGTGACCACAGGGAGAGAGTGGCGACAGGGAGTGAGTGACCACAGGGAGAGAGTGGTCAGAGAGAGAGTGAGCACAGGGAGAGAGTGACCACAGGGAATGAGAGACCACAGGGAGAGAGTGACCACAGGGAATGAGAGACCACAGGGAGAGAGTGTCCACAGTGAGAGAGTGACCACAGGGAGAGAGTGACCACAGGGAATGAGTGACCACAGGGAGAGAGTGACCACAGGGAGTGAGTGACCACAGGGAGAGAGTGACCACAGGGAATGAGTGACCACAGGGAGAGAGTGAGCACAGGGAGAGAGTGCCCACAGGGAGAGAGTGACCACAGGGTCATCAGAGAGAGAGTGAGTACAGGGAGAGAGTGACGACAGGGAGAGACTGCCCACAGGGAGTGAGTGACCACAGGGAGAGAGTGGTCAGAGAGAGAGTGAGTACAGGGAGAGAGTGACCACAGGGAATGAGTGACCACAGGGAGAGAGTGGTCAGAGAGAGACTGAGCACAGGGAGAGAGTGACCACAGGTAATGTGTGACCACAGGGAGAGAGTGTCCACAGGGAGAGAGTGTCCACAGGGAATGAGAGACCACAGAGAGAGAGTGTCCACAGGGAGAGAGTGACCACAGGGAATGAGTGACCACAGGGAGAGAGTGTCCACAGGGAGAGAGTGACCACAGGGAATGAGAGACCACAGGGAGAGAGTGTCCACAGGGAGAGAGTGGTCAGAGAGAGAGTGAGCACAGGGAGAGAGTGACCACAGGGAGAGAGTGGTCAGAGAGAGAGTGACCACAGGGAGAGAGTGTCCACAGGGAGAGAGTGACCACAGGGAATGAGAGACCACAGGGAGTGAGTGACCACAGGGAGAGAGTGGTCAGAGAGAGAGTGAGCACAGGGAGAGAGTGACCGCAGGGAATGAGTGACCACAGGGAGAGAGTGTCCACAGGGAGAGAGTGTCCACAGGGAATGAGAGACCACAGGGAGAGAGTGTCCACAGGGAGAGAGTGACCACAGGGAGAGAGTGTCCACAGGGAGAGAGTGTCCACAGGGAGAGAGTGATCACAGGGAATGAGTGACCACAGGGAGTGACTGACCACAAGGAGAGAATGATCACAGAGTGAGAGTGACAACATGGAGAGAGTGGTCAGGGAGATGGTGACCACAGGGAGAGAGTGGTCAGGGAAAGGGTGACCACAGGGAGAGAGTGACCACAGGGAGTGACTGACCACAGGGATAGAGTGACCACAGGGAGTGACTGAGCACAGGGAGTGACTGACCACAGACAGTGTGTGAACATAGGGAGAGAGTGACCACAGGGAGTGACTGACCACAGGGAGAGAGTGACCACAGGGAGAGAGTGACCACAGGGAGAGAGTGACCACAGGGAGTGACTGAGCACAGGGAGAGAGTGACCACAGGGAGTGACAGACCACAGGGAGTGACAGACCACAGGGAGAGAGTGACCACAGGGAGTGAGTGACCACAGGGTGTGACTGACCACAGACAGTGAGTGAACACAGGGAGAATGTGACCACAGGGATAGAGTGACCACAGGGAGTGACTGACCACAGACAGTGAGTGAACACAGGGAGAAAGTGACCACAGGGAGTGACTGACCACAGGGTGAGAGTGTCCACAGGGAGAGAGTGACCACAGTGAGTGACTGACCACAGACAGTGAGTGTCCACAGGGAGAGAGTGACCACAGGGAGTGACTGACCACAGGGAGAGAGTGACCACAGGGAGAGAGTGACCACAGGGAGTGACTGACACAGGGAGTGACTGAGCACAGGGAGTGACTGACCACAGGGAGTGACTGACCACAGGGAGAGAGTGACCACAGGGAGTGAGTGACCACAGACAGTGAGTGAACACAGGGAGAGAGTGACCACAGGGAGTGACAGACCACAGGGAGAGAGTGACCACAGGGAGTGAGTGACCACAGACAGTGAGTGAACACAGGGAGAGTGTGACCACAGGGAGAGACTGACCACGGGGATAGATTGACCACAGGGAGAGAGTGACCACAGGGAGTGACAGACCACAGGGAGAGAGTGACCACAGGGAGTGACTGAGCACAGGGAGAGAGTGACCACAGGGAGTGAGTGACCACAGGGAGTGAGTGAACACAGGGAGAGAGTGACCACAGGGAGTGACTGACCACAGACAGTGAGTGAACACAGGGAGAGAGTGACCACAGGGAGTGACTGACCACAGACAGTAAGTGAACACAGGGAGAGAGTGACCACAGGGATTGACTGACCACAGGGAGAGAGTGACCACAGGGAGAGAGTGACCACAGGGAGTGACTGACCACAGACAGTGAGTGTCCACAGGGAGAGAGTGACCACAGGGAGTGACTGACCACAGGGAGAGAGTGACAACAGGGAGTGAAAGACCACAGGGAGTGACTGAGCACAGACTGTGAGTGAACACAGGGAGAGAGTGACCACAGGGAGTGACTGACCACAGGGAGAGAGTGACCACAGGGAGAGAGTGACCACAGGGAGTGACAGACCACAGGGAGAGAGTGACCACAGGGAGTGACTGACCACAGACAGTGAGTGTCCACAGGGAGAGAGTGACCACAGGGAGTGACTGACCACAGGGAGAGAGTGACCACCGGGAGTGACAGACCACAGGGAGTGACTGAGCACAGGGAGAGAGTGACCACAGGGAGTGACTGACCACAGGGAGAGAGTGTCCACAGGGAGTGACTGACCACAGGGAGTGACAGACCACAGGGAGAGAGTGACCACAAAGAGTGACTGAGCACAGGGAGTGACTGAGCACAGGGAGTGACTGACCACAGGGAGTGACTGACCACAGACAGTGAGTGAACACAGGGAGAGAGTGACCACAGGGAGTGACTGACCACAGGGAGAGAGTGACCACAGGGAGTGACTGACCACAGGGAGAGAGTGACAACAGGGAGTGACAGACCACAGGGAGTGACTGAGCACAGACTGTGAGTGAACACAGGGAGAGAGTGACCACAGGGAGTGACTGACCACAGGGAGAGAGTGACCACAGGGAGAGAGTGACCACAGGGAGTGACAGACCACAGGGAGAGAGTGACCACAGGGAGTGACTGACCACAGACAGTGAGTGTCCACAGGGAGAGAGTGACCACAGGGAGTGACTGACCACAGGGAGAGAGTGACCACCGGGAGTGACAGACCACAGGGAGTGACTGAGCACAGGGAGAGAGTGACCACAGGGAGTGACTGACCACAGGGAGAGAGTGTCCACAGGGAGTGACTGACCACAGGGAGTGACAGACCACAGGGAGAGAGTGACCACAAAGAGTGACTGAGCACAGGGAGTGACTGAGCACAGGGAGTGACTGACCACAGGGAGTGACTGACCACAGACAGTGAGTGAACACAGGGAGAGAGTGACCACAGGGAGTGACTGACCACAGGGAGAGAGTGACCACAGGGAGTGAGTGACCACAGGGATTGACTGACCACAGACAGTGAGTGAACACAGGGAGAGAGTGACCACAGGGAGTGACAGACCACAGGGATTGACTGACCACAGACAGTGAGTGAACACAGGGAGAGAGTGACCGCAGTGAGTGACTGAGCACTGGGAGAGAGTGACCACAGGGAGTGACAGACCACAGGGAGAGAGTGACCACAGGGAGTGACTGACCACAGACAGTGAGTGAACACAGGTAGAGAGTGACCACAGGGAGTGACTGACCACAGGGAGAGAGTGACTACAGGGAGTGAGTGACCACAGGGATTGACTGACCACATACAGTGAGTGAACACAGGGAGAGAGTGACCACAGGGAGTGACAGACCACAGGGATTGACTGATCACAGACAGTGAGTGAACACAGGGAGAGAGTGACCGCAGTGAGTGACTGAGCACAGGGAGAGAGTGACCACAGGGAGAGAGTGTCCACAGGGAGAGAGTGACCACAGGGAGAGAGTGTCCACAGGGAGAGAGTGACCAAAGGGAATGAGTGACCACAGGGGGAGAGAGTGTCCACAGGGAGAGAGTGTCCACAGGGAGAGAGTGACCACAGGGAGAGAGTGACCACAGGGAATGAGAGACCACAGGGAGAGAGTGTCCACAGGGAGAGAGTGACCACAGGGAGAGAGTGACCACAGGGAATGAGTGACCACAGGGAGAGAGTGTCCACAGAAAGAGAGTGCCCACAGGGAGAGAGTGCCCACAGGGAGTGAGTGACCACAGGGAGAGAGTGGTCAGAGAGAGAGTGAGCACAGGGAGAGAGTGACCACAGGGAATGAGTGACCACAGGGAGAGAGTGTCCACAGGGAGAGAGTGTCCACAGTGAGAGAGTGGTCAGAGAGAGAGTGAGCACAGGGAGAGAGTGACCACAGGGAGAGAGTGGTCAGAGAGAGAGTGACCACAGGGAGAGAGTGTCCACAGGGAGAGAGTGACCACAGGGAATGAGAGACCACAGGGAGTGAGTGTCCACAGGGAGAGTGTGTCCACAGGGAGAGAGTGACCACAGGGAATGAGTGACCACAGGGAGAGAGTGTCCACAGGGAGAGAGTGACCACAGGGAATGAGTGACCACAGGGAGAGAGTGAGCACAGGGAGAGAGTGGCGACAGGGAGTGAGTGACCACAGGGAGAGAGTGGTCAGAGAGAGAGTGAGCATAGGGAGAGAGTGACCACAGGGAGTGAGTGACCACAGGGAGAGAGTGCCCACAGGGAGTGAGTGACCACAGGGAGAGAGTGGTCAGAGAGAGACTGAGCACAGGGAGAGAGTGACCACAGGTAATGAATGACCACAGGGAGAGAGTGTCCACAGGGAGAGAGTGTCCACAGGGAGAGAGTGTCCACTGGGAATGAGAGATCACAGGGAGAGAGTGTCCACAGGGAGAGAGTGACCACAGGGAATGAGTGACCACAGGGAGAGAGCGTCCATAGGGAGAGAGCGACCACAGGGAATGAGAGACCACAGGGAGAGAGTGTCCACAGGGAGAGAGTGACCACAGGGAGAGAGTGAGCACAGGGAATGAGAGACCACAGGGAGAGAGTGTCCACAGTGAGAGAGTGACCACAGGGAGAGAGTGACCACAGGGAATGAGTGACCACAGGGAGAGAGTGACCACAGGGAGTGAGTGACCACAGGGAGAGAGTGACCACAGGGAATGAGTGACCACAGGGAGAGAGTGACCACAGGGAGTGAGTGACCACAGGGAGAGAGTGCCCACAGGGAGTGAGTGACCACAGGGTGGTCAGAGAGAGAGTGAGTACAGGGAGAGAGTGACCACAGGGAGAGACTGCCCACAGGGAGTGAGTGACCACAGGGAGAGAGTGGTCAGAGAGAGAGTGAGTACAGGGAGAGAGTGACCACAGGGAGAGAGTGCCCACAGGGAGTGAGTGACCACAGGGTGGTCAGAGAGAGAGTGAGTACAGGGAGAGAGTGACCACAGGGAGAGACTGCCCACAGGGAGTGAGTGACCACAGGGAGAGAGTGGTCAGAGAGAGAGTGAGTACAGGGAGAGAGTGACCACAGGGAGAGACTGCCCTCAGGGAGTGAGTGACCACAGGGAGAGAGTGGTCAGAGAGAGAGTGAGTACAGGGAGAGAGTGTCCACAGGGAGAGAGTGTCCACAGGGAATGAGAGACCACAGAGAGAGAGTGTCCACAGGGAGAGAGTGACCACAGGGAATGAGTGACCACAGGGAGAGAGTGTCCACAGGGAGAGAGTGACCACAGGGAATGAGAGACCACAGGGAGAGAGTGTCCACAGGGAGAGAGTGGTCAGAGAGAGAGTGAGCACAGGGAGAGAGTGACCACAGGGAGAGAGTGGTCAGAGAGAGAGTGACCACAGGGAGAGAGTGTCCACAGGGAGAGAGTGACCACAGGGAATGAGAGACCACAGGGAGTGAGTGACCACAGGGAGAGAGTGGTCAGAGAGAGAGTGAGCACAGGGAGAGAGTGACCGCAGGGAATGAGTGACCACAGGGAGAGAGTGTCCACAGGGAATGAGAGACCACAGGGAGAGAGTGTCCACAGGGAGAGAGTGACCACAGGGAATGCGTGACCACAGGGAGAGAGTGTCCACAGGGAGAGAGTCATCACAGGGAATGAGTGACCACAGGGAGTGACTGACCACAAGGAGAGAATGATCACAGAGTGAGAGTGACAACATGGAGAGAGTGGTCTGGGAGATGGTGACCACAGGGAGAGAGTGGTCAGGGAAAGGGTGACCACAGGGAGAGAGTGACCACAGGGAGAGAGTGACCACAGGGAGTGACTGACCACAGGGATAGAGTGACCACAGGGAGTGACTGAGCACAGGGAGTGACTGACCACAGACAGTGTGTGAACATAGGGAGAGAGTGACCACAGGGAGTGACTGACCACAGGGAGAGAGTGACCACAGGGAGAGAGTGACCACAGGGAGAGAGTGACCACAGGGAGTGACTGAGCACAGGGAGAGAGTGACCACAGGGAGTGAGTGACCACAGGGAGTGACAGACCACAGGGAGAGAGTGACCACAGGGAGAGAGTGACCACAGGGAATGAGAGACCACAGGGAGAGAGTGTCCACAGTGAGAGAGTGGTCAGAGAGAGAGTGAGCACAGGGAGAGAGTGACCACAGGGAGAGAGTGGTCAGAGAGAGAGTGACCACAGGGAGAGAGTGTCCACAGGGAGAGAGTGACCACAGGGAATGAGAGACCACAGGGAGTGAGTGTCCACAGGGAGAGAGTGTCCACAGGGAGAGAGTGACCACAGGGAATGAGTGACCACAGGGAGAGAGTGTCCACAGGGAGAGAGTGACCACAGGGAATGAGTGACCACAGGGAGAGAGTGAGCACAAGGAGAGAGTGGCGACAGGGAGTGAGTGACCACAGGGAGAGAGTGGTCAGAGAGAGAGTGAGCACAGGGAGAGAGTGACCACAGGGATTGAGTGACCACAGGGAGAGAGTGCCCACAGGGAGTGAGTGACCACAGGGAGAGAGTGGTCAGAGAGAGACTGAGCACAGGGAGAGAGTGACCACAGGTAATGAATGACCACAGGGAGAGAGTGTCCACAGGGAGAGAGTGTCCACTGGGAATGAGAGACCACAGGGAGAGAGTGTCCACAGGGAGAGAGTGACCACAGGGAATGAGTGACCACAGGGAGAGAGCGTCCACAGGGAGAGAGTGACCACAGGGAATGAGAGACCACAGGGAGAGAGTGTCCACAGGGAGAGAGTGACCACAGGGAGAGAGTGAGCACAGGGAGTGAGTGCCCACAGGGAGTGAGTGACCTCAGGGAGAGAGTGGTCAGAGAGAGAGTTAGCTCATGGAGAGAGTGACCACAGGCAGAAGGTGCCCACAGGGAGTGAGTGACCACAGGGAGAGAGTGGTCAGAGAGAGACTGAGCACAGGGAGAGAGTGACCACAGGGAGAGAGTGTCCACAGGGAGAGAGTGACCACAGGGAATGAGTGACCACAGGGAATGAGAGGCCACAGGGAGAGAGTGTCCACAGGGAGAGAGTGACCACAGGGAATGAGTGACCACAGGGAGAGAGTGTCCACAGGGAGAGAGTGACCACAGGGAAAGAGAGACCACAGGGAGAGAGTGTCCACAGTGAGAGAGTGGTCAGAGAGAGAGTGAGCACAGGGAGAGAGTGACCACAGGGAGAGAGTGGTCAGAGAGAGAGTGACCACAGGGAGAGAGTGTCCACAGGGAGAGAGTGACCACAGGGAATGAGAGACCACAGGGAGTGAGTGTCCACAGGGAGAGTGTGTCCACAGGGAGAGAGTGATCACAGGGAATGAGTGACCACAGGGAGAGAGTGTCCACAGGGAGAGAGTGACCACAGGGAATGAGTGACCACAGGGAGAGAGTGAGCACAGGGAGAGAGTGGCGACAGGGAGTGAGTGACCACAGGGAGAGAGTGGTCAGAGAGAGAGTGAGCACAGGGAGAGAGTGACCACAGGGAGTGAGTGACCACAGGGAGAGAGTGCCCACAGGGAGTGAGTGACCACAGGGAGAGAGTGGTCAGAGAGAGACTGAGCACAGGGAGAGAGTGACCACAGGGAGAGAGTGACCACAGGGAATGAGTGACCACAGGGAGAGAGTGCCCACAGGGAGTGAGTGACCTCAGGGAGAGAGTGGTCAGAGAGAGAGTGAGCACAGGGAGAGAGTGACCGCAGGCAGAGAGTGCCCACAGGGAGTGAGTGACCACAGGGAGAGAGTGGTCAGAGAGAGACTGGGCACAGGGAGAGAGTGACCACAGGTAATGAGTGACCACAGGGAGAGAGTGTCCACAGGGAGAGAGTGACCACAGGGAGAGAGTGTCCACAGGGAGAGAGTGACCACAGGGAATGAGTGACCACAGGGAGAGAGTGTCCACAGGGAGAGAGTGTCCACAGGGAGAGAGTGACCACAGGGAGAGAGTGACCACAGTGAATGAGAGACCACAGGGAGAGAGTGTCCACAGGGAGAGAGTGACCACAGGGAGAGAGTGACCACAGGGAATGAGTGACCACAGGGAGAGAGTGCCCACAGGAGAGAGTGACCACAGGGAATGAGTGACCACAGGGAGAGAGTGACCACAGGGAGAGAGTGTCCACAGGGAGAGAGTGTCCACAGGGAGAGAGTGACCACAGGGAGAGAGTGTCCACAGGGAGAGAGTGACCACAGGGAGAGAGTGTCCACAGGGAGAGAGTGACCACAGGTAATGAGAGACCACAGGGAATGAGTGACCACAGGGAATGAGAGACCACAGGGAGAGAGTGGTCAGAGAGAGAGTGAGCACAGGGAGTGAGTGACCACAGGGAGAGAGTGACCACAGGGAATGAGAGACCACAGGGAGAGAGTGGTCAGAGAGAGAGTGAGCACAGGGAGAGAGTGACCACAGGGACAGAGTGGTCAGAGAGAGAGTGACCACAGGGAATGAGAGACCACAGGGAGTGAGTGACCACAGGGAATGAGAGACCACAGGGAGAGAGTGTCCACAGGGAGAGAGTGACCACAGGGAGAGAGTGACGACAGGGAGTGAGTGACCACAGGGAGAGAGTGACCACAGGGAGAGAGTGGCGACAGGGAGTGAGTGACCACAGGGAGAGAGTGGTCAGAGAGAGAGTGAGCACAGGGAGAGAGTGACCACAGGGAATGAGAGACCACAGGGAGAGAGTGACCACAGGGAATGAGAGACCACAGGGAGAGAGTGTCCACAGTGAGAGAGTGACCACAGGGAGAGAGTGACCACAGGGAATGAGTGACCACAGGGAGAGAGTGACCACAGGGAGTGAGTGACCACAGGGAGAGAGTGACCACAGGGAATGAGTGACCACAGGGAGAGAGTGAGCACAGGGAGAGAGTGCCCACAGGGAGAGAGTGACCACAGGGTCGTCAGAGAGAGAGTGAGTACAGGGAGAGAGTGACCACAGGGAGAGACTGCCCACAGGGAGTGAGTGACCACAGGGAGAGAGTGGTCAGAGAGAGAGTGAGTACAGGGAGAGAGTGACCACAGGGAATGAGTGACCACAGGGAGAGAGTGGTCAGAGAGAGACTGAGCACAGGGAGAGAGTGACCACAGGTAATGTGTGACCACAGGGAGAGAGTGACCACAGGGAGAGAGTGTCCACAGGGAATGAGAGACCACAGAGAGAGAGTGTCCACAGGGAGAGAGTGACCACAGGGAATGAGTGACCACAGGGAGAGAGTGTCCACAGGGAGAGAGTGACCACAGGGAATGAGACCACAGGGAGAGAGTGTCCACAGGGAGAGAGTGGTCAGAGAGAGAGTGAGCACAGGGAGAGAGTGACCACAGGGAGAGAGTGGTCAGAGAGAGAGTGACCACAGGGAGAGAGTGTCCACAGGGAGAGAGTGACCACAGGGAATGAGAGACCACAGGGAGTGAGTGACCACAGGGAGAGAGTGGTCAGAGAGAGAGTGAGCACAGGGAGAGAGTGACCGCAGGGAATGAGTGACCACAGGGAGAGAGTGTTCACAGGGAGAGAGTGTCCACAGGGAATGAGAGACCACAGGGAGAGAGTGTCCACAGGGAGAGAGTGACCACAGGGAGAGAGTGTCCACAGGGAGAGAGTGTCCACAGGGAGAGAGTGATCACAGGGAATGACTGACCACAGGGAGTGACTGACCACAAGGAGAGAATGATCACAGAGTGAGAGTGACAACATGGAGAGAGTGGTCAGGGAGATGGTGACCACAGGGAGAGAGTGGTCAGGGAAAGGGTGACCACAGGGAGAGAGTGACCACAGGGAGTGACTGACCACAGGGATAGAGTGACCACAGGGAGTGACTGAGCACAGGGAGTGACTGACCACAGACAGTGTGTGAACATATAGGGAGAGAGTGACCACAGGGAGAGAGTGACCACAGGGAGAGAGTGACCACAGGGAGAGAGTGACCACAGGGAGTGACTGAGCACAGGGAGAGAGTGACCACAGGGAGTGACAGACCACAGGGAGTGACAGACCACAGGAGAGAGTGACCACAGGGAGTGAGTGACCACAGGGTGTGACTGACCACAGACAGTGAGTGAACACAGGGAGAATGTGACCACAGGGATAGAGTGACCACAGGGAGTGACTGACCACAGACAGTGAGTGAACACAGGGAGAAAGTGACCACAGGGAGTGACTGACCACAGGGTGAGAGTGTCCACAGGGAGAGAGTGACCACAGTGAGTGACTGACCACAGACAGTGAGTGTCCACAGGGAGAGAGTGACCACAGGGAGTGACTGACCACAGGGAGAGAGTGACCACAGGGAGAGAGTGACCACAGGGAGTGACTGACACAGGGAGTGACTGAGCACAGGGAGTGACTGACCACAGGGAGTGACTGACCACAGGGAGAGAGTGACCACAGGGAGTGAGTGACCACAGACAGTGAGTGAACACAGGGAGAGAGTGACCACAGGGAGTGACAGACCACAGGGAGAGAGTGACCACAGGGAGTGAGTGACCACAGACAGTGAGTGAGCACAGGGAGAGAGTGACCACAGGGACAGAGTGGTCAGAGAGAGAGTGACCACAGGGAATGAGAGACCACAGGGAGTGAGTGACCACAGGGAATGAGAGACCACAGGGAGAGAGTGTCCACAGGGAGAGAGTGACCACAGGGAGAGAGTGACGACAGGGAGTGAGTGACCACAGGGAGAGAGTGACCACAGGGAGAGAGTGGCGACAGGGAGTGAGTGACCACAGGGAGAGAGTGGTCAGAGAGAGAGTGAGCACAGGGAGAGAGTGACCACAGGGAATGAGAGACCACAGGGAGAGAGTGACCACAGGGAATGAGAGACCACAGGGAGAGAGTGTCCACAGTGAGAGAGTGACCACAGGGAGAGAGTGACCACAGGAATGAGTGACCACAGGGAGAGAGTGACCACAGGGAGTGAGTGACCACAGGGAGAGAGTGACCACAGGGAATGAGTGACCACAGGGAGAGAGTGAGCACAGGGAGAGAGTGCCCACAGGGAGAGAGTGACCACAGGGTCGTCAGAGAGAGAGTGAGTACAGGGAGAGAGTGACCACAGGGAGAGACTGCCCACAGGGAGTGAGTGACCACAGGGAGAGAGTGGTCAGAGAGAGAGTGAGTACAGGGAGAGAGTGACCACAGGGAATGAGTGACCACAGGGAGAGAGTGGTCAGAGAGAGACTGAGCACAGGGAGAGAGTGACCACAGGTAATGTGTGACCACAGGGAGAGAGTGACCACAGGGAGAGAGTGTCCACAGGGAATGAGAGACCACAGAGAGAGAGTGTCCACAGGGAGAGAGTGACCACAGGGAATGAGTGACCACAGGGAGAGAGTGTCCACAGGGAGAGAGTGACCACAGGGAATGAGAGACCACAGGGAGAGAGTGTCCACAGGGAGAGAGTGGTCAGAGAGAGAGTGAGCACAGGGAGAGAGTGACCACAGGGAGAGAGTGGTCAGAGAGAGAGTGACCACAGGGAGAGAGTGTCCACAGGGAGAGAGTGACCACAGGGAATGAGAGACCACAGGGAGTGAGTGACCACAGGGAGAGAGTGGTCAGAGAGAGAGTGAGCACAGGGAGAGAGTGACCGCAGGGAATGAGTGACCACAGGGAGAGAGTGTTCACAGGGAGAGAGTGTCCACAGGAATGAGAGACCACAGGGAGAGAGTGTCCACAGGGAGAGAGTGACCACAGGGA
Source organism: Hypanus sabinus (assembly GCF_030144855.1). NCBI lineage: Eukaryota > Metazoa > Chordata > Chondrichthyes > Myliobatiformes > Dasyatidae > Hypanus > Hypanus sabinus. Next base: position 357,584 of record NW_026781369.1, read on the forward strand.
GAGAGTGTCCACAGGGAGAGAGTGTCCACAGGGAGAGAGTGATCACAGGGAATGACTGACCACAGGGAGTGACTGACCACAAGGAGAGAATGATCACAGAGTGAGAGTGACAACATGGAGAGAGTGGTCAGGGAGATGGTGACCACAGGGAGAGAGTGGTCAGGGAAAGGGTGACCACAGGGAGAGAGTGACCACAGGGAGTGACTGACCACAGGGATAGAGTGACCACAGGGAGTGACTGAGCACAGGGAGTGACTGACCACAGACAGTGTGTGAACATAGGGAGAGAGTGACCACAGGGAGTGACTGACCACAGGGAGAGAGTGACCACAGGGAGAGAGTGACCACAGGGAGAGAGTGACCACAGGGAGTGACTGAGCACAGGGAGAGAGTGACCACAGGGAGTGACAGACCACAGGGAGTGACAGACCACAGGGAGAGAGTGACCACAGGGAGTGAGTGACCACAGGGTGTGACTGACCACAGACAGTGAGTGAACACAGGGAGAATGTGACCACAGGGATAGAGTGACCACAGGGAGTGACTGACCACAGACAGTGAGTGAACACAGGGAGAAAGTGACCACAGGGAGTGACTGACCACAGGGTGAGAGTGTCCACAGGGAGAGAGTGACCACAGTGAGTGACTGACCACAGACAGTGAGTGTCCACAGGGAGAGAGTGACCACAGGGAGTGACTGACCACAGGGAGAGAGTGACCACAGGGAGAGAGTGACCACAGGGAGTGACTGACACAGGGAGTGACTGAGCACAGGGAGTGACTGACCACAGGGAGTGACTGACCACAGGGAGAGAGTGACCACAGGGAGTGAGTGACCACAGACAGTGAGTGAACACAGGGAGAGAGTGACCACAGGGAGTGACAGACCACAGGGAGAGAGTGACCACAGGGAGTGAGTGACCACAGACAGTGAGTGAACACAGGGAGAGTGTGACCACAGGGAGAGACTGACCACGGGGATAGATTGACCACAGGGAGAGAGTGACCACAGGGAGTGACAGACCACAGGGAGAGAGTGACCACAGGGAGTGACTGAGCACAGGGAGAGAGTGACCACAGGGAGTGAGTGACCACAGGGAGTGAGTGAACACAGGGAGAGAGTGACCACAGGGAGTGACTGACCACAGACAGTGAGTGAACACAGGGAGAGAGTGACCACAGGGAGTGACTGACCACAGACAGTAAGTGAACACAGGGAGAGAGTGACCACAGGGAGTGACTGACCACAGGGAGAGAGTGACCACAGGGAGAGAGTGACCACAGGGAGTGACTGACCACAGACAGTGAGTGTCCACAGGGAGAGAGTGACCACAGGGAGTGACTGACCACAGGGAGAGAGTGACCACAGGGAGTGACAGACCACAGGGAGTGACTGAGCACAGACTGTGAGTGAACACAGGGAGAGAGTGACCACAGGGAGTGACTGACCACAGGGAGAGAGTGTCCACAGGGAGAGAGTGACCACAGGGAGTGACAGAACACAGGGAGAGAGTGACCACAGGGAGTGACTGACCACAGACAGTGAGTGTCCACAGGGAGAGAGTGACCACAGGGAGTGACTGACCACAGGGAGAGAGTGACCACCGGGAGTGACAGACCACAGGGAGTGACTGAGCACAGGGA